>NC_084865.1:9329476-9638340 GCF_951802175.1 Populus nigra | reverse complement strand
ATCTCAAATGGCAACAACTTGTGAGCCAATCTTCAGACTCCTTTGAAATAAAAATCATAGCTTATGGAACGAGGAATGCCAATAAACCTTTGATAAAATCAATCAATATTTGCAAAATCCAGTTTTATCGATGCCTCCCATGCTTAACAAACTGTTGATTCTATATCTAGGAATAACTAAAAAATAAATGAGATGTGTACTCAGGCAACATGATGAGTTTGGTCGAAAAGAGAGAGCAATCTATTATTTGAGTAAGAAGTTCACGGATTATGAATTCAGATTACAATGGTATAAAAGCTTCGTTATGCACTTGTATGGGCTGTAAAACGACTTCGATAGTACATGTTATATTACACTACATGACTGATTTCAAAACTGAATCAACACAAATTCCTTTATTTATGAAAATACTAAAAAAATATTCAAAAATTTCATTTAATATTGGGTTTTAGATTTACACTGTAAGATACAGACTCGATATTAAAAATACTTGGTGTTTTTTAAATTACAAATAATTTAAAAAACTCAAAACAAATTCCTCATTTAAAAAAAATTAAAAAATATATGTTTTGGTTTTGTGCATAAGGTCAAATTCTAAAGTTTTTTTTTTCATGCATACTTTTAAAAAAAAAACAAAATCACAGTTTTATCATGTTTTAAAAATAAAAAATAGATATTGTAATCAATTTATGATTATCCATTAAGATTTGTTCAAAATACCAAAAATTCCACAACAATTAATTTGCTTAATTAATATTTAGAGTATTAGGATTTAGCTGTAGACTTTAATATTTGGAAGTATAAAATTACACTGTAAAGTATACCCTCAAGAATTAAAGATATAAAATAGAAATTAAATGCAATGCCAAAGTTAGGGCATTAGAACGGTTAAAGTTTAACCTAATAAGATATAGACTTCCTTACAAAATGATATATGCCTTGAACCTTAGATGAGATCAACGGATAAAAACATAACTTGGATTAATAATCAATCAACAAAATAGCTTACCTTAAGGAGGGTGCATTAGGAGTAATACATCTTCCTCTTTAACAACTAGTTCGTTTACTCAAACTCTCGCAGATCAATAGGTTTCCTAATGATCCTGATACTAGGTGATGACTTCTTCAAATCATAAATTTATGATTAAACTCCACAACCCCTTCAATTTTAGTAGGTAGATCTGCCATTCGACGTTATGCATGCCACGAATCCCTTAATATCTAAAAGAAAGAGATTGTCTCCTTCCAGGACTAATTTTTCTTGTTATGAACTACGACACTTCCTATTAAGTCTTCTAGAGCATTTCAGATTGTTGGTCAATTTACATTAGGAATGTAATCAATAAGATTTTTGAAGCGAGTGACTAAGAAAGGCTTTTAGGAAGGAAAACTGCAAGATGCCATTTTTTGTTGAAGGACGAAAGTGTAGGTTTTTCTCTTGAAATTATAAAAGAAATTAGGATTTTTAAAAGAGGAAAAAAAGTTAAGTATTAATTGATGAATTAATTAGTTAATTACAAATTAATGATATAGTTTTTACAAACCTAAGCATTGTGTATAAAGTCAGGCAACATTTCATTTCAAAATCTTGTAGTTGGTTGACATGTTAGAAAGTGATACATGGTCAACATTTTGAAAGAATGATACTCTATTTTTCACATCATTCATCGTCAATTTATCAATCAATTTAAGAAAAAAAAAGAGCAAGTCAAGTTTCCTTCATTTACTATAAGTAAAAAAACATGGAGAACATTGTTCATGTCAAAATTAATTTATCCACGTATCATTTGAATAAATACAACAATTGTGTACTTTACATTTTCGAGCAAACTAGTAAAACATAGAGAACATTGTTTATGTCAAAATTAATTTATCCACGTATCATTTGAATAAAAACAGTAATTGTGTACTTTACATTTTCGAGCAAACTAGTGAAGAGAGTTGAAATTGATCATCGATTAATCAAGGTAACCAAATTTGACCATCGATCAAGAGATCTAGATTCATGAGAGTGATCAAAGATCAAGTTCTATGTAAAAAATAAGCCATTAACATGTTAATTGGTAAATATTGTAGTACAACAAGAACACATATAACTGTTAGGAATGATCCGTGCAAATAATGAGTATGAATTGCACTAGAATTCATATTGCAAAGTCCTTATCTATCTAAAACAACTTATATGGGATTAGGATTGTAAAATTCCATGGCTGTAATATTGTAAATAGATCATCCAAAAGCTGAAAATGATGAGCAACTCCATATACACAATTTCTCCACAAGCTTTCGACAATTTTTCACATTATTTCTTTTATTGAAATTTATAACTTTTTTTAATCGCTTTCTTTACAACTTTTGTTTATATCTATCTCCTCTTCTTTATTATTTTTCTAGTTTTGGCATTTTCTATTTTTTTTCTTAACCTGTTAAAGCTAAGTTAAGAACTTCACACTTCGATTTATTTATGAGACTATTACCTACCTCCACTCATAAATATGTTTCTAATTATATATCAAAGAATCAATGATTATAGATTGGTTATCTAATGAATCGACAATATCTGATGCCAAAAAATAAGTGTAACACCCTATAATTTCTACCATAAAATGGCTTCCTTAAGCCTTGGACTTAAGAAAATTAAGGTAATTTTTTTATATATAGAATACAAGACTATTACGAGTTTTTCCCCCTTTTATTAAGTGTAACACACTTTGATCTCCCTTTATCAAGCTAAAGTATAAGGAATTGAACAATCTACAAACACAGTGTTCATAAATATTTTTACTTCCCACTTCATAGAGAGTCAATATATAATATTCAAAATCAATTATAATTTTATAACCAGAAACTTAGTTTATGCATCATTTTCTTATTGACATATACATATGTCAACACTCATCAACTTAACCATTCTCAATTTCGCTATTTACATCCAAATTCATTATTTGAACCATTCATGCCAGATTTATAAAGGTATATTTCTATACACCCATCATGTCATCCAATAAACAAATTTTTCTACCCAAATGTTAATTAATTGTAAACCTCAGCTAAAAGAACTAAAGTTAGGAAGATTATGAAATTTTAAAATGGTGGAATTGAACATAAATGAAGGATTAAATCGATACTACATGATTTAGAAGAAAACAAATTGTGGGGACAAGAAATCAGTCGACCAGTTCATTTAACAAACCCAAATGGTTGACCAGTTCATCCTGAATAAATGAGGGGTCAAATTATAAATAGCTAAAAATTGGTTGTACATGCCTTACTAGGCAGTGAAGCTATGGGATAGGTTTAGAAAAAGGGGAATTAGGTTTTTCTTCTATTCCTTCTATTTTATTGGGGATTTGCTTAAATAGAGTAAAGATAAAAGGGTTTGAGGAAAATGTATTCTTCCTCTTAACACTGCTTGTAATCAAGACCTGATAAATCATGAAATTGCCTTGATTATTGTGCTTGTAGCAGAATGTATTTAATTAATGTGATTAGATATTATTTAAAGATGATTGAATTATCATTAAGGATTGAAAAATAAAGAAACGATGTTTAATAGCATGAGAGCTTATATATATATATATATATATATATATATATATATAATGAAAATGAATCTAAATGAAATGATAATTTAATTTAAGAATATAATTGATGATGATGGTGCAGAAGAGGTTATAAGGGCTTTATAAACAGTAAGGACTATTGTTTCTCAATAAGCCTTAAGTAGGTGTCCTATATCTTGATCTCTTTATTTATACATCGGTTTGTTATTCACTATATATTTTTTAAATATGCAATTGCATAATGATAATTAAGAGAATAAGTATGTTTGTCTGATATGGGAATAAATGAAAGACTTATTGGCTTCCAAATAGGAATGCTGGTGTGATTGGTATCTAGTTAGGATTACCAGATTATTAGCTTCTGAATTAAAATGCTGGATTGATAGACATCTGAATAGGATCGCTGAATTGATTGGTATCTAGTTTGGAGTACCGGATTATTGGCTTTCGAATGGGAGCACCGGATTTATAGGCATCCAAATAGGATTACTAGATTGATTGGTATTCTGTTTGGATTATCGGATTATTGGCTTTCAAATGGAAATGTCAAAATTGGTCGGCATCCAAATGGGAATATAAGATTGATTGGTGGTATAATTGGGATCATCGTATTATTGGTTTTCAAATGGAAATGCTAGAATAAGACTGGGAGTTTAGAAGGAAAGAAGTTTTTGAAATGATGAAATGGAATAATGACTTACAAGGATTGGAAACAACCTCGTAGAAGAAATGGTTAATTAATAGATGATTGAACTAAGTCTTCATGAATAAATAATGATTTTAAATATTGTATTTATGAGACATGTGTTTAATTTCAAGTGCATCATGGGGAAGGCAAGAATAATTATCATGTCATCACAACTTTTTGATAGGATTAAAATTGTAATCATAGTTTTGAGTACTTGTACTTGTAATTGATGAAATTTAATATTTTAATGGTATGTAAAGATATTTATGAATAATGGATTTAAAGTTATGTAAACTAGATTAGTATACAAAATATTATATATGTGAAAGTTTATCTTTTATCCTTGTATCATGTGCATATGGAAATCTTTTATTTAATTGCATGTGTTGATTGTAAAATAATTAAAGATTGATGATGTGATGTAACAATCTCAATTACCAGGACAACCACTAAAACATATTTATTATAACGTGGGAATTTTATTATTATTATTATTTACCAAAATTTTGGCATAGTCTTCCATGTACCGGGAGATTCCATGTTATCGACTACCTGACACCTTAAGAAAGAATTAATTCAAAAGTGTGCTAATTTCCAATCATTAATATCATTTGCTAACTTTCCTTAGATATCTAACTCACATTGTGAAAAAATGTTGATATTAAGGCATTCCCTTGATATCATTAGCTTTCCCTGACAAATTCATTGGGGATTTTTATGCCAATGCTAATAAATCTCATTAGCATCATTAGTCTACCTTACCAGAGATCGACCAATCAAATACCAAAGTAATGTTGATATCATTAGCTATCCAAACTCAAAGTAGCTAATCAAGTCCTTTCAAATATTTTAATTTATTCATTGGTAATGTCAATGTCAAGAATCCTTTAACATCATTAGCCACCATGTTAGGAGTAGCTAATTAATTTCCATATAATGCTAATATCAATATAATCCATCGATATCATTAGCTCTCTGAACTCGAAGTAGTTAATCAAGTCCTTTCATGAACTTCTTGGAGCGTTTTTTTTTTCTTTTGTCCTATCCAAACATCTCAACAATGTTCCATCAGATTACTTCTTGCATTGAGGTAATATAGTCCATGGCTAAGCTTCATAGGGTTTTCATACCTGTATTGGATGCCTTCGAGGGATATTTCTAGTATTGGATAAACTGTTTAATATCATAATACCACGAATTCCTATTCACTTCTCCTTCGA
Organism: Populus nigra; assembly: GCF_951802175.1. Lineage (NCBI taxonomy): Eukaryota > Viridiplantae > Streptophyta > Magnoliopsida > Malpighiales > Salicaceae > Populus > Populus nigra. Next base: position 9,632,869 of record NC_084865.1, on the reverse strand, counting down.
TTGAGCAGCAGTGAACCAGAGAATTTATGACTTCAATACTTATATGTTGCACCCTGTTTCCATAATCAATTTTGGCCATGGAAGATAAAGTGACCAAAGCATTAGCAAATTGGTTTTGGTCTCTTCCCATATTAGTGAATTTTATCTCGTCAAATAATTTTACTGGTTTGGACAAATATTCTTGATATGACCTCAACTTCACATCTTTTATATGTCATTCTCTTTTCACATGGTAGATTATTAGCATTGAGTTTTCGTAGACATCAAATTTCTTTATCTTCAATTCTAATACAGCTTCTAATTCGAAGATGTAAGCTTCATACTCGGTCATGTTATTGGTGCACTCAAACTGCAGCTTAATCGAAACAGGATATTGCTTTATATTAGGAGAAATTATTACTACTCCCGCTTCATTGCTATATACATTTACTGCTTCGTCAAAATACATTGTCCACTAGTCTAGTTCTTTTTTTTCTTACTACAAGTACATCTTCATCTAGGAAATAAAAATTCAAAGGCAATTGCATTGTCTACCAAATAATCACTAATAGCACTTCCTTTTACGACTTTTTTTGTCATGTACATTATGTTATACTCAGCTAATAACACCTATCATCTTGCTATTCTGCTTGATAAATAAGATTTTTCAAAAATATATCTAAAGGATCCAATTTCAAAATTAGCCATATAGTGTAATACAACATGTACTATCGAAGTCATTTTGCAGCTCATACAAGTGCACAACAAAGCTTATCTACCATTATATATCTGGATTTGCAATCTATAAACTTCTTACTCAAATAATAGATTTCTCTCTCTTTTCTACCAAACTCATCATGTTGCCTGAGTACACATCCCATTACTTTTTTGGTTGTTATCGGATATAGAATCAACGGTCTGCCAAGCATGGGAGTGATGCAACCATATTATTCAATAGTTTCACCCACATTTAACTAGTGTTTTGCCTATGTTTTATATATAAAATGCCTTGATATTCTTTGTTTTATGTTTTGAAGGCACTTTTGGATGAAAGATGCAAAAAGGAGTAAATTGGAGATAATTGGCAGATTTGACCTTCAGTCGATGTTTTGTGCAGAGCGTGAGCTCTAGAGGTTGAAATGAAGTGATTCCAGTGGAATTAGAAAGGTAACATCCATACCTTTCTGGACATCTAAGGCAAGAAAATAAAATAAGGAAGAGCATGGAAATCGCAGCCTTCAAAGTCAAATCTTGCAATCTGCCAGTGTTGACCTTCAGCCATTCCAACTTGAATATCTGGAGCTACAGAAGTCCAATTGATGCAAACTCAATTTTGTTGGATTCATGACTCAAATTTATATAAACGCTCAAACGTTCAGCCAAAAACGATGTCATATGAGGGAGATATGAGTTTTCAAAGATGACATCTGAATTCTGCCAGCAAACAGGTTTCATGAAGAAACGAGTCCAAATTACGTTCCGAAGCATCTAAACCGATATCCAAGTTTTTATTTCAGCAATTTAGCTCCTCTAAGTCAAAGCTTGAAGATTTCATGCAAGGCTATTTCTTTTTTTTTAGGAAAATAGTTATTGAAGTACTTAAATGTAAACAGTCTACTTAATGGAGGACTATTTTGTAAAATAGAGACCTAGGGTTTCCTAGGATATAAAAAGAATGAGAGAAGAGAAGTGGGGCAGCCAGCCAAGGAGAGAAAAACGCCCCCTTCCTCTAAGAAACCCTAAATTATGCATTCTTCCTTCTTTTTGATTAGTTGTTCAACAAACATGCAAGGCTAAACACTTTTTCTTGGTTGCAAGGACACGGAAACCTTCGGATTTCAAGAACTGTGAGATTTATTTTACCTTTTCTTTTTAGTTTATATGATGAATATGTTTGTTCTCCTATGCTTATTTTTCCTATGATTGTTTATTTTAATTGCTAGAGCGGACTCTAAGTTATTATTGTAGACAATCTATTGTTAAGTTTGATATCAAAACCGGAGTTGTGGTATATGAACTTGTGAAGCAACTGAGTTTAATAATTATGGCGGATCTACGTTATTAATCTTAGGGAGAAGATTCAATCAAATCAAACATAGACTGCTGACAGTTATGTTTTCTTGATTAATCAACTTATCTAATTCTTAAGGCTGCCATTGAATTAAATTACTAGTGTGGACACTGTGGTTGTTTGATGGTTAGGGCTAGTTATACGGCGGATCCGTTAACTAACCAATGTTAAGAAGAGATAAATATTCAGAATATAAATTGATGTTTCGTTTCCATAATCAGTTCTGATTTCTGTAGGTGGATGTGTGCTTGTGACCAAGGTTTGTTCTCTTGATAATTTTCTGATTTTATTAAATTTAGTTTGATAGTTTTCTGTTTTCTTTTGCTTTAGCCTAGATAACGTCCAACCCCCCCCCCCCAAATTGCATATCATCTAGCATAAAAATCTGACTTGAATCTTCCTCGTGGGATCAACCCCTTGCTTGCTCTATACTATCTTGTGTGTTGTGTTTGAAGCTAGGGTAATTAATTTGTGCGACCGCGACATCGCAACAAATTTTGGCGCCGTTGCCGGGGAGGTAATTTTAGTTGATTCTTGTGCTTGTACTGTTATTTTTATTTGCTATGAAAAAAAAAGAGAAACAGAATTTTTGCTTGCGACGGTACTGTTCACTTGCGGCACGGTACTGTTCAAAACATATTTTTTGGTGGAATTAGGTATCGGCCATTTGTTTCCTGAAGGGAAACGATGTTCTAAACAGGACAAGTGGTAAACCACTATCCCCACCCTATCGAGGCCAAATTCCACTGTTTTTTAGGGTTTTTAGGCAGTTTTTGTTTTCTACCGTAGGATTTTTGTACAATTTGCATTGTTTTCGATCTCTTGTGTGGTTGGTTTATTTTGAGTTTTCTTTATGATTTATGCCAGTAACCCGTTCTACTAATCAAAGTCAAGTGCATTTGAATCTCGAAATAGAAAAAACTTTACGCAGGTTACGAAAGGAAGCTCGTCTTAACACCATGGCTGTTGCACGACAATAAACACTCAAGGAGCTTGCTGCTCCTAACGTGGAAAATCAGCCATTGTGCATAAACATCGACAACAATGTAAACTTTGAGCTCAAATCTAGTTTTATACATTTGCTACCAACTTTCAATGGTCTTGCAGGAGAAGATCCTCATACTCATCTCAAGGAATTCCATATGGTTTGCGTTGGCATGAAACCGAATGGCGTTGATGAAGAACATGTTAAGTTGAAAGCTTTCCCTTTCTCTTTAAAAGGGGCAGCAAAGGTATGGCTTTTCTCCATTCTCCCAGGTTCAATTGGAACGTGGAATGGCATGAAGAAGATCTTCCTTGAGAAGTATTTCCCAGCATCTCGAGTTGCCAACATAAGGAAAGAAATATGTGGGATTCGACAATCTCATGGAGAGACACTTTCCGAGTATTGGGAAAGATTTGAGCAACTGTGCATTCAATGCCCTCATCATCAAATACCCGATCAGCTGCTCATTCAATATTTCTATGAAGGATTGGTGCCTACTGACCGTAGTATCATTGATGCTGCAAGTGGAGGGGCATTGGTAGATAAGACACCCGAGGCTGCACGCCAATTGATCTCAAACATGGCAGCCAACTCGAAACAGTTTGGCACTCGTGGAGACTTCGCAAATAAACGAGTAAATGAGATAGGTATTTCTAACCTTGAGAATAAAGTTAATGATCTTACTTCTCTTGTGCGTTCTTTGGCTTGTGGCAATGTACAGCAGGTGAAAGTTTGTAGCATATGCTCCTTACAAGGACATGCTTCAGATATGTGCCCAACAATGTAAGAAGATTACATTGAACAAGCTAATGCAGTTGATGGAGCATTCAATGGACAACCTCAGCGTAAGTATGATCCTTTTTCCCATACGTACAATCCTGGATGGAGAGATCATCCCAACCTACGGTATGGGAACCAGCCTCAACAAGGCAATCAAGGCCGACAATTCCATCCCCATGGATTTCAGCCCCAACAGAATTATCAAGCAAGACAACCCCCTCCATACACAAACTCCAATGTTATGGGGTCATCATCCAATGATGATCTTCGTGAGATAATGAAAACTTTGGCTTCTAATAGTGTTACCTTGCAACAAAATGTCATGTCTTTTCAACAGGAAACAAGGTCAAGTATTCACAACTTGGAGAAGCAAATGGGGCAAGTAGCTTCAAGTGTGGGGAAATTGGAAGCACAAATGAATGGAAAGTTGCCTTCCCAAGCATTGAATCCAATAGAGAATGTTAGTGTGATCATGCTACGAAGTGGGAAAGAACTTGAAGAGAAAAGGTCAAAACAAATTGAGATGGAGGAAGAAGAAGAGATAGAAACCAAATTGAGTACAAAGAACGAACATCCTCCTCCTCTACAAACTGAAACATCGACCAACACTCCAAAGGTAACTCCTCACTCAATTAATTCCAGTTTTAAAACAATTCCACCCTTTCCTGTGAGTTCTTCTAGGTCAAAGAAAGACGACAAAGAAAAAGAGATTTTAGAGGTTTTTAAGAAAGTGGAACTCAACATTCCTTTACTTGATGCTATCAAGCAAATTCCCAAGTATGCAAAATTCTTGAAGGAGTTGTGTACTATTAAGAGAGCTTTCAAACTGAAAGGTAATGAAACGGTAAGTATGGGTGAAGTTGTATCTGCCGTTGTTCAAAAGAATCTGCCTTTGAAACAAAAAGACCCGGGTGCGTTTACTATCCCATGTGTTATTGGTAATGCTAGTTTTAAAAGAGCTTTATGCGATTTAGGTGCATCCATTAGTGTTATGCCCAAACATGTTTATGATTCTCTTAGTCTTGAGCCTTTGAATAAAACTAGCATTGTAATACAACTTGCGGATCATAGTTTTGTTTACCCACTTGGTGTGATAGAAGATGTCCTAGTCAAGATTGATAGTTTGGTTATTCCATGTGATTTTTATATTCTTGATATGGAACATGATTCTTATGATTCATCAACCAACACTCCTATATTATTTGGGAGACCATTCTTGAAAACTGCCAACACAAAGATTGATTGTGGTAAGGATACCTTGTCTATGGAGGTAGGAGATGAAAAAATTGAATTCAATTTTCATGATGCAATGACATATCCTTATAGCAATGTTTATTCTATCACATGTTATGACCAAATTGATAAGTGTGTGCAGCAAGTTTTTGATTTTGATTGTGAGGATGGATTAAGCGTAGCTTTGAGCTATGGCTATGATTCTACCAAGATAGAAGAGATGGACAGGTATATATGTGTTCCCCAAAACATGCATGAATCAGCATTGGCTTTGCAAGCTTTGCAAACTGTTCCCCATGATGCAGGAGTCATTCACCCCATCATAGACAATGAATGGGTGGCGCCTATCCTTTTGGTGCCCAAAAAGATTGGAATTACATTGGAAGAAATACGAAATGATGCTTATGAGAATGCTAGGATTTATAAAGAAAAGACTAAGAATCTTCATGACCGAATGCTTACAAGAAAGGAGTTTCATGTTGGAGACAAAGTCCTTCTTTATCATTCGCGTTTGAAACTTTTTCCTGGAAAATTGCGCTCTTGTTGGATTGGACCCTTTGTTGTTTCTAATGTTTTTCCTTATGGTGCAGTTGAAATTACAAGTTTAAAAACCAACAAAGTACTCATGGTCAATGGGCATCGTTTGAAACCTTTCTATGAAGGTTGGAAGGCAGAACTCACCGCTTCTGTAGAGTTAGCTGAACCAATCTATGAAGAATGAGCATGCCACATGTCAAGCCAATGACATAAAACAAAAGCGCTTACTGGGAGGTAACCCAGCACAAAAAAAAATCAGATTTGCTTTCTTTTTCCTTATCTTTTATTTTTTCGCATTTTAATTTATTTTCTGTCATTCTCTTCTATTCCTTTGCTTTTATTTCAACATTGAGGACAATGTTGTGTTTTAAGTGTGGGGGTATTGGGAGAATGTTGGTTTTCTAATTTTAGTTTTCTTTGTTGTTCTTTTTTTAAAAAAAAATGTGTTTGATCTTTTTAACTCCCATTGGTTTTTGAGAATATGAGTATTATGTATGAGAATTAATTGAGATAGATGAAGATATAAATTAAATGGAGTATGCATGCAAATTTTAAGGTTGAATTGGTTTAGGGATTGACTTTGAGAATATGCCATGTTGACATTATAGTGTTATACCAATGCAAGCTTTTGAGCCTTCAACATTATATTCTTTGAGTGTGCATTCTTTCAATGATATGTATCTCTAGAACTTGCTTCATATCTTGTTGAGATTACATTCATATTACATACATACATGAAGATGATAAAGGCATTAGGAATTTTAACCACTTGAGCCAAAAAGCCAACCTAAAGCATATTATCCTTAGTGAGCCCCTTTTGAGCTTGTTTATCTTTTCTTTGCTTTATCCATAATTGGATATTTCTAGTATTGGATAAACTGTTTAATATCATAATACCACGAATTCCTATTCACTTCTCCTTCGATTGAGCAGCAATGAACCAAAGAATTTATGACTTCAATACTTATATGTTGCACCCTGTTTCCATAATCAATTTTGGCCATGGAAGATAAAGTGACCAAAGCATTAGCAAATTGGTTTTGGTCTCTTCCCATATTAGTGAATTTTATCTCGTCAAATAATTTTACTGGTTTGGACAAATATTCTTGATATGACCTCAACTTCACATCTTTTATATGTCATTCTCTTTTCACATGGTAGATTATTAGCATTGAGTTTTCGTAGACATCAAATTTCTTTATCTTCAATTCTAATACAGCTTCTAATTCGAAGATGTAAGCTTCATACTCGGTCATGTTATTGGTGCACTCAAACTGCAGCTTAATCGAAACAGGATATTGCTTTATATTAGGAGAAATTATTACTACTCCCGCTTCATTGCTATATACATTTACTGCTTCGTCAAAATACATTGTCCACTAGTCTAGTTCTTTTTTTTCTTACTACAAGTACATCTTCATCTAGGAAATAAAAATTCAAAGGCAATTGCATTGTCTACCAAATAATCACTAATAGCACTTCCTTTTACGACTTTTTTTGTCATGTACATTATGTTATACTCAGCTAATAACACCTATCATCTTGCTATTCTGCTTGATAAATAAGATTTTTCAAAAATATATCTAAAGGATCCAATTTCAAAATTAGCCATATAGTGTAATACAACATGTACTATCGAAGTCATTTTGCAGCTCATACAAGTGCACAACAAAGCTTATCTACCATTATATATCTGGATTTGCAATCTATAAACTTCTTACTCAAATAATAGATTTCTCTCTCTTTTCTACCAAACTCATCATGTTGCCTGAGTACACATCCCATTACTTTTTTGGTTGTTATCGGATATAGAATCAACGGTCTGCCAAGCATGGGAGTGATGCAACCATATTATTCAATAGTTTCACCCACATTTAACTAGTTTTTTGCCTATGTTTTATATATAAAATGCCTTGATATTCTTTGTTTTATGTTTTGAAGGCACTTTTGGATGAAAGATGCAAAAAGGAGTAAATTGGAGATAATTGGCAGATTTGACCTTCAGTCGATGTTTTGTGCAGAGCGTGAGCTCTAGAGGTTGAAATGAAGTGATTCCAGTGGAATTAGAAAGGTAACATCCATACCTTTCTAGACATCTAAGGCAAGAAAATAAAATAAGGAAGAGCATGGAAATCGCAGCCTTCAAAGTCAAATCTTGCAATCTGCCAGTGTTGACCTTCGGCCATTCCAACTTGAATATCTGGAGCTACAGAAGTCCAATTGATGCAAACTCAATTTTGTTGGATTCATGACTCAAAGTTATATAAACGCTCAAACGTTCAGCCAAAAACGATGTCATATGAGGGAGATATGAGTTTTCAAAGATGACATCTGAATTCTGCCAGCAAACAGGTTTCATGAAGAAACGAGTCCAAATTACGTTCCGAAGCATCTAAACCGATATCCAAGTTTTTATTTCAGCAATTTAGCTCCTCTAAGTCAAAGCTTGAAGATTTCATGCAAGGCTATTTCTTTTTTTTTAGGAAAATAGTTATTGAAGTACTTAAATGTAAACAGTCTACTTAATGGAGGACTATTTTGTAAAATAGAGACCTAGGGTTTCCTAGGATATAAAAAGAATGAGAGAAGAGAAGTGGGGCAGCCAGCCAAGGAGAGAAAAACGCCCCCTTCCTCTAAGAAACCCTAAATTATGCATTCTTCCTTCTTTTTGATTAGTTGTTCAACAAACATGCAAGGCTAAACACTTTTTCTTGGTTGCAAGGACACGGAAACCTTCGGATTTCAAGAACTGTGAGATTTATTTTACCTTTTCTTTTTAGTTTATATGATGAATATGTTTGTTCTCCTATGCTTATTTTTCCTATGATTGTTTATTTTAATTGCTAGAGCGGACTCTAAGTTATTATTGTAGACAATCTATTGTTAAGTTTGATATCAAAACCGGAGTTGTGGTATATGAACTTGTGAAGCAACTGAGTTTAATAATTATGGCGGATCTACGTTATTAATCTTAGGGAGAAGATTCAATCAAATCAAACATAGACTGCTGACAGTTATGTTTTCTTGATTAATCAACTTATCTAATTTTTAAGGCTGCCATTGAATTAAATTACTAGTGTGGACACTGTGGTTGTTTGATGGTTAGGGCTAGTTATACGGCGGATCCGTTAACTAACCAATGTTAAGAAGAGATAAATATTCAGAATATAAATTGATGTTTCGTTTCCATGATCAGTTCTGATTTCTGTAGGTGGATGTGTGCTTGTGACCAAGGTTTGTTCTCTTGATAATTTTCTGATTTTATTAAATTTAGTTTGATAGTTTTCTGTTTTCTTTTGCTTTAGCCTAGATAACGTCCAACCCCCCCCCCCCAAATTGCATATCATCTAGCATAAAAATCTGACTTGAATCTTCCTCGTGGGATCGACCCCTTGCTTGCTCTATACTATCTTGTGTGTTGTGTTTGAAGCTAGGGTAATTAATTTGTGCGACCGCGACATCGCAACAGGGAGGTACCGACAAATGTAGATTTTTCAAATTCTGCTTGATTTTATCAAAGGTTTCTTAGCATTCCTCGTTCTATAACCCATGATTTTTTTTCCAAATGAGTCTGAAGATTGGCTCACAAGTTGCTATCATTTGAGATATAAATTAAGCAATGTATTCAAACGACCCAAGAACCCTCTTACTTCTTTTCATGTTTTAAGAGCTTACATTGTCTAACTTGCTTTTACTTTATTAGGATTGACTTTAATACTTTGGCTACTCACCACAAATCCTAACAGCTTTTCGAATTTCACCCCAAATTAGCATTTTACAAGGTTAAGCTTCAATTGATACCTTCTCAACCTTTCAAACAACTTTCTCATATTCTAACAATGGTTTTCCCTTTTTTTAAATTTAGCAATCATGTTGTCCATATACACTTCAATTTCTTTATGCATCATATCATGAAACAAAGTTACCATTATCTTTTGATAAGTTGCCCTAATGTTTTTTAGTCTGAATAGCATCCTCTTGTAACAAAAGGTTCCCCACGGAGTAACGAATGCTATCTTCGACGGTTATACCCAGAGAAACCATCCATGAAGGAGTACGTTGAACTTCATGTCGCATTATCAATCAAGACATTGATATATAGCAAAAGGAAGTCATCTTTCAACTTGCTTTTGTTTAAATCCCTGTAATCTACACATCTCTGATTCTATCACCTTTCTTGGGAACTACTACTATATTAGATACCCATTATGGGTATATCGGCTTTCACCTTGAGCACCATATCTAGACGAGTTCTTCATAATTTATGTTTCACATGTATACTTCCTTTATTTAATGGTACCATATATACTACAATGTTAGTATCTAAACCAAGCGTATTTATGTAAGACTAAACACACACATCGACATACTCGCGTAGTAGTGAGATCAAGTTTTTTCTTTTCCTAGCAGTGATTAGAGTCCTTATTTCAATTTTCTTTTCATCCAAACTTGTACCAACATTAATTATTTCTAATTCTTCTTTTGTCAATTTCCAAACTCACTCTGATTGCTCTACTAACCTAGGGAATTCTAAAGCATACCATATGTCCCTAGCAATTTTTTTCTTTCAAAAAGTGATCCTATTAAACTCACTTATACTTAATGCACAATACAAAGGCTCCATAGCTTTAGCATTCATAGATAACAACTTTTTATCACTATCGGTATACTCACTTCTAGCCTTAGGAATAATTATACCATCTTTAATTTTAGTAGGCTTATGGAGTCCATTTTCAATAGATAATCATAGATCATAATTAATAGATTGAAGATATATAATCATCCTAACTTTCCAGTAGGCATAGTCATTACCATCAAATAAAGGTGGCCTAAAGGTTGATGATCGTTCATTTTAAACATTAAAACTAGTGGTTACCATTCTACTCAATGTCTAAGCAAACTTATGTCACACTCGGACATCGTGACGACCGATTAAAAAATTAATAACTCAACTTGAAAAAGAACAGATATCTGGCATCTTATTCTTTTAGGGAAAACGGTCTAGTTCAAGGAGTTGCCACCTAGTATTATGGTCACTAGAATCCTAATTAGTCAACAAAGATTCTTTGGTACAGGACTGATTATACGAAAAGAAAGATACTATCACCCCTTAAGTGTCCTACTTGAGGTATGCTGCATTGTTGGTTTTGTCTTAAACTACTAAAGATTTGTTTTTGCTATGTTCCAATGGTCTTCCTATAATATTGTTGACTCTGGCATCAGTGAATATTATCGCCTATGAATATTTCCAACTCTAGTGTTGGTAAATATAGAGCAACCCAAATAGTACTGTATTCTTGACTCTGACACCAATAAATAAATTCGTAAAATTCTGTATTAAAAGAAACAAAAACTACTTTTTTTCTTTTTATTTATGTAGCCGAGTCTCAAAACTAAAAAAAAAGAGTTAGGTCACTGGTCCAAACCAGTCACCCGGTGTGGCCATTGTTGTATGCATGCGTGAACAATTCACGCATGCAAGAAACAATAACATGTTAATTAATTTTAGCAAAATAGGGAAAGAAGGAGAACTCATATGGCGTTGCTGTGACTGGAGGCGAAGCTGAGGGAGACGGTCAGGCACTGCTCAAGGTTGAAGACCCGGCCCGTTGTGCTATTTGCTGTTACTACACTGCGATGCTGGTGTTTCTCCAACTGCTGGACCGAAAAGAAGGTTGTTGCTGGATATGCGGGGTGCAGCAGCGGATGTTGTGGCTGCTGTTTTAGGAGAAGAGGAAGGAGCATAAGGGTTCCCTCTACTGTTGTTGTTGGCTTGTGTTTGCTCCCGGTTACTGGAGCTGTTGATGGCGTTGTGATGATAAAGGAGCTGCGAAGAGAAGGGGAGAGAGGCTGAAGGTCGGTGATTGGGAAGAAGACTTTTTATTTTTATTTTTTTATGAGGAGTTGTAGCTCCTTGGGGTTGATATTGGAGAATGAAAAATCGGTCTAATAGGGAAGAGACTAAGATCGGGAAAGAAGAGAGGAAAAAAAACTGAGGGGGGGAGCAACAACGGCTAGTCCAGGGTTCGGCCGCGTCCATTTTTTTTATGTTTTTATTGTAAATTCTTTTTTTTTCTCCTACTTTTTTGTAATATCTCCCCCTTTTTACAGTAGAGAAGAGTAGATGGAGGCGTGGTTAGTGGTTTTTTTCCATGGCAAAGAAGAGGTGGCTAGGGTCCCGATGATCACAGTAGTTCCAGACTGGGAAAAGGGGAAAGAGGAATGGCAGGGAGACAAAGCTTCTTCTCCGTCTAGGTCCATGGAGGCTAAGGAGTTGCTGAAAATGGTGAAGAGATGGCTGAAACTGGTTCTATGTCCATGCCAGGGAATAAGTTCCCAAAAAAAAGCTCAAAGGGGCGGCGGCTGGTATAAGGTTCGCCCTCCTTTGTTTTCTTTCTCCTCTTTTAGTGATGTGTGTTTTTTTTCTTTTAATGTTTTTCTTCTAGGGTTTCTTCGTCCTCCCTTATGCATATACTAAGATTTGTATTTATAGTGCAAGAGTCTCATCGCGTGTAGAAACAAAGTTTCAATCAAACTCATTTTCTTCTTTGAAGTTTGAATTTGATTAAGAATCAAATTTGAAAATGGATAACTATCATTATCTTAAAGACAATGATTATCTTAAAGATAGGGATTATCTTGAAGATAAAGATAGAATGACAAAAGCACATTGTAGTCCCTAGTTTTCACGCAAGCTGACAAATCACAATTTTCATCGAAATAAATCTCTGAAAATTAAATCAAAAGCCAATGGGCTAAAATTGGGTTACAACAGTTGCCTCCTCTTTACAATGCTTACGGTGCAAAGGTATTTGAAAATTTATTTTCTTTTGACTTTGAATAGTAAGTTTTGTAAAGAAAAATAATTGTGAAACCCTTTCTCTTTTTCTTTCTTTTTTCTTTGATTGATTTTTTTTTAAAAAAAAAGAATCTAATTGTTCCAGGCGACCTACCCGATGAAAAATAAAACACGAAAAGGGTTTCGCGAGTGATCTAATTGTTTCAAGCAACCTATTTGATGATGAAAGATACAAAAAGAGATTTCTTTTTTTTTAAATGGTCTTATTGTAATGGGTGACCTACCAAAATAAAAAAAATAAAAAAAATGTCTCATTGTAATGGGTGACCTAATGGAAAAAGGAAGGGTCTCATTGTAATGGGTGACCTACCCAAGTAGAAAAAGGAAGGGTCTCATTATAATGGGTGACCTACCCAAGAAAAAGAAAGGGTCTCATTGTAATGGGTGATTTACCCAAGTAGAAAAAAGAAAAAAAAGAAATGTCTTAAAGGGACGTCATGATAAAGCTCAAAAGTGCACTTGAAAAGGAGGTGAGGGCTCGGAGGCGTACTCGAAAGGAGGTAGGGTTAGGAAACGCACTACCTTGGATGATCAAGGGCTCAAAAGTGCACTCGAAAGGAGGTAGAGTTAGAAAATGCATTACCTTGAATGCTGGAAGGCTTAAAGGTGCACTCAAAAAGAGGTGAGGGCTCGGAGGAGCACTCGAAAAGAGATAGGGTTAGGAAACGCACTACCTTGGATGATCGAGGGCTTAAAGGAGCACTCAAAAGGAGGTAGGGTTAGGAAACACGGGCTTAAAGGAGCACTCAAAAGGAGGTAAGGTTAGGAAACACACTACCTTAAATGCTCGAGGGCTCAAAGTCACACTCGAAAGAAGGTGAGGGCTCAAAGGCACACTTGAAAGGAGGTAGGGTTAGGAAACACACTACCTTAAATGCTCGAGGGCTCAAAGGCACACTCGAAAGGAGATGAGGGTTCGAAGGCACACTTGAAAGGAGGTAGGGTTAGGAAACGCACTACCTTGGGTGATCAAGGGCTCAAATGTGCACTTAAAAGGAGGTAGGGATAGGAAACGCACTACCTTGAATGCTCAAGGGCTCTAAGGCGCACTCGAAAAAAGGTGAGGGTTGAGAGGCGCACTTGAAAGGGAGGTAGGGTTAGGAAATGCACTACATTGGATGATCGAGGGCTCAAAAGCTCACTCGAAAGGAGGTGACGGCTCGGAGGTGCACTCGAAAAAAGGTAGAGTTAGAAAACGCACCACCTTGGATTTTTGAAGGCTTGAAGGTACACTTGAAATAAGGTAGGGTTAGGAAACGCACTACCTTAGGGATGGTAAATGAAAGGTAGTGGAAAAATACAAATATTTTTTTTCTGCGGCTTGATTCTCATGGGCGGCCTGCCTAGGTTAAAATTTCTCATAGGTGAAAAATTTTCAAAAGCAATTTCAATCTTGGCCATTTCAAGGTGGCCTTCAATTTTATGGATCCCGTCAGAGATTTCTTTTATGAATTTTGAAAAACTCATTATCCAATGTCTCAAAGTTTAGAAGATATGCATGCATCTTTACTTGATTTGAAATATAGGCCCTTGTTTCTTCTTAATCTTCTTGTTTACTTGATTGATAAGGACTTGCTATCTTTGATTTGGTTCATCTTCGTCGTTTAGCTTCTAGCCTACTCGAGTTAGCCCATGTAAGTCTCTTCCCAGATTTTTTTACCCAACTCAGCCTTCATGGTGCCCATGATGACCCACTTTCTTGTTAGAGATTTTTTGTCTCATCACATAATTTGAAAGGATCATTCATTAAACACTCAGTGTCACTTGTTGAAAGAATCAAGTTGTCTTTTGTAAACCAAAATGCCCCTTTATCTTGTTGTAGGAAATATTTCTCTCTTTTTTCTAGAAGGGATTGATTTTCCTTTGAAACACAATGTTGCCCCCCTTGTATTAGTCATTACCCCTAAGTGTGCTCTGTCAGCAACTCAAACAAATGATGATTTAAGTGACCATTCTCTAATTTCTCTCATTTTCAGTTTGGTGGAGGAATATTTATCTAGAATGAATCTTGAAGTCTTGATCTTGCATTTAAAAACAAAAATTGTTTTGATATAAGTTTAAAAACTTTTGCTTTTAAAATCTTGCAACTCTCTAGTTTTTTCTTGGAAAAGAAATTATTTGCTCTTGTGTTTGGTGAATTTGTCTTTAGTGAAAGTATGTCATTGGGTGACTTTCTATTTTTATAGGTTTTCAAAGTGAAGGGCTCGAGAAAAAGCTTGAGGTTTTGTTTCAGAAAAATTTGTCTCTTTTTGAACACTTATTTTATCAGCATGAATAATAATGAGTTTGTTCTCGATGTCATGACTTCTATAAAAAAAGTAATCTTTGAATTTTGAGAGCATTGTTTATTGTTCCTGGTTGCTTGCTTGTTTGATTAGAAAGGACTTCTACAGGCACATAACATAGGCTGTGGTTTTTTGCTATGAAAGAAAAGGATTTATAAGACTCAAAGAGTGTTTCAAGGTTTTAAAGACTGAGGATCACTATAAGCAGTTCGACTCTTTATGATCTTTTCTTTTACCGCTCTTCTTTGATTTGTTTTTCATTGCTTTGCTAGGGCATATTCATTTTGTCTTGGTTATCACCTTTTCTTTTGATTTGGGCATGCCCCCTAGCATTTGAGTTTCATGAGCTCCTTTGTCTTTTTGGCTTTCTCACGGCTTTATCATCTTTTCTCATTGAAATTTTCACTTACCCCAAGTGTGGGGTGTGATCCTAGTCGGGATTTCTCATGAAAGAAACATTATTCAGGCTCAAAAAAAGACAGTAAAGGATATACTCTTTAGAATGTCAAAGGAATAACAAATATGGTTTTTCCTCATTTCAAGCTCAAGCATTTAAGATCAGTAAACTATGACCTCGTCCAGTGTAATGATTTGGAATTTCGCAAAGAAATGCATTTCATGAGTCTATGAACAACAAGTCCACCACATATCATTATGCATACATTTAAAGCACAGGCCTCATAGGTCATGGTGTGAGGGTGAAAGTTTGTTTTTTATTCGTGCACTTTGGTTCAGAGTTTAGTCACCTCAATGAAGGAGTTGCTTGATTCATGTGTCATTCTACAAGTAAAATATCAAAAATATCATTTTAAATAAACATCAAATTTATTTTTGAAATCAAAATGCAAGTTCAATTTTTCAAAACTCCAATGGAGAAACTGATTTTGGTAAAGAGATGAATTGCGTCTATGAGATCACGCGAGACTTCAAAAGTGTACTTCTGAGTTCTTTAGAGAGAACCCTTTCCAAGATGTTTGGATATAACTCAACGAAAGAGATGCATTTAAAGAACAAACTCATTATTTCATTGACACTTTTAGAAAAGAGGCTCAACAACAAAGACCTTATGCTACAAGGTAACATATAAAAGGACTAATCATTTAGCAATCATTGATTGGAATTTCTAGAATCTTCCAATCATCTCTCTCCTAATGAACTCTTTGACAAGGGCACATTTTCAATAGTCAGTTGAGGTCAAGCCTAAACCTGTTTTGGTCTAATTACACTATAGCATCATCTTTAGGATGATTGATCTCTAGGTGTCTTTGTTTTAGTAGTTCTTTCTCTCATTTTTGTAACTACCTTTGACATTGTGAACCCCGGTTTCTTTTCTTTCTCCAGTAAAACGTTTCTCCTTAATCAAGTCAACAATCCTTCCTAAATGAATGGCTTGTTCAATCCTCTCAGCTATAGCAACCAAGTCAGAAAAATATTGTGCAGAGCTTCCCACGAGGTATTCAAAGTATGGTGCTTTGAAAGTGTTGACAAATAAATTGATCATCTCTTTTTTCCGACAAATAAGGATTAGCCTGTGCGGCTGTCTCACGCCACCTATAAGTGTATTCTCTTATGTACTCCTTATTGTCCTTTTCTATATCTTGCAAGCTTGACCTATCAGGACCCACATCCATATTAAACTTATATTGCCTAATGAAGGCATCAACTAAGTCCTTTAATTTTTTTATCTAGGTATTGCCTAACCGTGTATACCAAATAAGGGCAACGTCACTCAAATTGTCTTGAAAGAAGTGAATCAACAGTTTCTCGTTATAGACTACCTCAGTCATTTTGTTGTAGTAAGCCTTAAGATGAGTTACAGGGCATTGAGTTCCTGTATATTTGATGAATTCTAGCACCCTGAACTTCTTAAGAATGACTACGTTAGGTACCAAACACATCTCGGTAGCTTTTACATGGTTATGTAGGCTAATTCCCTCGAATGCCCTCAGCCTTTATTCCAGGGCAGCCCATTTGTCCAGGCCATCTTCTTTTACCATCTTGTTCTTTTTAGATTCCTTTATTATAAGGTCAATGGTAGATGATAATCTTATAGGATATGCTAGTTAAGCAAACTAGGAATACATAGCTTGTTAAGACACCTCATTTGCCCCCAGATTCTATAGATTTACGAGCATAAGTTCAGGCTGAGCTGTAAATTTTGCTTCTTTAGGTTTAGATCTCAAGGCCTGTTCGAGTAGGCTAGTAAGCCTTGCGACTTCTTCTCTAAGACTTTCCATCTCTTTTCGGTGTTGGGCTTCCAACTAGGCTTTTTCTTCGTTTTTCATTTGTCTTTTCGCAGTCGAGTGTTATAGGTGTGTTTCAATGGGGGGCCTATATTTCACCTGGAGTGCGGTATTATGACAGTTTATAAGGATATGTTCAAACATGCATGAAGATGAAAGCAACATATTAGGTATGATTCGCCTTTTGTGGGGGGTGACATAACGATCGCTATTCTTTAGATGTGTGTTCAGATCTGAATCCGATATTCATTGCAATACCGAGAAGAGATATGCTTAGCCCTTTGTCATCTGAGCTTTCAACCACATTCTTAGTGTCTTTCATTATGCATCTAATGTCTTTGAGTAGCGGTATCTCATCGACATCTAGTCTAGGGCAGTCTCCCTTGGTCATTTGCAAGGATTCAGACTCGAGTCCATACTCAATAGTTGTTATCTTAGGAATAGCGGCCATTATGTCACCCGAAAGCCCTGTAATAAGGATGCTTACACATTTAAGCTTATCTCAGTGAAATTACATAGGGATCAACCTAAAAGGTAGGTTCTGGTCATTAAATGCATCGAGGTAATTTTGTTATCTAGTCTTAAATGTAACGGTCTGGCCCAACATGCTGTATATTGTCCGCTTTGGGCCTCCCAGTCCACCCATGTCCAGGGCTTCCACCTAGGTCCCCCTCACGGTTTTGTTCCTGGTAGCCACGCATGGCCCCAAAACGCGTACAACATGTTAGCAACCAGCACCACTAATAAGGCCCTGGCTCTGGACGCTCGATTCCGATGTGGGATCTTACATCAAAGGTCTTTCGCATGCTCAATGATTGTCCTCGAAAGGTTGATATGAGGTTTACAAATAGTGTGAAGATAGAGGCCTAAGTAATATCAGTTCGGCATACCGACCACTGTCAAGCAAACAATCATACGAGAGTTGGATAGTTTTGCAAGCCTTACCCAAACTAAAGTCATTGGGGTGCCATTACTCCTCCACTTATCTTAAAGTTGATACCATACATACTTTTAAAAATGAGATGAGTAAGGTGTGAAGGTCTTAGATCCATAACCAATATATATGAATGATAAACATGAATAACTATGCATGCTAACACAATAAAAAGAGCAAAAAACTAAAAAGGAATAAATAAAATAACTTGATAAACAAAACAACACAAACGCAGTACGACAAACATTTTTAGCAATAAAAAGACAAATGGCAAAGCTTAGTCTTAAGAGATCCCTAGTGGAATTATCATTATGTCACACTTGAACATCGCGGCGACCAATTAAAAAATTAATCACTCGACTAAAAAAAGAACAGATATCTTTCATTTTGTTCTTTTAGGGGAAACGGTCTAGTTCAAGGAGTCGTCACTTAGTATTATGGTCACTAGGAACCCTAAAAGTTACTATCACCCCTTAAGCGTCCTACCTGAGGTAGGCTGCATTGCTGGTTGTCTTCAACAACTAAAGATTTTTTTTCATTATGTTCCTATGGTCTTCCTATAATATTCCTGACTTTAGAATCTGTGAATATTCTCGCCTATGAATATTTTCAACTCTGGCGTTAGTAAATATAGAGCAACCCAAAAAGTATTGTATTCTTGACTCTGACATCAATAAATAAATCCGCAAAATTCTGTATTAAAAGAAACAAAAACTATTTTTTTTCTTTTTATTTATGTAGCCCGGTCTCAAAACTAAAAAAAAAAAAAGGTCGGGTCACTGGTCCAAACCAGTGACCTGGTGTGGCCACTGTTGCATGCATGCATGAACAATTCACGCATGCAAGCAATAGTAACATGCTAATTAATTTTAGCAAAACAGGGAAAGAAAGAGAACTCACCTAGTGTTGCTGTGACTGGAGGCGAAGCAGAGGGAGATGATCAGGCACTGCTTGCGGTTGAAGACCCGATCTGTTATGCTATTTGCTGATGCTGCACTGCGATGCTGGTGTTGCTCCAATTGCTGAACCGAAAAAAAAAGGCTGTTACTGGACATGCAGGGTGCCGCAACGGATGCTGGTGGTTGCTACTTTAGGAGAAGAGGAAAGGGCAGAAGGGTTCCCTCTACTGTTGCTGCTGTTGGCTTGTGTTTGCTCCCAGTTACTGGAGCTGTTGATGGTGCTGTGATTGTAAGGGAGCTACGGAGAGAGGGCAAGAGAGGCTAAAGGTCGGTGACTAGGAAGGAGAAAGACTTTTTATTTTTATTTTTTTATGAGGAGTTGCAGCTCCTTGGGGTCGAGATTGGAGAATGAAAAATCGGTCTGATAGGGAAGACACTAAGACCGAGGAAAAAGAGAGGAAAAAAACTGAGGGGGGGAGCAATGACGACTAGTCCAGGGTTCGGCCGCGTCCCCCCCCCCCTCTATTTTTTTATGTTTTTATTGTAAATTCTTTTTTTTTTCTCCTACTTTTTTGTAATGTCTCCTCCTTTTGCAGTAGAGAAGAGAAGATGGAGGCATGGCTAATGGTTTTTTTTTCGTGGCAAAGAAGAGGTGGCTAGGGTTCGAATGATCACAGTAGTTCCAGACTAGGAAGAGGGGAAAAAGGAATGCCAGGGAGACAAAGCTTCTTCTCTGTCCAGGTCCATGAAGGCTAAGGAGTTGCTGAAAATGATAGAGATGGCTGAAACTGGTTCTGTGTCCATGCTGGGGAAGAAGTTCCAAAAAAAAAGTTGAAGGGGGTGGCAGCTGGTATAGTTTCGCCCCCTCTTTGTTTTCTTTCTCCTCTTTTAGTGATGTGTTTTTTTTCTTTTACTATTTTTCTTCTAGGGTTTCTTCGTCCTCCCTTATACATATACTGAGATCTGTATTTATAGTGCAAGAGTCTCATCGTGTGTAGAAACAAAGTTTCAATCAAACTCATTCTCTTCTTTGAAGTTTGAATTTGATTAAGAACAAATTTAAAAGCGGATAACTATCATTATCTTGAAGACAAAAATTATCTTGAAGATAAGGATTATCTTGAAGATAAGGATAGAATGAAAAAAGCACATTGTAGTCCCTAGTTTTCACGCAAGCTGACAAATCACACTTTTCGTCGAAATAAATCTCTGATATTTTAATTTTACACTTTAAACCCTGTAAAATTAAATCAAAAGCCAACGGGCCAAAATAGGATTACAACAACTTATATAAATAAGAACCTTATTTTAATATCAATTATTGTTCTAGAATTAAGACAACAATAACACCCAAGAGAGGTGAATTAGGTGTTCCACTAATATTAACAAATAATGCAATTTAAAATAATTAAACACACTAAACATAGTCAACAAAATAACCAAAAAGGATGGGCACTCCCACTGTTTCAAATTAATTATCTTTTTTTAATACTCTGAAGAGTATCATAAAGAAAAAGTAAATTTAATGTTGAAAAATATTAACTAATATTATCTTTCTCCGACAAATCATTAAAAGTTATCAATAACTTTTAGTAAATTGGAATAAATATTTTTGAAAAATAACACTCAGAGACCATCACACTCTCTAGTACTCTTTTCTTTCTATAACTGGGCATTGATTTTTCATGAAGAAAAACAAACGCCATGTGTCGTAGTGCCATTGGTGGGGTCATTTCTAAATTTTTGGTTAAATCATATATATATAAGTGTGTAATAAACACATTACATAACATTGAATTGTTACTATAAATTGTTGTTCTACAATTAAGACAACAATAACATCTTAGAAGGGGTGAATTAGATATTTCACTAATATTAACAAATAATGTAATTTAAAACAATTAAGCACAATAAACATAATCACCAACAATATAATTAAAGTGCTTAAAATAAATAGGTAAGGGAAGAGAGATTACAAACTCGGTTTTTAACGTGGTTCGGCAAGCCTACATCCACATCTTAAATACCAACCATACTTGAGTATTGTACTCTTTTACTAATTCAAGTTAGAGATACAATATCTTTGATGAATCCATAACAAGCTTATACACCACTTGAAGATGTCTCATTCTCAAGATTTTTTCTTGGTGACAATACCTCACCAATACCAAGAGTTCATTCAAACTCTCAAGATTTTACAAGTGCAATTTTTCAGTTATAAGATACTCTCTCAATAGGGTGGATTTTACAATTGAGAATATATGATCTATATAGCTCACTCAATAACACTTAAAGGATGTGAAAGTGTTTAAGTGTTATAAAAATAAGAATGTATACTCTTGTACAAGTATAAGAAGTTTTAGTGCACAAATATAAGTATGATTAAAAATTGATAATTTTGTTTTTTTCTCATATATATAGCAAAAACTATTTATTATTGGTCCTCTACCATATGAAACGGTCGACCACTTCAATTGGTCAAAGACAAACGGTTCCTGCAGATTCCCAGATGTTCATCCCTGATGAACAAAAGATCAACCGGTTCATTTGGTATAACCAAACAGTCGAGCGCTTCAACCTAAAACCCAGATTTTATAGTTTTAAACCTGATAAATCTTGAACCGATTAAATGCATATCAATGCTATAATGCATGCAGTGTAAAGTGTGTAAATTCATTTTAATTTGTGTTATCAAGTAATATACAAAAATTTAAATAATTTGCACTAAAATGAATACTTATGCACTAAGTCTTCACTTGCTTTGCATCTTAGACTTGTTGATTAATTTCTTCATTCAATTATACATGCTTGTTGATATGTTTTTCATATAAAACTTGTTTAAATTTATTTTCAACTAAGCATACCATTAGTCCAATTTTATTTAATTGTTATCATTAAAATATATAAATATTAATATGTAACCCAAAGATCAACTTAAACATCATTGATCCCAGATTAATCAAGAACTCTAATTTCAATTTATACAATATTATTCCTTTAAAAAAATCATTACTTTTAGTACGAAACTCTAATTAAGTTGAATCTTATGTCATTAGAAAGCTAATGAGATGTACTTTCTGACCATATAAATTTTATTTAAATAAGAAAATACTTCTAAAGTAATTTTATAGCCTTGAAAATCCAGTATTAACACACACAAAAAATAAGTTTAAGCTAAATTTTCAATTAAACACATTGAAGTTACATCACAAATAGTCATGAACATTTATATGAACACGAAAGCAATTAACAACAAGTTTTGATATCAATGAAGAATAACATATATTTATAACGGAAGTAAAAAGTTGATTGGACATACATTTCAAGTTTAAATATTCAACAGATTAAAACTGAAATATTTTACATGTCAAAAGACACTACCAACTATTTGTTTTGATTACACGAGTTAAAACAATTTTCCACTCTTCAATAATCCTTCAAATTCAATATTGATGAAACCTTTTATGTGAGGTTAGATATCTTCTCACATTAAACTCTCTAACTTATTATTTGGGTTCAAAAACTCATGCTATTAAGAAAAGAAACATTTTTTTAGTTTTTAATTGTCATAACTAAGAGAATTAACTTTTTTTATTATTAAATAAGGATAGTGGAAAGGTATTCTCTTCCTAATAAGTATGTCAAATTGTCTAACAATTTGACTTTGCATTTTCTTTTCTTTTTTTCATTCAATTTCAATGGGGCCTAACCATGAATATCCAAATATAAAATAGAACCAAAAAGTCTAACATAATCAAAGTTAAATTGGCTACCACTACAAAGTGAAGGATTATTGTTGCCTTTTCTTGTAATGAAATATTTTTTTCAACCAATCTCTCAAAAAAAAAGTAAACTCATGATCTCCTTGTAATTAAGTGCAAATCGCTCACTACTACTAGGTCATAGAATCATTAGTAAATGTCTAACACCATTAAGATTTTGTATTCACATTTGCATGTTTTCGTTTTTCATTTGAATTCAAAAGTTTGAATCCATTACAATCCTAATATCAATATATCTATTTCCGATTAAATTCAATCGTGATGATATTCTAAACTTTAATCGCGTTATATGATGTAAAGATCCATATTGTTATATATTAAGACAATTAATATAATATTTTCATTCAAAAAAACTAATGTTTTCATGCATGTAAAATTGTTCACCTTTTCTAATAAAAAAATCCAAACTAAAAATGCATGATTTTTTAGTTTGTCATTTAATAGAAAATTGGTTCATTACATTCATCATTCATTAGAAAATTTCTTTTCATTAATTATAAGATTTTTAATTTCTTTTGGTTTGGAGGTTAATTCATTTTGTATGTAGAAAATTTATCAGATTTTTTTACTCAATCTTTGTTATGTGATCTTTTTTTCTCTTGAACTAGTGGAAAATAGTAGACTAGTGGTCCTGCACTATGCAGTCTATTTTTCAATTGATACAAAGAAACGATAAAGGCAAACAAAAAAGAATAATAACAAAAAAGAATAAATCACGTAAAAATCGAATTAAAGTCATTATAGTTTTATGTACCTTATTGATTTTTTCATAACCTGTTTTTTATTCTCAATTTTTCAATGTATTCTTTTAAAAAGAAATTCAAAACAATATATATTTTCAATGAAGTTCAATCAATTTTTGTTATTTTATGAATTTTATTTATTTATTTTTTGTATGATAAGATAGGTAAATAAAAATAATAAAAAGATAATAAAAAGAATTTAGGGAGTAAAATTAGAGACAAGAATAAAAAAGAGGACTAAACAAGTAAGGACTAAAAAAAATATAATGATAAGATAAGATTGTTCAAAAAATATATAAAAAAAAAACAAATAAGGGACCAAACAAAATTAAAAAATTGTAGAAAAGAGATCCTATATATTTAAAAAAATTAATTAATTAGAAATCTACAATCACAAAGGAAATAATATAAGAAAAATTTAATAATACTTTTTTTTCTTGGATTAGTTTTTCTTTTTCTACATAAACTTTCAAACAATATAAATAGAAAGGATCAATACCCCCATGAAAGAGACACTCTTGCAAAGAAAATCCAAGCTAACAAAAGCAAAAAGCAAAAAATAGTCTCTTCATTTTTTCTTCCAAGCTGCCCACACATACTGCCAACACCAGATTCTGACCAACAGCTCCTCCACAAGTGTCGGCCACTTACTACCTTTCTCTTCCACACCAGCAGCCGCCAGAGCAACATAAGAAACAACAGCATCACCAACAAAATAGTACCCAGCAGTGATAGAGAAAACATATCAGAACTTACCAAGCCTCGATCTCTTAGTATAGGAGGCAGTGATTTACATCGTCGGTGTAAGAAGCAAGAGGGGGAAGAGTAGCCGCTAAGCCACTGATCCATGATTCCATGTGCCTTCTAGACCCACCGGTGCAGGCGACGAAGTCCCATAAGCCAGCTGATCTCTTAGCGCAAGACCACCACTTGCCCCCACTGTTTATTTGTTTGTTTGTTTGTTTTTTCCCAGCCATTTCAGCCTTGTTACAGCTAACTCTTGTTACTCGCAAAGGTTAATCTCGAACCCCAATGTATTATTCATTTATTTTTAGAATAATTTTTAATTTGTAACGTGCATGTGATTTTTATGTTAAATTATATATTTATATTGATTAATTCACGATGAGTTAGTGGTAATATGTGAACGTTATTTCTTTGTGTATGGGCATATTTGTTGAATTATGTTGGGATTTATGTTTTAATGGCATTTGCATGGGTTTCATTTGGTCATTATATTGTAGACTTGGGTTGGTGTAATCCTTGATTGGGTTTTGTGCCCATATAAATTGAATCTTGACACCTTAAAGTATAAGGGTGGTTTCGTTAAAAAATAAAATTGTAAATAATTTTTTTTCTCCAAAATAATCTTTAAAATGATTTTATTTCCTAAATATATAACCTATTTTCATCCAAAAAAGAATTGTGAAAGGGTTTTGTTCATCGGAAGTTGAAACTTTATGGTTTCTTAAAAAAACAATATATGAGATTTTATTTTTACTAAAGAATTTATCTGGGTTTAGTAAAATCATTAAAAGAGTTTTGTACTTGAGAAGTCAAAACTTTACCATCTTTTAAAATAAAAAGAAAAATTACATGCTAAAGCCCAAATTATGTTTTACTATTCTTCTGATCTCCTACCCGTGTAGACTAAAAAGTAAGGATTAAATCTCGTGGCTTCTTCTATATTCTAAATCACTTTTTAGATTTTATAAAAAAAAATTATCTTTAATAAGTAAATACTCATATATTAATTTAGGCAAAACCTTAACATAAAACACAATATACATTTTATGCATGATATTTTAGGATGATTTTAATCTTTTATTTAGTATAATAAGCTCCTCACCTAAAAATTTCTGAAAACCAGTTAGGATTTTTAATTACTATAAAACTAGATAGCAATTTATTTTCTTTTATTTTATTCTTTTTACATATTAGATCATAAAGATATTCGTTGTAATAGATTTGACCATATCATTAACTGAAGAGGGGAATTTATTGTTCCCCTCTCGCAAAAGCATTGTTCACTTGAACAATGCTTTTTTTTTTTAAGATTTAGTTTTTTCTTCGATTTATCCTTCAATGGGTTTGCTTATCCCTATCTTATGATTGAGGTCGCTAATTTGGCGGGTTACCTTGATTTTTTTTCTTCTTTTTTAGTTGATTTTTTTTCCTAATTTTTTCCTTCAATATTTGGTTAATTTGGAATTAGTCTTTATTTTTTTCAGTTTTCTTTCAAGGAGGTTATCTTAGTCTCATTACCTGGATCATGGGTTTGACAAGTTAACTTGAGTTGACTTAGGTCCTTTTTTATGTCTTTTTTTTAATTGAATTTCTTTTTCAATTTCATCATTCAACATTAAGTTGATTGAGAATTGAGCTTCATAATTTATTTTGATTTGCTTTCTATGGAGTTATCTCAGTCACATAAACTGGGTTGCGAGTTTGGTAGGTTAATATAGGTTAACTCGAGTGGTTTGTTTTTTGGTCTTTTTTTAATTGATTTTTTTTAGTTTAATCCTTCAAGATTTTTTTTATTAAGAATTAAGTTTTATAATCTCTTTTATTTGCTTTCTATAGAACCAATCCCATTATCCAATTACAGATTTGACAAGTTTACTCAGGTTGACTTGGGTTGATCCAATATGTTTTTGTCTCAATATTTTTTAAAAAGATATTGTCTTGAAATATTTGTAGTCAAACTACATTTTTAACGGTTGGTGTGTTGTAGCAGGCAACCAAATATAAAACCTAAACTCTTAAAAGTCATGTAGTGGTGTAAGGACCATTCTCACGGAGAATATCTAGTCTAGTTTTATACTAAGTGAACAAGGATGGGAGGATCTGAGTATAACAAAAATAATTATAAGAAAAACAACTAGGGAACAATTATAAATAAATGATCAAAATTAACCAGAAAAATAAACTTTGGTCTAAGTCAACTTTTGAATTTTCACCATTGGAATTATTTTCTTATCTTCCCTTAATTGTAGTTAATTAGAAACAAGCAATCTAATAAATCCTAAGTACTAAATAACCCAAGGCAAGTGTTGAATGTTCAATCTGGTAATAGCTTTCAGAATTATAGAGATCGATAAAACTAAACAATACAAGCACAAGCAATTGCATTTAATTTTATTGAATATACTTTCTAAGATTCAATAATTTTTTACAAGCAAATCATCAAATCTTACTTGATTCACAAATTAGAGGGATCAAATAATTATGGATTTGATATCTAATCTAGCAGTAGATTGTAACGAATAATGCAGCAGTAGACCTCCTAATAATTAAATGAGATAATCATGAAAACATACATAGAAGAATATCCATTACTCAAAGTGTGAATTGAAAAACAAAAATTATTCAGATCTCACAGTCTTATTAATTCTAAGGCTTTTGTCTCCTTCTAATGGTTTTCTCCCATTTTAAAGTTCATTCCTCGTATTAGAAGCCCTCAAAGTATCCTAAAAATATTATAAATATTATCCTTAAATACTAACAATCAAATCTGAGTAATTAATTAAAATATTAAATAATAAAGTAGAGTCCTGATATAACTAGAAAAGTGATGTTTTCAGCTAGAATTCATGCACCAAATCTGGAAGCTTTCAAAAATAAATCACATGAGGTCTATGTAAAACATTCGTAGGCCAAAGAACGTTCCAGCACGTTGGCAGTATAGGTGAAGCAACTTCATGCATGATTTCGACCTCAATGCAGCCAGTATCCCTCAAGACTCAAAATATGAAAGTTGTGGATCTCTTCCTTAGTGTTCTATAGCATCTTTAATTATCTCAATCAAAGCTCAGGTAAGAGAGTTATGTCTAGATTACAAAACTCGAATTAGCTTCATTTTGCCCTTAACGCCTCCATTTGCATCCTAAATCAAAATATAAAAAATAATGAGTATAAAAAACTAAACATTAAGGGAGAAAAAAATTATGAAATTTTTCATTCTCATCAACGTTTGTATGGGTTATCTTTGAACCCGTTAAGTTGACCGAGTCATATTAGGTCAACCCTTACACAATTTAAATTTTTTTTCTACTAGAAAACATGTTATAAACACTTTGATTTTTTTATGTTAAAAAAATAATTTGACCCGCAGCGTAGCAGGAGCAATGATCTAGTTTTTTTCTATATTAAAAAGGTAAAATTGACCATATATATTTCAAACTAGACTATGCCGACTTTTAATGAGAATTTGACATATCTTAATATTCAATTAACTAGCAATTCATATCATTTAGTTTAAAACCAATATATTGGCTTGAGTTATGACATGAGTTGAACCAAATTCTTTTTAAAGTAAAATAATGTCAAAAATGTGGAGATTTTTTTGGCAGTGTCATTAAACTTGGTCGATCAGGTCAATCTTAAAACCTCTCAATCCGACTCATTGCCTAGCTCGAGTTTTGAATTAAATTGTGTGAGAGTTGACCCGAAATGAATTGATTCATTTCATAGGTCTCAAGGCAACTTGGATGACCAGGAAAAAATGGCTTAGGTTTAAAAAATCTTCAAGATGAAATACTTTTTTAAAAACAATATTGAAATAATACCAGATTGGACCGACCTCAGTTATTCTACAACCTGAATCATTGACTCCACTAAGTTTAATAAAAAAAATGTAAACTAATTTTATTTAATTATATTTTAAAAATATATACTTGCAAAATCAAGCATCAACCCTAAAATAAACGTTTATTAGAGGCCGTAATAGCCCTATAGAAAGTAGAAAAAAATAAATCATGAAGTTTATTTTCCAAACAATCCAATAATGAAGGATGACAAAAATAAATGACCAAAAACCAATAAAAAAATATATTAGGTTCAATGGGTAAACTTGTCAAACCCGTACATCGGGTAGCTCGGGTCAACAAGTCAAACCTATAAACTAGTTCATGGACTCCTTTAGGAAAAATAACTTGTTGTTTTTCTATAAAAACTATTTTTTATTTAACTAAATGATAACAAAAATAAATGATCACAAAATCAATGCCAAGATGTTTTTTTTTTTTTAGACTACGATAATCTCAAAGAAAGATAAATGAAACAAATTACAAACTCATTTTCCAGTGAGCCCAATATCTAGTGATGAAATTAAAAAAACAATGAATTTAAAAAAGACAAGTAAAAAATAAAATTTAAACTCGTTAAACCCGTGAATAGGTCCATGAACTTTATAAAGTTCAATAACATGTTTTTTTTAATAAAAAATAGATAATCAAAGAATCGAGTTCATTTAAGAAACAAAAAAAAGAACAAAATAGTTATCCCACCAAACCTGCGAACCGAGACAACCCGAGTTACCTAAACTCGCAAATTGGATCATTAACCCCATAAATTCTAATATTTTGGTTTTTTCCCAAAACTATTTTTTATTTAACTAAATATTAAAAAAATAGACAATCACAAAATCGATCAACCCAATGTCGATAGGTTTGTTTGACATTGCAATAACCCTAAAGAAAGGTGAAACAAAAAAAAAACAAAGTAGGAAGTTCAATTCCCAACCAACTCAATATTAACGGATGAAATAAAAAAAAAACTTGAAATAAATATATATTAAAAATTTTGGGATTAAATTAAAGATATTTTAAAAATTGAAGGACTAAATTAAAAGAAGAAGAGAGAAGTGACATATCTAAAAAAAAAAATCTAGTAGTGAATTGAAGAGATTTTGAAAATTAAGGAACTAAATTGAAAAGAGAGAAAAATGTCTAACGCGGGTTTCACACATGCTAGGATGTGAAGAAGGCCTACTGCTTTTGGGCAACACATAAGCCTTACTTCATTCTTTAATTGGTGTCTTCTTTGATATTGTTGGAATTGTCGAGGCATCCAATACCCTATAAGGTGATGCACATGATAGTAGGAGGTCTTAAGTGTCTCTGACCACCCATTCTTCTTTCCTTTTTTTTTCTCTCATTTCTCTATCTCTTTGCCCAAGTTTTCTTCACTGGTTTATTCATTTCTCCCTTCTATGTCTTAATGTGTTCATATTCTTCAATTCTAGTCCCTTGACCCTTAATTTTTAGAAAAATAAAGAACTATAACAATATCCTGTAAAATTGAGTATCAACTTGATGCCAAGATATTTTTTTTTATATCATAAAAACTATATAAAACAAAGTAAATTAAAATAAATTTTCAACTCAAAATACCAATAAATACATAATGTAAACATTAAATTAAAAATAAAATAACCAAAAAAGAATCAAAATGTAAAAAAACAAATATTCACAAAACAATGTAGATTACTTATAATCCACGATGTTTTATGGGTATGAGAAACAATCTTTTCCCCCACACCCTATAAAGCTTTTTTTTTTTTGCGTTTTAAAAATGTTTTTGAAAAAATTTAAAAATATTTTATATTTTAATTTATTTCAAATTAATTTTCTGTATTATTTTCATATCGTTTTGATGCACTGATATTAAAAATAAAATTTTAAAAATAAAAAAAATATTATTTAAATATATTTTTAAATAAAAAATACTTTTTAAAAAATTAATGGTTGTTATAATGTCTCAGTTCATGTGGTAAAAGGATTTATTGTAATTCTTTATATATATATATATATATATATATATATGGATTAATTTGATTGATATGATACAGGACGTGCTGATTTTAATCACGTATCCCAATTCCTAAGCCAAGTTTCTTGAACCACCACCACTACAGCCCACAGCCCGTTTAAAACGGGCTTAACCACCCGGGTCTGATCTTAAAGATCGGTGGCTTCTCACATTTCATTTTCTTTGTAAAAGAGAGAGAGGTGTGCGATTATGCTCTCTTTGCTGCCGTTTTGCTTCCTTGAACCATTAAGGTCCGAGTCTAAGCTCCTTCTCTATCAGAAGCAGACGTGTGATAACGCTCAAAGACTCTACTTTTCAGGTAATTCTTTTGCAAATTATTATGTCTTTTTTTTCAGATAGAGATATTTGGAATAAAATTATTGGTTTTGTATATTATGGTTTGTTGATAAAATATGTCCAATTTTTTTATTTTTTTTTTATAATTTCAGCATGTAAAGAAAAGCTTGAATGCGCTAGAAGTATGAAGTTTTTTAGCTCTGCAATAATAGCTGTATATAGAAGAAGTTTTAGCACTAAAAGCAGCAGAACCACAAAATATGCTCAAGAGAATCGAATCAAGAAGGAAACCAATAGGATCCCCAAGGCCACAAAAACCCACCAACCTTTATTTGAATGGACCCAAGAACAAAAAAATATTTTTTCTCATGTTCACAGAGGTGCTTCCGTGTTTATCACGGGCTCCGCCGGAACTGGAAAGACAGTTTTGCTTAAGCACATTATCGACATTCTGAAGGATGTTCATGGTAAGTCTAAGGTTTTTGTCACGGCATCCACTGGAATTGCTGCCTGTGCACTTCAAGGGCAAACACTTCACTCCTTTGCCAACATTGGAATCCAGAATGCTGATTCTGGAACTTTGCTGGATAAGGTTAAAATGAATAAGCATGCTTGCAAAAGATGGAAAAAGGCGAAGGCATTGGTTATAGATGAAATTAGTATGATCAGTGCTGATTTGTTCGAGAGCCTGGAATATATTGCTAGAGATTTACGGGGATCGGAGGTGGTATGGGGTGGAATACAGCTTATTGTCTGTGGGGATTTCTTTCAGCTACCACCAGTTATCAAACAACAGAAATTATCAGGCAAAGAATTTGCATTTGAAGCTGATTGTTGGAATGCAAGCTTTGACCTGCAGGTTGAGCTTACTCAGGTTTTTAGGCAGTCAGACCCTCGGCTTATCAAGATGCTTCAGGGAATAAGGAAAGGGGAGACTGATGCAGAGGACTTGCAGCTTCTAGAAGAATCTTGCTCCATGAACAAGCAGGATTCTTTGGTAGTCTGGCTCTATCCGAGAATTAATGATGTGGAGAAAGTAAATGAGGAGAGAATGAAAAGCTTGGGTGAGAGTACTGTAACTTATGCAGCTGCTGATAGTGGCTTCGAACATAGGAAGAAACAACTCAACCAAGGGATTGTACCTGACCAACTTGTACTCTGTGTAGGTGCAAGGGTAATGTTGATCATGAATTTGAATATTGAACGTAATCTTTGTAATGGTGCCACTGGTACAGTTACAGGATTTGTTCCTGTGGAGGATAAAAATGCTAGAAAGTCTGACATTCTCTTCCCACAAGTTAAATTTGATCGTGGACCTGAAATCGTGATTGAACCTCAAAAATTCGAAATTTTTGAGGGAGATATTGTAGTTGCTTGGAGATATCAGATACCTTTGATATTAGCATGGGCTATCAGCATACATAAGTGCCAAGGGATGACTCTTGATCATGCTCAAACAGATCTCTCAAGGGCTTTTGGCTATGGAATGGTCTATGTGGCACTTTCCCGAGTACGGAGCTTGGAAGGCCTTCATTTGTCTGGTTTCACTCCATCAAAGATCAAGGCACACCCAAAAGTTCTGCTATTCTATAAAAGTTTTACTTCATCAAACCTCTCTCATACTGAATTCTCATTAACACGCCGAGTTAGGAAATAAAAGTTTCATTTCTTTGATAGTTGTAATGCAAGTTAAAATTTAACAAACACGTCTGATTTTCCAAAGCACAAACTTAGCCTAGCCTTCAAGAAGTCATTTGTGGAAGTTCATACTTTCCTTCTACATTTCTCCTTGACTGGTTGTTGTCACTAAATGTCTCCAGGCGTAGTGTGCAGGAGGGTAAAAGATTCTGTAACATTTGCAATGCAAGTTCAGAGCAAAAGACAAGACCCTTCTTCATGTTCAGTTCTGCACTCTAACTGCCTGTGTTTTTGTTTCATGTGAAAGTTTTTATGCACATGGGTGTATGGATGAAACATATTTGTGCATGTAAAACATAGTAAGAGCTCAACAAATCAGGTAAGGATATATGCTACTTATAGTGGATGTTCAGTCATGAACTCCTGTAGTATCTATTTTATGTCTTCTCTTGTTCTCATTCAACAACTGTTTGAAATGAAACTTTGGTAATGGCTTTGTTGCGAAAATTGCGAAAACAGTAAGAGCTGTTTCTGTACAGTGTTCAAGCATTGTTGTAGGAATGAAACAAATAGCAAAGAGGATACTAGTTGGTACGAAATTAGCAAAGAAGATATAGATTTCTCTGTATTTAGACCATTACGGTGGATCCCTGCTGGATTTATGTATGTATTTTTTTTCTAAGTTTCTGTTTAACTGCACATTGGTGAATGGTTATGAGAAATTCACTATTTAACTTGGAGCTCTAAACCTGTCTTTCATTAATCAAATAGTACCAGGCTTTGGTAAGCTGAAATGTTGCCATGAAGTACATGTTCTTGTGTGCATAAAACCTACCAGTGTTTATACGTTACTGACCATTTTGTTTTGCCACCTTGCAGTTGTAAGTCATCATTGCTGGTAAATCACTATGCTCTTCGTAGAAAATTTAAAAAAGGTATAATGAAGGTGCTCTTCTTGGACAGAATTTTGGTTTTGTAACTTCTCTATTGAAGATTGCATTTATCTACTGTTAGTATTGGTAACTCCCACACTGCTTGAAAAAAGCAATTAAAAGGAAAAGAAAATGAGGTAATCTGCTGTCCTTTTTTCATTTCTTATTCTCTAATCCTGTTCCATCCTCATCATCACATGTTCAAGAAAATTTCTTTGTGCGGTTTAAGCAGAAAACGAGATTGCGTGTAACAGAGCAAAGAGGAGAATTGAGCACAAGAATCCAACACTCTCTTCTTTTTCTTGTCTAGATCCCACCCAAAAATACCACATCTTTCCAACAATTTCACTAACATTAAAACTATCAATTTAATTCTTCAATGCCTCTGTCCTTGCAGCCGCCGCCGCCATCTTCCAAATACCAATTTCTACGAAGATGGAACAATTTGTTAGAATAATTTGGTTGATTTGAAAACCCTGGACTCCCCCAAAAATTAACCACCCTTGTTTCATGTCCACATGCACACAGTCTGAGCAAGCAAAAAGAGCTGCTGAGAATGCAACACAAAGTGCAACAGATGAAACAAGGCCAGAACCAAGTGGAAGTTCAGAAGTGACGACTATGGTGGCAGGTTTAAATCTGAGATGGGTCAACATTAAAAGGTACAACATACCCTATGGATTTTTGCCTCTAGAATAATTGAAAACCCAGATGAGTCTCCACCTCATGCGTAAGAATTGTCAATGCCTTGAAAAAATACGTCGCCAAGGAGTTGAATTGAGAGAGAAGAAATTGAAGGAAAGGTTTAGAGAGATTTTGTTGGAGGAAAAGAAAGTTAAAGACAGGTGCGTGGACGTTGAATTGATAGAGAGAAATGATGTAAAGAGCTTCAATACCCAAGTAAAAAAAGAGTAGAGGGATAACAATACTTTTGTGGATTATTTGGCTGAAGCGAGTATTTGTTTTAGGGTGAAAATGGCGAAAGGCATTGCAAATTTTCTTGAATGAACGGTGGAGAGATCATGATCCGATGGGAATTTAATATGGTTTTTTTTTTGTTTTTAGTTGTTGTTAGTGATTTGGTTTAAATGAGTAAAAGAATGGCAATTAAGTTGTTCTCCACTGCTTCCATGTTTAGATTTCGTGGCACAGCATCATGCACTTCAGTAAGGAAGCAGTACTTCTCTTGTGCATTATCTCTACCCTATCATGTCTATCAGTTAGTTTTCAGAATCTTACATTAAAAATTATGTTACTTTATAATTCAATGGACAAATTTAATGATACAACTCAAAAAAAATTCTATTGATAATAAATATAATTAAATGTTTTTTTATATTCCAATAAAGTGAATTAGTGTATTTTGATTTGTATTTCAATTCTTTTGTGATTTTAATCTTAATCTCTTGGCATTATAACTTAGTTTGTTAGGATTAATATTTCTTTTTAAGGTTAGAAATTGTTTTTTCTTTTTTTATATAAATTTGTTTTATTTGATTTCTTATTGTTCTTGTCCTAGCATTCAAATCTTTCATTTTTTTCTGTTAGTGAATAGAAATCCAATCCATAGATTGAATTGAAGTGAAAAAATTATGAATAGTCTAATTATTGATTGGTAAATCTTTTTTGTTTTTAGTTTCATTTAATTCATATACTTCTCTAAATCCAAACAATAGAATTCAATTTTGAAAATTTATTTATTATTTCTTTTAGGAATAGAATACCTTTTATGAACCAATTTTTTGTTTCTTTTGGTACATGTAGATCTCCTGTGAATCAGCAAAGAGCGCCATGTAAGGCTAAATACTCCTAAGTTACCAATAATGAAGCAATACTGTAAGGGAAAGGTGAAAAGAACCTCCATCAGGGAGTGAAATAGAACATGAAATCATAAGCTCCTAAGTAGTGGAAGGAGCGCGAGGCTCTAACTACATGCCTGTTGAAGAATGAGCCAACAACTCATAGCTAATGGCTTCGTTAATGGAATCCCAGAGCCATAGCAAAAGGGAGACTTCATAGGCAATTATATCTACTTACGGATCTAAACTTGGATCATCTATCCACCAATAGGATGAAGCTTGAGTGAAACTAAGTAGAGTAGAGGTCCAAACCGACTGATATTGAAGAATCAGCAGATGAGTTATGATTAGGGGTGAAATGTCACTCTAACTCAGTTCTCCTCAAAATACGTTAAGGCACAACAGTTGATTAGATATCTAGATGTAAAGAACTATTTCAGTACAGGCTATGAGAGTAATACCAAATCAAGACAAACTCTAAATACTATATATGATCTCAAAATAACAAGGGTCATGGTCAGCCAGTGAGATTATAAAGGATAAATTTCATTGTTGAGAGGGAAACAACCTGGATTACCAGTTAAAACCATAGTTTTGAAACCCGACCCGGTCATCGACCCGGTCAAGTGATCGGGTCACGGGTCAGATGGGTTGACCCGGGTTGATCTGGGTCAACCCAAAAAAAACATTAAAAAAAAACATATTTTAGCTTTATCTTCTTCCCTTCAAGAGCTTCAACCCCATCTTCCTGCTCCGATGTCTTCAAC
Source organism: Populus nigra (assembly GCF_951802175.1). Taxonomy (NCBI): domain Eukaryota; kingdom Viridiplantae; phylum Streptophyta; class Magnoliopsida; order Malpighiales; family Salicaceae; genus Populus; species Populus nigra. The sequence goes on along the minus strand of NC_084865.1, from coordinate 9,597,515 downwards.
CAAAACTCAAAAATAGCATCCACACAGACAGAATCCTTAGTGACCTATTCGGAAACTAAACCACACGGTGTTGTCCTCTCCAATTATCTACTCCTTTTCACTCTTGCTTTCCTTTTCCCTCATCTACCTCTTCTCCCCTCAAATCCTTCCTCTCCAAAACCCTCAAAACCTCCCTTTAGATGAACTGGGCTGCGACTGAATCAACAAGACTGAATCAACAAACAGCAAAATGATGCCTAGAACTGCAAGTTCAAAACACGGCCAAGAATAAAGAAAAGAGAGAGTGAAAGAAGAAGATTTGTGAACAGAAACAAGAAACTAACCTTTTTCGCAGTGAAACAACAATGATGAAGACATCTTCGGTCTTCTGCTCTCCTCTGCTCCTCAGCTCATCGATTGAAATGGATTTGTTTGTTAATTAGGTTTGCTCTGTAATCAAAATGCCCAATTCTGCTTCATCGTTCTTCGTCGTTTTGGCCTTTAAAACAAAGGCCAAAACGATGTCGTTTAACATCAATCAGTCTTAAAAAAAAATAGACCGGGTCTCAGCCGGGTTTGACCGGGTGGCCCGGGTCCCGGGTCAACCCGCCGGGTCGACCGGGTTCCACCGGGCCAACTCCCGAGCGGGTTTTTGCCTTCACCCGGACCGGTCCCAGGCCCGGGTCGGCCGGGTCCCGGGTCGACCCGCCGGGCCGGTCCGGGTTTTAAAACACTGGTTAAAACCCTTAAATAGCTGTCTTTCTAGAAAATTAGATAATCTTCCTGAACAGGCCTTTTATTTGATAGGTAACACTGATTAAGCTACTGCAAAGACTATGAACTTAAAAATGGAGAACAACTTAAAGAAATGATATTAAGTCTTTGTGTATTGACCCATAATCGAATTTTTTTTATTTAGAAGTGAAAGAAATCATTTTATCTACTAATAGTGGACAAACTGGTGTATTACCTAATCACGCGTCTATTGTCATAGCTATTGATATTAGTAATTTAAGAATCCATCTTAATGATCAATGGTTAACGATGGCTCTGATGGGCAGTTTTGCTAGAAAAGGCAATAATGAGGTTATTGTTGTAATAAATGATTTGGAGAAGGGGAGTGACATTGATCCATAAAAAGCTCAACAAACTCTTGAAATATCATAATCAAATTCTATCTAATAAAATGGAAAAAAAAATTAATTAAAAAAAATAGAGAAAGAGAAATAGAATGAAATGAAAAAGATCAAAAATTAATAAAATTAAAGTGGCTAGAAAAACTTATTAGATACCGTGGACTCAAATATCTAATAAATGTTACCCTATCATAATGTTATCTGCTTCCAATGCCAGTAAAAAATAACTCATCCAATGGTATATAACATCCAAAAAGCTTCCAAATAAAATGCGCCCCAAGCCAAAAATATAACAAGTATCGCATCATCCCAGACCATTGCAAGAAAAACTATAACCATAATCCCTTTTTTCTGGCATTAAGTTAGAACCACACACATCTAAAACACGTTTTACTAAGATCAATATAGTTGTATGTAAACTTATATCAATAGCATGATGAACCAAGAGGTCTCCAAGCTTTATGTTAAGAATAATGAATTATTTTTTTTATTAATAGCATTTAATCAGCCGAGCAACCATATGCTTCGACCTACATTAAGGCTGGACTATTCATTGAAGATAAAAGTACATCAAACCCATATGAATTTTTACCTTGAGCAGATTGTATCCATTGGGAAAATATTGGTTTGATCAAGATTTGTTTCTTTAGATTTTTAAAAGTGAGTATGCCATCATTATAAACACCTAAAGTATGGGATCCTAAAAAGAGGTTGACCCAACTTAAATGGGATATGATAGATTCTTTATGATCTAGCATTCTTGCTAATATATTATCCTCATTCTGTTTTAGATTGTGTTTTTTAATAAAAAAAAATATATAGCTCCATGAACAAAAGCTTCTCTCATAATGAATCTTGTGATGTATTGGTGATGAGTATATAATGCAATTTAAGTAGTAAAGTCTTGTGCTATGAACACATAAACAGGTAACAAGTATATATGTTGAGTTACTAAATAAGCAATAACCCCTAAAGAAGCTAGAGCAAGTCATAATTGAAATGAAGTGAATTATTGATTGTATCATAAAGACCTTTATGCCCATGCCCTAATCACTCTTTGAAGGAATATGTGTTTTTAAAAGATCTTTTATATTGTGCCTAATCCTGAAGTTAGTTCAATACATATGACAGGAAATGAGAAAAAGAAATGCAATAGCTAAATTATGATATGCAATATTGGTTAGCCAAACAGGGAAGGACATTTCCCTCTAGAGGAGCAAAATCATGATCGAGATAAGAGATCCAAAGCTATGGAACTTGGGTCTGGGTCTTTTATTAAAATAAAATGGCTTTACTTTTTATTTCTTTTCTTTTTATTTCTTTTTTATTTATATTAAATTTAAAATATATTTTTTGTATAGTTAATGTTGAATCTTTGTATAAAGTATGTCTAGACTAAATCAGTATATATATATTTTTTACGCCTTCTAACTCTTTTCTAATCATGCTTGGGCAGAATAGCAAATTAAGTACAAGTATTAGTAGCATAGCAAAAACATGTTCTTCATCATTAAGTTCATATATTTGGTCATGATAATTGTCATAACCCAATTCTGGGTTATTCCCCAAAAATTCATTTTTTTTCAAAATAAAAATAAAAAAATAAAATAATGGCTGGCAACGTGGAGAAAGCAGGCCGGAAAATTAAGCTGCAATTTTTGAAGGAAATTCAAGGCCTAATTGTACCCTATTATGCCCAAGAATGGAGAAAAAATGCAAATTCAAGGTCAAATTAAATGATTATTGAACGAATTTGCATAAAAATTAAATCCAATGACATAATTAAATTTTTAATAGGCCAATTTGATTTAATCATGGGCCAAATTGAATTTTAATTATGTTTAAGAATTAATTTGGGTCCAATTGAAGGATTTAATTAAGTGCAAGGACTTAATTATACTTTAAATGGGTCAAATTAATTTTATTTGGAGCTTAATTGGTGAAAAATTAAGTTTAGGGGCCTAATTTGGGCTTAATTAAAAAGATTGGAGTTTTAAGAGACCAAATTTAATTTTTACCAAGTTATTTGATTGAAATTAGGGGCCAAATTGCAAGAAAATTGAAGTTTTCGGGTCAATTAGGGGTTAAATTAAAGAAATCCGAGACCAGGAACCAATTTGTAAAAGACGTCGGACTATAGGGGCCTAATTGACAAAAACCGAGGACTAAATTGAAGAAATAAAAGTTTAATTGTCATATAGGGGTTAAATTGGAAAAATCCGAGACCAGGGACTAATGTGTAAAAGGCACGTAAATCCAAGGTTCCAGTTGAAGTTCGGCAAGGGTGTAATTGCATTAAATCAAAAGTTTAGGTTAATTAGAGGTACAATTGCATAAAAGTGAATGTTGGAGGACTGCTTTGAACTTCGAAGAAATCCCTATTTAAAACCTAAAACGGAGCCGTTTTGAGTTTAAAAAAAAAAAAAAAGAGGGACTAGACGACGCGTCGTCTGGTCACTATTCATTATCTTCTTTATTTTTCCAGAAAAACTGGTCTAGTCACCTCCTTTGCAGGCGCATTTAATGCACTTAACTTCCACCAAATTTGCCAAACCGTGCACGAAACTGATCACCAGACATCCCTCTACGTCTGGGTATGGTCGTCACCGGCTCACTGGCACATAAACGGACGTGGCACCACTCCAAAGAGGCCACCTCAGGCAGCCTGCAGCTGCAGATTGACAGTGCATCATGCCTACTTGGAGCCAACGGTTGGGATCCTTTCCAATATAATCAATGGCTGAAATTTTACCCCAGTGTAGAAGAGATTACCCTCTTCCACCGCCTATAAATAGAGGCGGGTTTGATGGCCTGGAGGAGGAGAAAATCGGGTCCAAAATCAGCCAAAAAAACAGTTTTTCTTCCAGTTTCTGCACATTTCTTCTTTCTTTCTCTCTCCATTGTGGCCTTTGGCCACCACCACCACCATCACTAGTCTTCCCACCATCCGCTCCACCACAGAAACCTTTCTCCTACACCAACAGACATTTACCAGTGGTAGAGCAGACACTACGTCTCCTTCCTCTCCTTCCTCTCCTTCCTCTCCTCCTCCCGCTGCAAATTTTCTTCTTCTTCTTCTTCTTCTTTCTTTCTCCTCCATCAACGTCTATTCCTCTAGCTTTGCCTTGAGCAAACAGCACCACCATGTGTTGCCAAGACCACCGGTCATCCACCACTGCTTCTGTAATAAGCCACCGTGAACGTCTTTCTCCCCTCTACAGATTTCCTTCTTTTCTTCCTCTTCCAACTGCAGCCGCTCCAGCCAACTTAGGCAGCCAACTCCACCGCCGTTTCCACCGCTGGCTTCAGGTTGTCCTCCCATCCAGCCATCACCGCCACGCCAGGTGGTCCGCCTCCCTTGCTTCGCCTTCGTCTCCTCGTTCCACTGTTCATGCGTGAACAGTGGACATGAATTATAATTCACGTCCATAGTTCTAGTGGACAAAAAATATAATAATAATATATCCAAAAAATTTCAAAAATCATTTTAAAAAAAATTGTGATTTTCTCAAATATTTTTCTATCAATTTTGCATAATATCAGGTTGTATATTTACACTGTAAAATACAAATCCAGTATTAAAATACTTGATTTTCTCCGAAATATTTCAAAAACAAATTTCAAAAAGAAAAAAATATTTTATTGCGTGCGGCCAAATCCTAAAATATTTCCAGACATATTTTTCAAAAAAATTGCATCTTTTTCATGTTTAAAAAATCCAAAAATAGATATCGTAACCAGTTCATGATTATCCATTAGGATTTGGCCAACATATCAAAAATCTTTTTCTAATCTTTTTTTTAGGATCCATGTAAACTTTAATATTTATGTGGTGTAAAATTACACGATAAAGTACACCCTCAGATATTAAAGATACAAGGTGTAAATAAATGCGATACTAAAATTCAGACTTTAGAACGGTTAGAATTTAACGCAATAAGGTAGAGACTTTCTTATGAAGAGAGATCTGCCTTGAGCCTTAGAAAAAACTAACGAATAGAAATCAACTTAGAAAAAAACAATCAAACAACAATGCAGCTTACCTTAGGTAGGGTGCACTGGGAGTGATGTGTCTTCCCCTTGCACAACCAGTCCCTTACTCAGACTCTCGCAGACTATAGGTTCCTAGTAACCATAATACTAGGTGGCGATTCTTGAACCTTAATCATAATTTTATGATTAAATCCAAAAAAATCTTCCCAATACACATCACACCTCACACCAGGAGGCACGATAGAGAGCCTCCGTCGTCGCCACCTAGTACTAGTAAACCTACTCCGCCGTCGCCCTGCGACAGGCCCGCGACAGTAATTTTTGCCTCCTAAGAGAATTAATGATTGCATATTTGGTGCACTTACTAGTACTAGTAAATCTAAAAATTCTTAATTAGCTAGTTGTAAATAGCCTCGGATTATGGAACAAAGGATTATACCAGACTTACCTACGCCGAGGTATTGATGGTGATTCTCAAATGTCACAAAATAGAATGATAAGATAAAATGGAATAGAAAAAAAAAAGCACAGGGAAAGGCTACTCTTAACGGTCAAAGTGAACCCTTTCATTCTAAATTAAGGAATTCAGAATGAATCAAATTTCCCCTTACAAAACTTTTGTTATTAGGTTAGCCATACACTTTACATGTTTCTAGCGATTCACATGGCATCATCAAATAATGCAAATCTTGGATAAGAATGTACAACGCACTAGAACACCCTTGTTAATAATCCTTTACTCCAACAACATCTAGGGTTCCTCAAACAATATGGCATCTCACTCCAGGTAAATCCTTCACACTTCCCTCTTTTACTAAGACTATAAAGTGTTCTTGTGAAATATAGCCAATACTAGGTGTATAAGCAATGATTTCAAATCCAGAGGTTAATTATACTTTGACAAGTTTACATAAGGCAAAGTTTGGTTTTTTAGGGTGATTGTGGAAAACTTGACAAATAAGTCACCTTTACTTCCACTCTACAGAACTGTACATGAGATTTTCACCTTATATGCCTCGTTCAATTCTTATAAAGTCATTGGACCTTTTCATTTGTCGAGAAACTCTTCCCTTCATTCACTCAGTCCCGAAGAGTAACTAGGACAAATTCAATCATGTTTTCATATTCCAATTAAACACTTTCCTTTTTTATTATTCCCAAAAGAGAAGATTATGTTTTTTACCAAACATATGTGGATCCAATCATGATCTTATAATAGTAATAATAAGAAGAAGAAGAAGAAGAAGAGATCTTATTCGATCAATCTTTTTGCCCCTCATTCTTCGAGAATTAAAAAGGTATTCTTCAAGTTTGAATTTGTTCATTTGGAATCTGGACTCTTTATTATTTATTTTATTATTTTATATATTTTCTTCCTTCTCTTTTTCTTTTTTATTCTCTTCCATCATTCCTTAAGTCTCATAGATTTGACGTTGTAGAATTTGACCCACTTTCTTATTAAATGTGTTATAACCCAATTTTGGCATGTTGGCTTTTAATTTAATCTTATGGGGATTAAAATTTAAAATTAAAAGATCATGAATTTATTTCGATGAAAAATGTGATTTTTCAACTTATGAGGAAACTAGGGACTACAGTGTGCTTTTGTTATTCTCTTCTTATTATCAAAATAATGATAGTTATCTGTTTTTAAATTTAATTCTTTATAAAATTCAAAATTTAAAAAGAGAAAATAAGTTTAATTAAAATTTTATTTCTCATACATAATAGAACTCTTGCACTATAAATACAAATATCAATGCATTTTCACAAGAGGATGCAATTATAAGAAAATTTGGGGAGACAAAAAAAAAAAACAAGAAGAGAAAATAGGAAAAATATTAGACCTAAACCTAGCCGCCTACATAAGAGAATAAAAGGAAGGCAAGAACAATTACCCCGGGGAGACCCCCCAGCCTTTCCACTTGCCTTTAGTTTCGCTCACATTCTTGTCAGCTTCTCCTACCTTTAAAGGTGTTTTCAAGGCCTTCTTAATAGACTATCACAAGCCTTGGATCTGGGCAAATGAAAAGGTCACAAAAGAGTTTGATACAACTCTGGCTGACAAGATGTAGCATTTGAAATTGCCCATATTGCCTCCTTGATGAATAAACCCAGCGTTTTGAAGTAGACAAACAAGTGGACTGATTGCTTTAATTACAGCCTATAAAATTTCATGAACAAGCTGTTACATTAGAGATGGTAAGAAGCTTCCTTCTTGATACACTTTTTATAAATGTCAGCCAAAAAGTTCAAAAGGCAAGGCAGCGCTTAATGATTGATGATACACCTCCAAGCCTTCAGCATCATCAATCATCTGAGAATAGAGATTTACACCTCCAGTTTCAATACAAAGAAAAACATCCCTACCTTCAGACATAAAAAAAAAAATAAAGGACTCGGCGTTCCACTTAATTTTTTCTTCTTGCTGTCGTGGAAGTCCTACAGATAGCATTGCCTCCTTCTCTCATCATTCAGCTCCTCCCTCACGACCAGCCACCACACCAAAATCTTGTGGTGTAGTTTCTTCTCCTCCAGCAATGCAACTTTTTCTTCTATATGCACGGTGAGTTCTAAAAAGCAATAGCAGCACCTCCTTTTTTTGCACTAGCGGCGTCCACACCAGTAAACCGACAGTGCAACTTCTTCTTCACCAGCACAACAATCTATTCACTGGCTCTTCTCAACAACCTAGTCATCTTGCACTAGCTACAACCGTAGAGTCATCTTCAACCCTAACAGCCATCACTGACTCGCAGCCCCTAAACCATCGGGAGCAGATATTAGCCGGAGCAGTAGCCCAGCAATGCGACCAGCTTTATACTGGTCGACGCCACCCATCGTCTTCATCCCCGAGCACCAACTTCATCCCTACACCAAGTAAGCTCTTCTCGTCTCTATGCATGCATAAACTTAATTCACTATGTTACTGTATGTGTGAATTTTATTTCACCAGTAACTATTCATGTATGCGAGTCTCCTGCTTGCTAACCGGGTTACTAGTTTAGGCCAGTAACCAGGTTAGGTTGTTGGATCTAGCCCAGCCCGTATGGCTGGGCTAGATCCAGCCTTCAAAAAAATTAAAAATAAAAAAATAGTTTTTTAAAATTTAAATTTTATAAATTTATTTACTGATGTCATAGCCAAGAATACCATACTTTTTATGTTACATAATATTTATCAATGCCGGAGTTAAAAATATTCGTTGGCGAATATTCACTGACACCAAAGTTAAGAATATTATAGGAAGACCATAAGAATGAAGCATAAACAAACTCTTAAGTAATTTAGACAAAACCAGTAATGCAGTCTACCTTAGGTAGGATGTTTAAAGAGTGATGGTATCTTCCCTTTCACGTAACCAGTTTCGTATCATAGAATCTTTATTGACCAGCTAGGGTTTCTAGTGACTATAATACTAGTTGGCGACTCCTTGAACTAGACATTTCCCCCCAAGAAACAAGATGTCAGATATCTATTCTTTTTCCAATCAAGAAATTTTAATTGGTCATCACGATGTTCAAGTGTGACAAAGTGAAGGGTACTAAATAAATCAGGTTGATTTTTTTTTTTAGCATAAATACAATATGAAATCTTTAGTTTTTTCCTCTTTCCCTACCTTTATCCTATAGGTACAATGTTTACATTAATAGATAACATTTTCTTATCTATTTGTATAAATTGATATTATTACATTCTAGTTCCTTCTCAAGACCTCCCATGGAAAATCCTGAATTGGATCCTAAATTGACGGGTTAGTGTGAGCTTATCCATGTTGTTATGCACTCTTTAAATATAAATCCATTTTCTAAAAGATCTTGTCTTTCATGCTTTAGTGGGTCTCTAAGATCCTTTCAATGACTTGTGTTGTGTTCAAAAGATATATATATATGATCCAGTCGATTGTGTAAGGCATATGGTAGCAATGGAACCAAGGAAAGTATACAGAAAAGATATTGTTTTCTATTCTTTTATATTCTATTAGTATTTGATTAGTATTATTTAATAATCTCGACCAAGGTTGTTAAAATCGTGATTTGGCTCGTAAAATAGTATGATTTTACGAGTCAATATATGCTTAACGTGCTGAATCGCTTTAAAAACTCGAAAATTAATAAAATCGAGTGAAATCGGTAAAATCGGATAAAACCGTGATTTTGGTACCGGTTTTACGATTTCAACAAAAAACATATATTGCACTGCAATAGTGCAATATATGTTTTCCTCTAGGACAATAGCCACACATCAGTTGTCCACACTCCACATCACTCATCCATGTTTTACCCTAAATTCCTAATCTTTGAAGAGAAAATCTTTGAGATCGATGGCTCACGGCTTTCTCTTCATCAACAACGACAGAGAAAATCTTCAAAGTTCAGTCCTTGATTCTTCATCAACAGCTCTCTGCCTCTCTCTTTTTTTTTCCATCATCAATGGCATCCTCTTCAGTCTTCACTCTTCATCAACAGGGGCAGCGATCTCCTTTTTTCCCCGGCATCAACAATTTTCTCCTCAGACTTCAGAGTCCAGTCTTTGACTCTTCATCAACATCTCTCTACCTCTCTCTTTTTTTTCATCATCAACGACATCCTCTTCAATCTTCACTCTTCATCTACAACTTCCTCTTCAATCTTTATCAACAACACTCTCTTTTTTTTCCATCATCAATAGCTCGTCAGCTTTCTCGTCTTCACTGTAAGTTGTTCTATTTATAATGTGATATTTCTTAATCCCCTGTATTTTGCTGATTCTAATTGCATATGATTTTGAATAAAAATTATTCCCTTTATCATGTTTTGCTTGATGGAATGATTAGTATGAATGGATGATGATTTTGAAGTGATTGGATAATGAATATGCAATAGAAATTTTGAAGTGATTTGGTAATGAATTTTTATTCAAAAATTCATGCTCTAGTTTTATGCTCTCTGCCTCTCTCTCATTTGTTTTATTAATAGCAAATTCAGTCAAAGGAATATGTTCAATTGTTCATAATATTTCGTTAATGGTGGAGACTAGAGAGAATAAAAATAATTGAGATGTCAATTATTATTGAATCGGAGAAATAAGTTTTTTGTCATCCCTTTTGATTTTTATCATTGTAGATTTAGTATATTTTGGGGACTGTCATGCATGAATTTTAACTGTTTAGTTGCTGAATGAGAATATTATAGTGAGTTTTGTTATTATTGCAGATTTTAACACATGTATTATGGTACTTTTTTTTAACAAAAATTTAATTAGAATCTATTATGTTTGGATTGATTACAGGGCTGATTTGAGTTGATTCTTGAATTTTAAGATGCTTAAACTATGTATTTTAAGATGCTTAAACTATATATGAATTTTTATTTGAAGCATGTATTTTAAGGTGCTTGAACTATGTATGAAAAAAAGTTCCTTACGATTTTACAATCTGTTTTTACTATTCGAGTTTATTTTGCATTTTTCGTGCTATGTCAAAAATATATTTTTGACAACCTTGATCCCGGCTTAGTGAGTCTTTTCTTCCAAGATGAACTGTTGGTACTAGTCCTATATTTTGTCTTTATGAACCGAGGAGAAATCAACCTTTTTTCAAATATACAACATGGGTTCTAGAAATTCAATGGAGTTGGATTCTCATGTCAATCTGAATGAATCACCCTCTAATGGATATTCAACTCATTCACATTCAGATCATGAACATTTGGAATCCATAATATGCAAGGACACATTGCTTTTGCTAATTTGAATTGAAAGGTGATGTAAAATTGGTCTTTTTATAGCATCATATCCATAGTTAATTATTCATCCTAGTTAGAAGCTCCAACTCTATATCAAGGTCACCATCGATATTGTCACTCACATCACTATCATTAATATTGTCTCAATTATCAATAAGAAAACCCTTAAGCTTGTTATCCAGAAACTTGTTTAGAAATATTATAATTAAAGGAACATAAGAGCTTGTTGCTAGGTATTTGACCAAATAAGACCATCCAGTTCCTATAGAACCTATCACTAAAATACCCTTTGAAAGGGATAAAGCTAAGTGGAGTGAAAAAGGTTTTGTATAAGATGGGAAATGAAAACTATTCGCCCCACATGAGGTTGATGAATAAGTGATTTTTTGATAATGAACAAGGGATATCCATCTTTTTGCTAAAGACTATGTATTTAACTCATAATTCATTAGATATTTTTTTATGAATGTCAACTAGGTATCTTTTGTAAATTGCTCCTGGCTCTTTAATCATTTGATAACCAAATTCATTCATTGATAAATGATCATTATAGGTCAGACTCAATAGAACTTGATCAATCTTTTTTTTTATTGAAGGTGGAGAGCTGAACCAAGAATTCTTTTTCCTTTATCATCAATCGAGTCACCGTTTGCGATCAAAGATTTGATTTTATCATCAATTCAATCATTGTTTATGTTTTTTCTTTTCTCTTATCAATGATTAAATCTCTTTACTTGTATGACTTCGATGTCTCATCTTTCTTTAAAAAAAATGTGATTCGATTGATAGGATTTGGTATGATACTTACGAGATCAATGAGATTGATATTCAAAAACAAATTTAGAACATATTGATTTGACCCTATAAGCATGACCATCACCCTATAGCATGTTACTACTAGAAGAAGAACCTTGTATTTTTTTTAGCAAATCTCCTAATTTTTCCAAAGTAACTAGAAATAGATTATTTAATTAGAAAGAATTCATTTCAGATATAGGATGCCTATCTAGAAGTTTTCACAAATCAATTATGTATGATGGAATCATCAAATATTTGATCTCTTTAAACTCTGTCAGTAACTCACTATAGGCTTGGAAAATAAAGAGAAGATGTGTATGAACAAGATATCTTGTAACAAGAAGAAGGAAAAAGATTAAACAAAGGAGCTCTCAAACATTTTTCAATCTTAGATGTGTGGATATCAATGGTAGTTTATTATTTCAATGTATCATTTTTTCAAATAGAAGAAGATTATTAAACACTTACTCAAAATCTCACTTATCATATTTTAATGTGTCTTCCACAAATGTTTCTAAAGGATTTCACTATGATATATAGATCCATGCATAATATAATAAAAAATAAATGCAATTTATTTACTGCTACTTAGTGTTAGTGATAGGTGGTCTAAAAAGCATCTAAAATTACAAATGGGTCATTTAATTTGTTTTTCATATTCAATTTAGTTCTCGTTCTTTTGATTTCTGTTTGATTTCTTTTTTATCTTTTTTTTATTAGCTTTTTTTCTTCAATTTAGTCCATCATTATTTGGTTTCATTTTATTTTTGTACCAAAGTTGGTCCTTATTCTTTTAATTTATATTTATTTCTTTTTTATCATTTTTCTAATTGAATTGTGTTTTCAATTTCATCCCTTAGTGTTTGATTTTGATTTATTTTTATGTCGAATTTTGTCTTCATTCTTTTAATTACTATTTATTTTATTTTATTTTAGATCTTGTTTTTTATTGCTGCTTTCTCTTAATTTCATCCCTCAAATTTTTTTTATTAGAAATTTTACTTCATTATTTTTTAGGGTTTGGCTTCTATGGTATTAGTCTCGAGCTCATTACAAGGGTCGTCGTGGGTTTCAAATATTAACATGGATTGACTTCACTCTTTTTTAAGGTTCTTTTCAAAAAAAAAATTTCAATCCTATCCTTCAACATTTGATTTGTTGGGAATTGGTTTTTATATTTTTTTTATAAGGTTATCTTAATCTTATGCTTATAGTCACAGGGTTAAGAAGTTAACCCAGATTGACTTGAATCTCTTTCTCATTGCTCTTTTTTTAATATATTTTTTTTCAATTACGCCTTTTGACATCAGACTGTGTGATAATCGAACTTCATTATTTTATTCAACTTGCTTTCAACGAGGTTGCTCTAGTATCACAATTGTACTGTAGATTAAGCATACACCTGGTTGGGATCTGATATTTTTTATACTTTTTGCTGTCAATGTTTTTGTCAAATCATTTTTTTATTGTTGCATTTTTTTTTTCATGTTATTGAAATCAAACGATCGTATTAAACCTTATGAAATCAATGACCCGAGTCTCAAGTTTATTTTTAAAACACTTACATCACCTTAGCATCTATTTTTATAGTGAAGAAATTTTGAGATGGCCTACATCATAGCACGAACAATCTATTTAGTATATCATTATTCTTGTCCTCACATTGTAACTGTGAAATGTTCAATAAACAGTGTCATTTTTTTATTTTTTATTTTGGTCAACAAACTTTATTTTCTCTTTTAATATGATGTTTTTATTTTATGTGTTGATTCAGATTGTATATTCTTTATCATTCAAGGTGTTTGGTCAAATTTCAAAATTTAAATAGAGGCTAATTTAATAAAATAATATTTAAATTTGGAGTACAAAAAAATTTAAAAAAATGACCACATATAAAAGCAACAACAGGACTTTTTTCAAATTAGCGTGAAAAGTTTATTTTCATCTATAAATTCTCCATTTAATCATTTTTGGTATCTTTAGTTTTAAGATTTTATGTTTAGATTCTAAACTTTATTATTTTATGTTTACGTCCCTCAGTTTGAGAAAGTAAAGAGAAAATTATCAAAAAATTAGAGAGAAAAAGTTGTCAATTGACTAAATCTTGGCAACAAAAAATATCAAACTTGATATCAATAGATTTATCTTGATGAAAGGAATGCCAATAAGGTATTTTAGAACCTTCATCTTGCTAGAAAATAAACTAGAGCTCAAGAATTATTATTTTTTGTTTAACTTTGGGTTTTTAATCAATTAAAGGATTTTTTTTTTTGAAATAGATTTATTGAGGTTTTATTGTGTTTTTATAGGGTGTTTTCAAGTGATAAAACTGTTGAAATAGAGTTTTGACAAAAACCTGTTGATATAGAAGAGGCCACGAGAGTTGTACAACAACAAAGAGGTATTACTCGAGCTACAACAATTAATATGCACCTTATCATTTTCCTTTACTCAATTTACTGTAATCGTTTTTGTAAATATAACAATATATTGTGTTTGAAATCATGGTTTAAGGTTAAAGAAATTAGTTTTCTGATGATGAGAATACTGCCCAGCTCAAGATAAAAAAAAATATATATAGTTTTTTTTATAATGAAACTAATGCTCAGAGTAAAAGAATTAATTTTCCGATAATGAGAATAAGCGCAGAATGCGTTGTATGGTAGTAGTTTATCATGTTAGCTACTTATCCAGTGCCTTACTTCTGACTTTCAAAGCTTTCAAGCTGAGCTGCCTTGTCTTAGCTTAGCAGCCCTCCCTTATCGGTTGGTAATCTGTCCGCTCCTCAAAGGAGGCGTCGGCCAGTAGGATGTTGCGAAAGTGGTCTGCCTCACTCTAAGGCCTACCTGCCCTCACACTTACCTGTAAGCTAGCCTGTAAAATCCTTTGCCGCATATTCAATAAGAATTAAATAATATTTCAGTCTGGTTGCTTCCACCAAGTCTAAATTACCTCACGGCATCTCACGGTCGTAAAATATAGGAGATTTTCTATATTGCATAGTCAAATGATTTTCATGGATTTTTTTATTGCAAACTCGACCTTTGAGAATATTAAAATTATTAATTAAAATTTGTTGCCATGTTAGTATGAAAAATAAGCAAGGTAATCAAAACAATAGAATACGTAAGAGATTGAATAAATAAAAGTGCATGGAATACAACGAACTATGAGACAACTAATAAACCAAAATCATCAAATAAAAAATAAATCAAAAAATAAATGAATAAGTAAATTAAAATAAAAAAAAGGCAGGATAAATGTCAGATTTCAGAATAAGAGACTGCGGTTAGTTTAAGATTACAAGCCAAAGATTACTTCCACCGGCCAGAAACACGGTAAGATAAAAGTTTATAAATATGTGAGGAAAATAAAAAAAAAAAAAACAGGTTTTATAATCTAAATTCTAGATTTAAAAGAAAAATTAAATAAATAAATAAACAGTAAGAAAAAAAATGTAAAATTTAAAAAATTCAAGTTAGCCCACTACAAATGATACACGCCTAACACAAATCAGATGCTTCTTCTCCTTCGAACATGTTGGGGAATGCAGTGCAAGCAACGTTTTTAAAAAAATTGAATGTTTTTTTGCTAAAATTCAATATGGTTTGTACGTTTTGGATCGTTTTGATGTGTTGATGTCAAAAACAATTTTTTTAAAAAAAAAAAATCATTGACATGCATTTCAACATAAAAAATTATTTGAAAAGCAACTACTACCACACTACCAAGCACCTTTTTCATGGTCAAGCCCATTTCTCCTTTTTCTTTTTGTTCTCAAACTGTCTTCAATCTCCAAACCCTCCCGTGCCTCTCCTTCTCTTAGACCTTCTTCTCATATTGAGGTACCTCTAATTTCCAATTTCCAATTTCCAATAATGTAGGTTTTTGTCTTGTGAATTTACAGTGATTAATATAGCTTGTGTGTAACAATTTGTATATGTACCGCGTAGACTACAAATTATATGAGGTGTATGACACTAATTATACGGTAGATTGATTTAGTGATTGAAGAATTAAATTGTAACAATTTATTTATATCCAATACAATTAGAGTTTATGAATTTAGTATTAAAAGGAATTATAAATTTTGATTCTCCTACTACTAGTAAGCCAAATTTTTGGTCTTCTTGACAATTTCCAGTAGCACCCAAGTACCAAATTTTTATTTTTATATTTCATATAAAAATATTTATTTTCAGCACAAATCCATAATAAATTTTAAGAATAGTTATGAGTCCAATTACTAGGCCTATATCAAGTACCTTTTGAGTTCAGGTAACAAAGATGACGGGTATATGTTTAGTACCTCATGAGCTTGGGCATTATGCCTGAGCCCGCAAATACTCAACGTCCTATGAACTTGGGTTACATACTCGAGATCCAGGTATTGGACTCGAGCAAAGCACTCGAGCCCGGGTGTTGGGAAAGTGTCTAGCACCCTTTGAGCTTGGGCAGCGCACCCAAGCCCAGTTGCTAGGTATGTGTTTGATCTCGTGAGCTTTGGCCTCCTTCTTTAGCCCAATAACATGACCTAATGTTCATGAACGATTGTCTTAAGCCCAATCATTTTTCCCTCTTTAACATGTATAAGGGATATTTTCTCTCATTAATACACGTGTAAGTGCTTTTTATCCCTCATTAATGTTATAAGATAAAATAACTTTCTAACCTCTTTCCTCGGAAAAAAAAAAAACAAGGTTCATAAGTTATAAATACTCCTTGAATCACTCACGTAAAAGGTTCAAGATTTTACATTTAAAAAACACATCTATATTCAATAAGAACAACCTTATTCTTAGAATTTAATGCTTTTTAGTACATTTATTACTCTTTTTCTCTATAAGATTATTGACTTTATCATCTCAGGGTCCTCAGATCCCTTAAAAGAGGATATTCAAAAACACTTATCAAGAGATATTTTCTTTTACTTTAGAGAAGAGAGTTATTTGAATGAACATGTAATTAACCATAATCCAATCACCAAAAAACTTTATTCATGAGCATATCAGATTTTGAAACATCATTGGGTGGCTTGCATTTGTCAAAATAAAAAAACAAATAGCAATCAAAATAATGATAATTAAATCTGAAGCGAAAAAAAATAGAGGATGAAATTGTAAAAAAAATTTAAAAATTATCTTAAATCAAACAAATAGCAATCAAATTAATGGAGACCAAATCTTACTGATGAAAAAAATTAAGAAGGATGAAATGAAAAAAGAAAAAAAATGGAAGGATGATAAAATGTAAAGAAAATTCTAATTTTATAAATAGTCTTAAATAAAACAAATAGATCAAAAGAACATGGACCAAATCTGAAGAAAAAATAAATGGAAGGACTGTTTTGAAAGCTTGGAGGTTCAAGCATGAAAATCGAGGAGGAAAAAAAAACTTGCTAGTGCCAAACCAGAGATAAGTAAGCTACACACATTGCATGGAGAGTGAGGGTCCGCTAAGACGATTTCAAAAACATCAAGGGAGGTTTTCATTGGCTGCTGTCCACTAACCGCTAAAGATATTGCACACATCACTTGAATACAACGATGCAACAAACACGTTGACGCATGAAATGCAAACTCCAACAAGTTTTAGTTTTAAATTACATTTTATATTTATTAAAATATCAAATTACTCATGAGCCAACTTAATTATAACTAAAATCCTAATATGACAAGACAAAAAAGCTATTGGATGTCATGTTTTTTATTTAAATAATTTAATTATTTTATTGTAGTTTTAAAATATAAAAAGATAAAATTGATCCCAATCAATTTAATAATAACTAACAAACTTTGTGAAAAGACCATATTAACCCCAATATTCAGTACATTTATTTTCTTGGGAAGGATAAATTTATCGTTATAGTGTTCCCATCGAAGATGTTTAGAATCTGCATCCACTGTGACTCACTAATCCAGTTGTTTTACCGCCACCAATAATTTAATTTGGTTTGAGTGGATATTACTACATCTGCTTACAATGTTCCAATAATGACAACAGCTGTAATAAATTTGACCTGCGAAACACGCTTTGTAATAAAGGGTATCCCTAATATTTTAAAAGCAAGCACAAAAACCACTACTTCCATTTCTTCGAGATTGTCGGTCAACAGTACTTCAACACCAACATTTTCCCCCCTCTGATTCAATCAATTTTGTGCTCCATGCATGAGGCTATACGTCAACTCAAAACTTGACAGCTGTATTTAATCAAATTAATTTATTATTAAATGTATTTATAAATGCTAAACAGTATTAATAATAATCAAATAATAAAACAAAACGTTAATAGATAAATATAAATAAAGTAATATCATCTCGCACCTTGTCATGCTTTTTAATTTTTTTTATTTAATTACTTTTCAATATTTAAAAATATAAAACTAAAATTCAATCAAAACAAAATAAAACAATTTTATTTTAATTTTTTAAAAAAAATATTGAGATGACTATAATTTTTATCGATCCAGGTTAACTCACCACATAAATAAATGATCTAAATGAGTTTAATAACTTTATTTTTTAGAATTAAATGCTTGATCTAATTATATAATAACAAAAATAAATATATAAAGAAAAGTGATTAAATAAAATTATATATATATATATATATAATGAGCACTTGTTAATATTAGGAAAAAAATGTTATAATCCTATTAAAAAATGAAAATTTAATTATGCTTTATTAAATAAACTTCCAAATAAATTTGAGTTCAAAAATTTCAAGATTCAGTTTGAATTAAAAAAAATTGAAATACTTCAAGATGACATCATTTCATCTTATTTTTTATTTAATTATACAACACAAAAAAATAGACGAGATCAAATAAAATTAAAGATAAGTTTAATAAAGAAAATTTAGAATCGATCTTTAATTTAATTATATGACATCAAAAATAGATATTCATAAAAAAGAGATAAATTAAAATTAAATATATTATTAAAAAATAATAATTTTATTGAATTTAAATTTAAGTCAAAGAGTGAAAAAAATTAAAGGCCGAAAAGAGATTAGGTACTTGAACCTGGATGAGCTAGTGTGCTTAGCCCATAAAATGAAAAGGCAATGTGCTTGGACTTGCAACACCATACAAGCCTGCATTGCCTTTTTTTTGTGCTTGGGTTTTACCTTATTTTAAAAAAATATCATATGACATGATGTCTGAATACCTAAGTTTCGATCGCGGGAGAGTTGGTCGAAAAATCAAGCTAGGTTTGTTTTAGACCTTAGAAAGCAATTTTTCTATCTTTTTTCATTTATAAACACTTTTATAGCTTAAGAAAACTCATTTCTCAGCTCAAAACACCCCTGAATTGGTAAAAAAAAAACTTAAAATCAGTTCAAAAGTTTTTTTATCAATCCCGATCTATTTGTTGTGGCAAGATAAAGGGTAAAAAACTCTAATTAAAACTTTTTTCATTAAATAAAACTTATTAATACCAAAAATAACTTATTACATCATTGATATGTGGCTAATTGGCAACTTTCTCTCCCTATCATTCGTCATTTTCTAGCAACTTTCTTCTTTCTTAAAGTGAAGAATTAAAAATAAATAAAATGAAGTTTTGAAAAAAACAAAACAAAAACCAAAAGGATAAAAAATGAAAAACAAACAATGTTGAAGGCAAAAAAAATGTCAAAAGGCATGATTTGAATAGTAAAACCCCTTATTTTAGACATAATGACAAATTCTACATTTTCAATTGTTTTCTAGGAATAAGATCTTTTTTTTAAAACGAATCAAAACAATTTATAATGTTTAAATTCAAAATAATGCAAAATAATGCAATGTATAAGGATAAAATTGAAAAATAAATAAATATATAAAATAAATAAAAAGATTTAAATTACAAAGCATTGTTACAACAAACAATGCTATTGTTAGGGGATTACAATGATTTCCTTATGAAATTTTATTTTATTTTATTTTAATAAATGGGGAAAAAATCATGTATGCAATTATTTAATTAAATATTATTCTCTACAACCATTGAAAATTATAGGTGAAGTGGTAAGAGCAATGTTTTCTGACCCTCTAAGTTAGTTTTATTTTTACACTAAAAAAATATTTTTCTCTTTTTTCTCTTCATAGTAGAAATAAAAGATAGAAGCGCATACAAATAGTTTACACTAATTGTTCTTTTTATTTTAAATGTTTTCATTCATGATATCCTACTCATTAAATTATTTTTGCTAATAACAAATGATTTTTGTTTTATTAAAAAAATCTCATACAAATATAGCTAATTCATATAAAATATAAGAGAAAAGAAATATGACATTAATCAAATTAATCTCTTTAAAGTATCATACAACAACAACAACAACAACAAAAATGTAAAAAGATCAATTATCTTATTAAAAAAATTAATTTAATTAGTTTAAGAAATAAAAGAAAAGGTATAAAAAAAACTCAGGTGCACCTAGTCTGGAAGCCCAGGCATGCACATGATTTTTTTATCTAAAAAATATCATATAAATCTTGAAAAACTACTTAACAACCCAAAACACCTCAAAATCATTATTTTCATTAAATTTTTCTCGAGAAGAGAAACTAATAAACACGAAGGTTCTTTTTTTATAGCCTGGATATGACCAACCATAAAGTTTTTCTCTTTTTTGTTTTTTTTTTTTTAACAAGTGTTTTATTCTCTTTCAAACTTACAACTAGTTTTTTCTAGTTGTATTGTTAATGATCTTAGTTGCCTATAATACAAATAAAAATTATAATTTTCTAGAATGTTTTGTTTCAAATGTATTTGTTAAGGAATGTTTTTAAGTGCAGTAAATCCTATACAATTTTGGAACAAGGAGGGAGTAGTGGAGGGCTCAAATGGGCCGGCAATAAATTCAAGCTGGTTTTGTGTGAAACAGTCTTCAATCTAAAAACACAAAAAGGCTGTCTCTGGACAGCATGTTTTCAACATCTGAAGTTGAAAAACAAAATGTTTGTTCACAAGTTTCACATGCAAGAGTCCAGTAAAACCGCATGTATGTCAATATATTTTATCCAGGGATTTTCTATCTTCGTTTTTAATTTACATCTCTTAAATGAATGTTTTTGTAGTCACTGTCAGTGACGTGTCCATCACCTGCAGCCGAAGGAGGGGTAGGTTGGCATTTCAATGTACAATAATGGTAAAATATATTTTTATATATTTGCAATAGTTTACATCTTGTTGATCCAGTTGACGTGATAATTATACTAGATTAAATTTAATAAAAAGATTAGTAGGTACAATAACCTGGTAAAATTCAATTTACCCGGCATATCAATTCATGACTAGGATGATCTGGAAGAACGCAGACGAGACATAATGTTTTTTTTTTTTTAAATATGGTTTTTCTTTTATATTTTTTTTATTAATTTTTTAGTTGATTATTAACACTTTTTAAAGTTTATTATATAAATATTAGAAAAATATTTTATTTTTTTAATGTGGGATTTGAAACACTTTAGTATATATACTCTATATTCCCAAGAAAAAAATTATTTTTTCAATTTGAGATTTAAAACCCTTTCGTATATATGCTCTATGTTTACAAAAAAAAAATCATGTTTTTTTAA
Organism: Populus nigra; assembly: GCF_951802175.1. Lineage (NCBI taxonomy): Eukaryota > Viridiplantae > Streptophyta > Magnoliopsida > Malpighiales > Salicaceae > Populus > Populus nigra. The sequence continues at coordinate 9,576,312 of NC_084865.1, read as the reverse complement.
TATGAAATTTGAAACCCTTTAATAAATACACTCTATGCTCCTAAGAAAATAGTTGTTTTTTCAAAGTGAGATTTAAAACCATTTTGTATATATACTCTATGTTCACAAGAAAAAAGTTAAGTTTTTTCAATGTGAGATAAAAAACTTTTTGATTTAAATACTTCAACTTAAAAAGATAACATAATATATTTTCAATGTGGGATTTGAAGTCCTTTAGTATACATACTATGTGTTCACACGAAAAAAGTTTTGTTTTTTTCAATGTAGGATAAAAAACTTTTTAAAATATTCTTTTAAACTTTATTATTTACAACATGTATAGTTTATATTCACATGAATTTTTTTTCTTAATTTTTTTATATAAAATATTAAAACTTTAAATATTTTTTAAAAAATTTTCCGGGTTGACCCATAAAACCTAGGACCCGGCCCCTTGGCCGGGTCAACCCCCAGATCGGGTTTGATAACTATGGTTTACATAGCTACATTGTCTTGTGACTATTAATTTTTTTAAAAGAAAATTATACAATTAAAAAAATTATTTGTTATTGTTATTAAATTTAGCATAACGGTTAAATTTTGAAACTCTTAACTCAACTTTTTATTTAGCTTAAATTTAAAATTAAATTATGTAAAAGTTTTCTTGACATAATCTAGTCGATTTGATAAGTTTAAAAATAACACAAATGAAGGTAAAAAGCATATTTTGGCTTTGAAAAAAATTTCAAGTTGATATTTTTTTAATATTAAGACAATGATATATTTGATTAACCCGAGATTAACAGCTTAATCTGTCAAACCTACAACCTAAGTTTATGAACTCCATTATGCTTGATAACTTTGTTTTCTAAGAAACTATTCTTTATCTAATTTTACGATAACAAAAATATACGCTTGTAAAATCAAGGACAAATCAAATGTCAATATTTTTTTTTAGACTGTGATAACTATATATAAAGTAAACTACATCAAAATGTGAAAATTAATTTAAAATCAATCAAATATTGAAGGATGAATTTTTTTAGATCATTTTTTTAAATTGATTTTTATTTCAGTTTCTTCCTTCAACATTTGATTTATTAGGAATTGTTCTTTGTGATTTGTTTCCACTTTTCTTTTTATGAGGTTATTCCAAGCTTGTGCTAGGGTTGTGAGGTTAACGGGTTAACCCGAGTTGACTCAATTTTTTTTTGTTTTTAATTAAATCTTTTCATTTTCATCAATCAACATTGAATTGTTTATAATTGAACTTTATAATTTTATTCAGTTGTTTTTGATGAGTTGCATAGTTTTTTTTACATTGTCAATGTTTTTATCAGTTTATTTATTGTTGTTGTATTTTTTTTATTTGTATTATTTAGATTACCCTAGTTTGTAAAACTCAGTTGAATCAATGATCGGAGTCTTGAATTTTTTAATGCTTTTTTAGGAATGCTTGCATCACCATATCATTCTTTTTTTACGTTGAAAAAATTTTAGGCCAACTTTAAACACGGGGCACACCCCTTATTTAGTACCTTCTAATTACTCTAAAAGTGAAAAAATAAATGAATAAAAACAACTCTATATGCCCAAATTAACCTTTTCTAGCATGTTTAAAAAGAAACACGACCTTTATTTAATTCGTGTCATGTATAGAAATTTATTGACATCAAAATCAATTTTTTCATAATAATATTAATGCGGTCATCCAAACACTTTTTCTTTCCTAAATTTTTTCTAATAACTTTGTCTCTATTATAAACATCTAGAAACTAAAGCATGAAAAAACGTTTTAGGATTGTAACATAAAAAGATAAAATAAAAAGGACAAAATAATTTATACATTGAAACTTGAGGGACAAAATTGAAGTCTTATGCACTAAAAATGAAATAGGGTTTTGATTTTTTTTTTTGTTAAATTTATTCTTTATTATAACCTAAGACTGTATTTTGTATTCTTATCATTAACTTAACGTTAAAATATTCTTTGACACTTTAAATATATTGGGGGATGGTTGTCTGTTTTCACAATAATTTTAATAATAGAAAGGATAACTTTGTCTTTGTGTTGCAGTCACCCATACTGGATGTCCACTCAAAAGAGTAAAGCTAGAGAAAGAAAAGATAAAAAGCATGTGTAGTAGTGCGTGTGCATGTCTCTCTAATAGTTAGAAAGAAATAAAGGGTTGGTGGATACATTTAAGCTAAGAAAAGAAAACATAATGTTAACTTGCCACACATGTCACTTTCGTCTAAAATTACCTGAATGACCTTGCTCTCGTTTAAAAGTCTCTTGCGTGTCTGAAAATATGGTTACGTTGCTTATTAAAACATTTTTTACTTGAAAATATATTAAAATAATATTTTTTATTTTTTTAAAAATTATTTTTGATATCAGCGTATTAAAATGATTTAAAAACATTAAAAACATATTAATTTGAAGTAAAGAAAAAAATTAATTTTTTTCAAAAAGGCTTTTGAAACGCAAAAATAAACAGGACCAGTTCTTGTTTTGGGGAAAATAATTTTAAAGGGAAGGAGGTTTTGTTCATTTTTATTTTTATTTTTCTGGGTTCAATCTTAAATATATATTTTTAAGGTTAATAATTTATTAAATCCACTCTATTGATGTGAGGGGTTCAAACTTTAAAATCACTTTAAAAAAAATGATATCTCAGCAAACTAATATAAAAATATCTTTAAGAGTATTTAATTTCTTGCTATAACTTTATTAAAAAACAATAATTCTCTAGATTTTATTCCAAAATACAAGAACTATTGAAACAAGCAAACAAGAAGAATAAAAAGCATAGTTGGATCCGTTTGGGAACTAACTTGAAACTAGCCCTAACCTTCTTACATATGCCATAACTAATTAACAAGTCTATAAAGTACTCTCTGCTTTTTCCCCCTTTTGATCTCGAGAGAACAAATTTAATATCTTTTGGGTCCTTAAATAACTCTTTGCATCTCACTACAATATACACGAAGCTCATGCAGAATTTATGAAGAAGAAAAGAATCATAATGAAAATGATGACCGCACGCCTCCCCCCAAGGATTTTTGCTTCATTCGGATCTAGAAGGAGTAAAAAAACTAAAATTTCAATTGAATCGAAGAAAAATAATTAAAAAAATCAAATTATTAAAAAAAACAACTAAAATGATTAAAATTTTAAAAAAATCAGCCGATTTGATTTAGTTTCAGTTTTATAAGCTTGAAACCGAACCGAACCGAACCCAAATCGGTCGGTTTAAACTGGTTTCAGTTTGGTTACTTTTTTTTGATAAAAAATGAACTGCACCGAAAATGATCACCCTTATTCGAACCCTATGAATATATTTTAATTCGTTAAAAATATTATAATTAAGAAAAAGTCTATTAATCTTACTCTCTTCCAACATATTTTGTGATTAATATCATCTTCCTCCTTAAGATGTTGATCTAGAATTCCAATCTTAGGTTAAGCAACAAGAAATAATCTCTTATGGTATAATTAACTACAATAAGTTTTATGAGGTATTATAAATCATAATTATAATAATTTAAAGGTTAATAGATATTACAAAATCTTTCATTTGTATCCAAAATGTCCCCAATATTCTTAAGAATTGCTTATTGATAAAGGGGATTTTTAAAAAATACATCAAGGGTGTTTAGGATATAAAAAAGAATTTTGTAATATTTGCTCAAGCATTGAGGGAGGTTGTATTTTTTTCTTTCTTTGTAGAATATGTGAGTGTGGATGTGAATGACATGATTAAAGTAGAATTACGATAGATGAACAAAAATTGATCATGCGTGGATATCATTAATTACTTAATTAAAAAAATAAATTGTCAAGAGTAATAGAAAACAAGAAAGCTTTAAAGAAAATAGTAATAAATAAATAATATAATACTTATTTGATCATGCGTGGATATCATTAATTACTTAATTAAAAAAACAAAAATTGATCAAGCATTGAGAGACATAATATTTATTTGTGTTGGAAAATAAAGAAAATAGTAATAAATAAATAATATAAACATGTCCTAGAAAACATGTATCATTACATTAAGTATAATCACACTAAATAATAATGAGTCATACTTATTACTCACTGCATGTGAAATATGTATTATTGTGTGAAAAAATATATAGTGATATTTGAGGGGGTATTTGAAATTAAATACAAGGTATTTTTTAAAATATTTTTATTTTTATTTTAAAAACATATTAATACATATTTTTATTTTTTACATTAGTACTTCAAAACATTAAAAAAAATATTAATTTAATATTTTTTCAAGTTAAAAACACTTTTAAAAAGAATCTAACAAAAAAAACAGATACTGTGATACTAGTTGTTTTTCGCTTTGAAATACATTAAAATAATATTTTTTATAAAAAATTATTTTTAATATTCATATATTAAAAAAAATTAAAATCATAAAAAATATTTCAAGGTGAAAATTTAAATTTAAAAGTGCTTTTTAAATAAAAAACAAATATACTCAAAGTGATTACGGTAAGACCAATCAAATGTTGGAAAGCACTAATCAGACCGCATTGTAGGGTCATGTGGTCATAACACGTAAATTAATTGATAAAGAAAGGCAGTCGCAGTGCAGAGGACACGTGGATTAACGGCACTAATGGAAAGGGAATACGTGATTGGGCGTCTGCCTGCTTCTGCCCTCGATCTCAGCGAAAGAAGAAAATATTATTAATTCACAAAAGAGGACTTCAACCTGGCCGGCCGTTGTGTAAAAAACCACCACTCCATGCCCATCTTCCTAATCATCTATTTTTATTTGGAAAAAAACAGACAGCAAAGTAGATTCTGCCTTGCCCAGGTGCCAATGCCATTCCTTCGTGCCACCAGTTAAAAATAAAAACAAATAAATATTAAATTTTCTGTTAAAATGATAGGAATGTTGTAATTATTTTTCAAATTATTTGTTTACTTGTAAATATATTAAAATAATATAAATATATACTTTTTATTTTTTTAAATATTTTTATATCAGTGTATGAAAATAACTGAAAATACAAAAAAAAATATTAATTTGAAGTAAAGAAAAAAAATAAAAAAAGTTTTGATTTTTTTAGAAACGCTTTTAAAATGCAAAAACAAATAAGGCCACGGAAAATTCACTTTAGAAAAAAAAATTAAGTATTAAAAAGTAGATTTTATTGTTAAACTTCGGCCTCGTTTGTATGGCAGAAAGTGGTTTTTTGAAAATCACTTTCTAAACTTTCCTATGTTTATTTATCATTAGAAAAATTGATCAACGAAAAACACTTTTCAGTCAAAGGAAAATTTGGCTTGGTTTCCAAGAAAGTGCTTTCCTTTTATGTTGGACGTAAAACACTTTCTAGAAGTTGTGAAAAGTTTAGAAATACCATATTATTTGCTGATTATAACAAATTTGATCCTCAAACTTTTGATTACTATATATTTTGTTTTGAATTATTTTTTTAATTTCACCTCTTAGAATTCGATTTAATTTGATTTTTATATTAACTTTGGTCCTTATTTTTGTGATTTTTATTTGCTCTTCTCTTATTATTTTTTTAATTAAAATTTTTTATTTCTCAAATTTTATCCTTATTCTTTTGATTATTACTTATTTTATATGAAATAATTTATGAAATTGTACTTATTATTATTATTATTATTTTTTATCTGTTATATTTGATCTTCATTATTTTGATTATTATTTATTTTATTTGAGATAACTTATGAAATTAATTTTTTTTTCTGATTTTATTTTTATTCAACTTTTTAATTTTTAATATTTATTCTTCATTATTTTAATAATCTTGAAAGTTTATTTTTCTTAACATAACCAAACACTATAAAATATTTTTTAATTTATTTTTTATGATACTACCAAACATTAAAAAATAATTTATATTTTATAAATTCACTTAAAAAAATTATTTTTCAATAAACAAACAAATTTTATCCATTCTTATTTCCCCGTAAATAAATTCTATAAAATTATCACGAAAGATTGACATTACTTATTTATGAAATCAAATAATAATCCAGAATTACTCATGCTTGATACGATGTTGCTGTCAACCTGTTTTTTAAAACAATTTAGAAAATAAAACCCTTACAAAAAAAAAAGAAATTATTTCGGGAAATTATTAAGACCAATAATTTTCCGAAAGGCACCGTAGAAAATGACATAAATATTATTAAGTTAAGAATATATATTAAAAAAGAAAAAAGTAACATGGTGACGTCAGCATCTGGAGCATCGAGATCTTGCAGCCAAAAGAAGCTTCCCTTGATACAGGTGTCCAATCTCTCACTGCAAACCTCTTTTTTTCTTTTTCTTTTTTGCTTTTCCACCATCTCTCTCTCTGCACACAAAATTCTTGCAAAGACAAAAACCAAAGGCTAAGGGAGAGATGGATTTAGTGAAACAAAAAGAGTTGCAGAAGAAATAAGAGCAACCCAGAAAAATTCAACATGAAAGCTCATAACTTGAGCCTCATTTTGATTGTATTATCATCATTCACCACACCCAAAAGTGCAACCATAATTCAAGACTCTTACATCCAACGAAGAATTCTCCACCAGCCATTATACCCAGTCGCTTCAGCACCACCACCTGCCACCGACTCACAACCACCGCCACCAGATAGCTCAGCTATTGCAAACCCAGACCAGCCCTTTTTCCCTGAAGTCCCAAATGGGCAAACCCCAGATCCTGGCCAGCCACCACCAGCATCAGCAGTCAACGGGACCATACCAATCCCAACAGCAACACAGCCAGCCAAGCCTGCTAAGAAAGTGGCAATTGCAATCTCAGTTGGGATTGTCACTTTAGGGATGCTTTCAGCTCTTGCATTCTTTTTGTACCGACACCGGGCTAAGCATCCAAGAGAATCTCAAAAGCTTGTCGGAGGCAATTCTCAAAGATTTGCAGATGAATCTAGAGTTCCCCCGTCAAGTTTCCTGTACATAGGAACTGTTGAACCAAGCAGGGCATCAGCTACTGAAGTAAATGGAACAACAACAACAACAAACGGAGCCAATACTTCACCTTATCATAGACTAAATTCAATCAAAAGATCTGATAATTATAGGCCTAGTCCTGATTTGCAGCCACTACCACCACTACCTAAACCTCCTCCTCCTCCTCCTCAATACGAGAATGAGAATTTTCCATCCCCAACATCATCAATATCGGATGAGGAGAGTCTTGACACAGCTTTTTATACGCCACAGGGCTCCACAGTTAGCAATGACGATTCCTACTACACACCTGTTCTGGTGCGGCCTGCTAATGCTGCTAGGAATGATGTCCGTGTCCAAGCCACAACTTCTGTTCCGCACTCTAAAAGAACCTCTCCGAAATCAAGATTTTCTTCCATAACTTCACCGGAAATGAAGCATGTCATCATTCCTTCGATCAAGCAGCCATCATTAGCACCACCGCCGCCTCCGCCACCACCGCCATTGCCGCATCAGGATAAAGTCCAGGTTCTTGAGTCAACAACTTCTTATTTTTCTAAAAGGCCAAAATTTCCAGTCCCTCCACCACCACCGAATATGGAACTTCTTCGATCCATTTACAATCATCAGTCAAGTAAAATTCCAGGTCCACCCCCACCCCCACCCCCACCCCCACCCCCACCCCCACCTCCTCCGGCTCCGGCTCCAATGTCAACATCAAGAAAGATAGGATCTTTAGAAACAGCTAAAACAATGGTTGTTTCTTCGATGCCTGCAACAGTAATGGCGAAGCAAAAGCCCTCAGCTTCTAGTCCCATAGCCATTTTGAAGACCGGAATAACAAAAACTACCGAGGAAGTTAATAAAGGAGCCAGTTCCTCAGAGAGGAATGATGCAGATGACAATGATGGAGAAAAGCCCAAGTTAAAGCCTCTGCATTGGGACAAAGTGCGGGCATCCTCAGACCGAGCCACAGTGTGGGACCAGCTTAAATCCAGCTCATTTCAGTAAGTGAAGTTTAGCAGTAATTCCCTTCACCAAATTATTCTTTTATAAAATTTACGATCATTTGGTCACTACGTTTCTTGTTAGATTAAATGAGGACATGATGGAGAGTCTTTTTGGCTGTAATTCTGCGAATTCGGTACCAAAAGAAGCTACAAGAAAATCGGTTCTGCCTCCTGCTGAGCATGAAAACAGAGTGTTGGATCCAAAGAAGTCGCAGAACATAGCGATACTGTTACGAGCACTGAACGTGACACGAGATGAAGTGTCTGAAGCTCTTTTGGATGGTATGCGATATTGTTCTTTTCTGTCTTTGATCATTTTCACAGCCTGATAAGAAGATAACGAAATGCTAATAAACAAAAAAGAACCAAAATACTGATCTCTTGCTTTTTGCTTGAAACTAGTAATTTAGACCAGAAGAACTGAGGTAGGGAGAGCTCCACAAAACCAACAATAGATGCCCATATTGCTAAATATGGGCTACTGCATTTTGCTGGCCTATGAACCTAATTTTTCATGCCGAAAGTCATGTGCTGCTATATTTTATTGCGCAGTCATTAGTATCACAGTGCCTGGCGCTAGAGTGAACAGCTAGCCCACATTGTAGTACATCTCAAATTTCATACCCTTTCCTGACCGCTTCGGGAAGAAAAACATATTTTCGTGCTTAGTTTTTTATTCATTTCAAAATTCTGACACATAAGCAGATTGTTATGAGCTTAGGGTGATTAAATGTATCTAGGTGTATGCCCAAAAGCTGAAAGAAAGAACTGGGTTGAATGCAGTAGTAATGGTTGAAGTGCTTAAATCGGAAGATACCATGATTGCAGCTGAAAGCAATGGAGTAGAAATTTAAGCAGTGTTACATACACCACAAACATCATTATGTTAGTTGCCCAAAAAAATAATTGCTACCAAAAAAAAAAAGAAGGAAAGAAAAGGGAAAACTTTAGAAAAGAAACTCGTGGAAGACCTAGAAACATGCATTATAGGCAAGTCCCAAGAGGTTGTTGGATGGAAAAACACCAAGTTAACTTTTCGTAAGAGGAAGGAAGGTGACATGTAGCAAGCTTTTGTTGGTTTCCTGTTAGTTTATCCAGGAAAAGTAGAGAAACTTCTGAGGAAAATACTTTAAAGACTAATTAAGAGGGAACACCTTATGTTTAAACTGTTCTACAAACTCGCCTCACAGAGTCCCTCCCTCGAATCTCCCCTATGTTGTAAATTGCTTCCATTATTTCTTCCCTTTCCTCTCAATTCTGAACCAAAAACAAGGAAAGAAGTCCTGAAACTTGATTTTGTCTCCCTTTTCTCCTCACCAAACTCTGTGTTAGGCTCTAAGCTTCCGACACCTTATTTCCAGTCATCACCCAAGGACATTACATGGAAATCTCAAGCACTTTCCTCATCAGAACTAGGTGAGACTTCGGCAACTGTGTAGTTCTGAAGAGAATGTATTAAATGTTAATCACTAGTTGGAAGCTAGAATAGGTAAATATTTCCAAGTAATACTGCCCAAAGACCTCCATTACAGCACCAGAAGAAATACAATATGCTTCTTTAGATGTTTTAACACATGCTGCCACTTTAGAATTGTAACTTTGATGACTTCCCAAAATTTTGTCGTAAATACACTTGAGCTAGATATCAGCTTAGCCATTACATTTTGTTGTGCAAAGCCCAAGCAAACCATATAACAACACAAAATAAAAGGGACACACAAATTTGATGTGGTTCGGCAAAGCCTACTCCACAAAACTTCACTATCAAATATTGGGGATTGCAACCACTGATCAAGCAAGCACTCAAATATCAAAACCCAAATGACAACCAAGAAATCACTCACAACAAAATACCACACTAATACTTTTGGCCATTGCACTATTTCTTTTGTTGCCACCACACACCATCAATATTGGAGGCATGCATAAACTAGCCACTACACATTCTATTTATACTAGCAACAAGGTCCTTCAATAGGAGAAGAATTCTTCTTTCATTAAGAAAAATATCCAGTCCAACTCCAACAAGGAAAGTCTTTTCCTAAATAGAATATGTCAAGATATTTCATTCTTGTTTAGGACACCACACCATGCAATTACCAATCTAACAAACCAAATCACCAATTTAAACCACAGCTCAACAATCTCCACCTTGGCTTTAATTGTGACAAATCATCAATCTTGTTTTCGTGAAGTATGCAACTCCACTCTTCTTCACCTACACTTGTTTTTATCTTGCATATTTCTTCGTATGAAAATCTTCTTCACAACTATCTATCAAAATAAAACTAACTCTCTTCTTGGATGCAACTGAACAATGCATTTCATTTACTTCACTACATGCTTCATTGCATGCTCCACCTTGAACTGCAGTTCCTATCAACTTATACAAATCATTACACATCAATTTTCCTTTTGTCATTGCCAAAGAACCGTGACTAACTCTCGTAACTCCACCTTCAACAAAATGTTTATAACAATGTGAGTCAAGTATTTCAAATGAAATCAAATTCTTTTAAAGATTTGGCACGTGCCTAATGTCATCAAATGTATTCATTATACCATCATGCATCTTTTTTTACAAGTATTTCAAATGAAATCAAATTCTTTTAAAGATTTGGCATGTGCCTAATGTCATCAAATGTATTCATTATATACCATCATGCATCTTTTTTTTTTCACTTTACCAATTCCAACAACTTCTACTTCATGATTATCCACCAACGCAATGGATTCTCCACCATAAATTCCATAACTACTAAAACAATCCTTATTAGCACAAAACATGAAAAGAGTAAGCAAAGTCTAAAATCCATGAATCCTTACCTTGAGGAGATCATCATCATGTACTTCACCAACCACAGTAGAAGCTACATCTACATGCTCCTCACAACTCTTCTTCTTCTTTTCCTTAAATTCTTTTAGATCAGTCTTCAACCTCCTACAATAAAATTGGATATGACCTTTCCTATGATAGTAATAATACTCCTTATTACTATGATCCACTCTTGGTTTTGATCTTGATCTTGACTTAATTCTATCACAATTAGTTCTTCGTAATATATTTTCATCACTATGATCAAAATTCATCACACAAGCTCTACCTCTGTTGCCACTACTAAGCTTTTTAAATATCTTACTATATTAAGCATAGCAGTGATATCCTCCACATTAGTCGTCTCTTTCCCAACCAACAATGTTGTCATCAAATCATCATAAGATTTTGGAAGAGATGCTAATAATATCATGGCTAAATCCTCCCCATCAATCTTCACATCAATTATACAATCAATTTATTAAATTTATTCAAGTGATCTAGAATATTCATGCCTTCATTCATCCTCAATCTATATAATTCCTTCTTCATATCAATACAAATTATGAGTGGTCTCGACACTTGGATCTTCACTTCAAATGGCCCCACCTTAAATTTTGCGCTCGTCATCTTCAATTGTTTTGCACAAATCTTCAATCAATCTCGAACTAGGTACTAGTTGTTGTGCAAAATCCAAGCGAACCAAATAATAACACAAAGTAAAAGGGACACAAAAATTTGACTTGGTTTGGCAAACCCTACTCCACAAAACTTCACTATCAAATATTAGGGATTACAACCACTAATCAAGCACACACTTAAATAGCTCACTACCGAAAACCTAAACTCCAATAAATCACTCGCAACAAAATACCACTTAATTCTTTGGGTTAAAGGTTTTGGCTGCTGTACTAATTCTTTGGTTTCCACACGCCATCAATATTGGAGTCGTGCAAACTAGCCACTTCACAAGCTATTTATACTAGCAACAAGGTCCTTCATTAGGAGAAGAATTCTTCTTTCATTAAGAAAAATACTTCAAGTCCAACTCCAACAAGGAAAGTCTTTACCTAAACAGAACATGTCACACATTCCATTCTTGTTTAGGACACTGCACCATGTAATTACCAATCTAACCTAAACCTACTCACTAATTTAAGCCACAACTCAACATATTTTCCATGTAGAATTATAGATAACAAAATAACAAGAAGTAATGCTTGTGAATAGTCTTCTAATACAAGCCTCATGGTTTCACATGACAAATTTGCATAAATATGAATGCATCAATAGACAAATAAAGTGTGTATTTTGCCATCGAAAGACACATAATAGTGAATGTTCTATTTATGCAAGTTGCACCTTCAATCTTTTCCTTCTATAACTTGCATGTGGACACCAAAAAATCGAGACGCAGGGTATTTTTCAAAAATAAATATGAAAGGTTGGAAGATTGTTCATCATTGATATCAGGAAGATCACATACCATCATATGCATGTTCTGTACTTGTATCAACTTTCCTTGTGATATATTGAGTTCAGTTTGCTAATGTTATAAATGAGATACATGTTTGGGTGTAACAGGCAACCCAGAAAGCTTGGGTGCGGAGCTTTTGGAAACTCTAGTAAAGATGGCCCCAACCAAGGAGGAAGAAATAAAACTTCGAGAGTACAGTGGTGACATCTCCAAACTGGGATCTGCAGAACAATTTCTCAAGACAGTACTTGATATCCCATTTGCTTTTAAAAGAGTTGAGGCGATGCTATACAGAGCCAATTTTGATACAGAAGTTAAATATTTGAGGAAATCTTTTCAAACCCTAGAGGTATGCATACTGGCTAAGCTTACTGCCGAACTCACTCTGTTTTTTAATCTAAGATCATTTAAATTATTTTGGCTGAAAGGTTGCTGCTAATGAGGTTCACTGTATTTTCTAATGTAAAATCTTTTAAATTCTGTGTACACTAACTCCTAGGAACTTATTCCTGACATCTTCCTATCTACCAGGCAGCAAGTAAGGAATTGAAGAATAGCCGGTTATTCCTCAAACTCCTTGAAGCTGTTCTCAGGACAGGGAACCGGATGAATGTTGGCACAAATCGTGGTGATGCTAAAGCATTTAAGCTTGATACACTCTTAAAACTTGTAGATATAAAAGGAACTGATGGGAAAACAACATTACTCCACTTTGTGGTCCAGGAAATTATTAGATCTGAAGGCACAAGTACCGATTCTACAAATGAGAAATTGCAAGACATTACACTCTCCAAAATGAAGGAGGATGATTTTGGGAAACAAGGATTGCAGGTTGTGACAGGACTGAGTAGAGATCTCAGCAATGTAAGAAAGGCAGCTGGAATGGACTCTGATGTTTTAAGTAGCTATGTTTCAAAACTCGCAATGGGGCTCGAGAAAGTCAGATTGGTTTTACAGTATGACAAGCCGGATATGCAGGGGAAATTCTTTCACTCAATGAAGCTGTTTCTAAGAGGCGCTGATGAGGAAATTAGCAGGATTAAGTCTGATGAAAGGAAGGCTTTGTCACTGGTGAAAGAGGTCACAGAATATTTCCATGGGGATACAGCTAAGGAGGAAGCTCACCCGTTCAGAATTTTCGTGATAGTAAGAGATTTCCTAAATGTATTGGATCATGTCTGCAAGGAAGTAGGGAAAATGCAGGACAGAACAATGGTGGGCTCAGCTAGATCCTTTCGGATATCAGCGACAGCTTCACTACCGGTTCTCAACAGATTTAATGTTAGACAAGATAGAAGTTCAGATGAGGAAAGCTCCTCTCCTTAAAACCATGTCCATAAAATTTTTACGAAGATGATCAAACTACCTGATAGTTTTTACGGTTACAGACTCCTTTTCAATTGAAGCAACAGCACGGAATATCTAGTCTTTTTTTTCCCATTACAAGCGAGGGAGTGAAACGACGGAAAAGAATGAACAAGTCAGAAATTCTTTCATTGTCATGCAAATCGGGTGTCAGATGGAGAAGAACCTTTTAGCTTGCAAGAGAGAGGAGATTCATATCGCATAAGAAATTGTTGACATCCAGTGACCACAGGCTGGCTATTTTCCTACGTCAAGAAGAGAAAAATGCCAGATTATTTGGAAGGTTTTCTTTGCCCAGTGGGGATTTGATGAGATAATTGGGACGCAACAACAATGACAATGACAGGCTTGTGTTTTTCCACTGCAGTAGAGTTGCCATAGATAAAATAGGAATCTATTCATTTAGATGATGAGATTCTAGCAATACATTTTCATGAAAGTATAATGTTTTTTTATATTTATATATATTTCAAGCAGTGATGTGTTACGCTCCACATTTGTTTGATACTATATGATTAACTAATAAATAGTTATAACTAGCAGATTTCCTGTGCTAACTACTTGTTGTCTTGAGCCAACAGATAGCCTTGCAGGCATATTCTTCTACGCCTAGCAAAACCAAGGAAAAAGACAAGGAGTTCAAAAGAGAAACATTCCAAACTTGTTGAATGAGTATCTGGAATAAGAAGCTTAGCGATCACCTAGCCTCATGGGTAGACCTAGAAATTCTAGCTTAGGGAGCCAAGATACATAAATACGAGCATATGCTTGGAAAGCTAGCCATTCACTGTATTTAAGTACTCTAGCCAACTCAGAAATATTTTAAACCAAGAAATTTAAAATCGACCACTATGATTCTCATCTTTTAAAGAATGACACTCGAAATGTAGAGGTTGGAAAGGACCATCTTTGAGATAAAAAAACGATTATGCCCCACATAACACTTCTTGTTTATTGCTTTATGTCGGCCAAAGAGAGCATTTATAGTCAAGTTTTTATTAATTATACACTGTCCCTTTTATCTTATATTTCCCATTTTGCCTTATTGCTTTTCCTTAATTAATTTATACCCTATTATGGATTAAATAAATTCTTTTATTTTCACTCGAAAAAAGTTTTAACCAAGTTTTTATATCAAAAATCTGAATTTTTTTACTCTTTCCTTCTATGGTTAGTATTAATCATTCCACTAAAACCTTGACATCATTTTTTTATTTTAAAATATATTTATTTTGATTTTTTTATTATTTTATCCATTAAAACTCATTATCGATTTCTTCGATGTTATTAACTTTAAACTTAAAATTTATAAATCTCTTTTCAATTTTAATAATACCTTTAGATTTATTTATGGAGATCATCCTCTTTATTATTTATTATATTTATTATTATTTTCATTATTTATTTATTTCTCTCATCCCAAATTTTCATTATTTGTCGGGATCTTAATAACTTCAATCCTATGTATATTTATGCAGAGATTTACATTTTCTTTCCTTAAAAAAATTCATAAATTTAGATCCTTGCTTAGACAGAGGATGACATTAAACTTAGGCTTCTTTTATCCTCCCTTTAATCACTTTTATCTCATCATAATTACTTATGCTATTTCCTGGCTTTTATCTTATTGTTTTCCTGCTCATCTCACATTGATCCCCAACTTGTAATAGAGCATAGTTCCACTAATCAATGGAGACCAGGTGAATTATCCATTATTACATCTCTCTAGGACATACTTTTTTCTCAAAGCAACCATGTACATGTTTGTTATCCAGTTTAATCAACATAATAAAATCACAGACTATATCATGCACATGCTTATTATTTGATACAATGATACACAATTTATTTCTACACATTAATAAGGTTTCCTTACTTTCTAAAATACATATATATTAGTTGTTCTAGAAGTATTCCTTTGAAATACATGAATCGCTCTCACAAGATAGATTATATAACTCAATGAAACTTACGAGATACTAAGGTTTTCAAGAAAAAATACCTAAAACACCACACACATACATAATCACAAAAATCATAATAATTATTTGTATCATCATGGTTGCTAACGTTTAGAAACTATGCAAGAAAAACCAATTTTTTTAATTTTTTCTGTAAACTCCTCGAACCTGTATTAGTTTCCAAACTATCCTTGTCACATTATAGTGACTCTTACATTTACAATCTACCTTAACTCAACTTAATATGATTTATTTGTTTCATTTTATGAATTTATTAAATTTTTTTAACACTTCCATACCATGTTCCACTACATATCAAATTCATTCTAAGTCTTGTTTTACCTTACTAGCACATTTAATTTGTAATATTATTGCATTCACAGCACATTCCTTTTATTCCATGTATTTAATTTATACAATTTCAATATATATGTTTTTGGCTACCTAAGCATTCTTTTCTTTTTAATGCATTATATTTACATCTAGCTTCCCAAACATATATGTCATCTTGACCTACTAATTTCCATAATTTGTCATAATATCTATAATGTCATTTTATATATATATATATATATATATATATATATATATATATATATATATTCTTTTATTCTAATGTGTTTTACACCCATTTGGCTTCTTCAAAAAAGGCAAGGGGGGGCTCATTTATGAACTTCTATAGAGAGAAGTTAGAGAGAGGTTTAGAGTGAAAAGATAAGAAGGGGAGGTACTCCAACAATCATATTGTTATTGTTCACCGTTGGATTCAGCTTATTTTTAATTATATCATGCACCTCATTATTTTCATCATTTTAATATTAAAAAAAATCATCTTGAATTTTTAAAGTCAAATCACACTTATACTGATCATCCAGGTTGTCTTGAGACGTGTCAAGTTGATTGGTTTATATCGAGACAACTTCAATATGGTTTAATTTTAAACTTGAGCTAGACAATAAATCAGGTTATGAGATTTTAAGATTGACTTGCTACAAAAAATTTAATAATAATGCTAAATAATTTTCTATGACTTGATTATTTTTTAAAATTTATTTTTTTTATTCGAGTTGTAACTTAGCAGGACCTGTAAACAAGTCATTATGTCATAAGGATTGTTGTGCGGCTGCAACCTTTTTTTCTAATGACAAAGGTTGAGACACAACAAAATAAAAATATATTTTATATTTCACCAAAATAAAAAAATATATCAATGGAGTGTTTGCTTTGTGTAAATGTTTACTTCTTTGCTAAAATATTTTATATTTCATCAAAATAAAAATATATCATTGGAGTGTCTCGGCCTCTTTCATATGTAAAGTATTTTCTTATAAAACATTTTAAATGATTTTAATAAGTAATGATGTTAAAAATATAATGATAGTAGAGTGATGATATCGTGTTATATTGATGAGATAGTATGGTAGCAGTGATGATTAGATGAGAGTAAGGATGATGGCGATAATGATGTAATGAAGTGGTGGTAGTGGTGATGACTTAGTGGTGCTGGTATTGATATGGTGATGGTGGAGTAATAGGGGTGGCAGCGGCTTGTTAGTGTTGGTGATGGCGGTAACAATGAAGATAATGAAAGTGGTGATGGGGGTTTCGGTTATGTGGTGAAGTGATGGTAAGGTAATGATGGTAGTAGATGAAATAATTGGATGATATTGTAAGTGAATTATTATCTGTAAAATATTTTATGAAATTTTATAAGTTGATTGTAAAACACTTTATATTGATAATTTTTTTTATAAACTATTTTACATGAAATAAATCTGGAAAATTAAGAAAACATCTTCCTCTAAAATATTTGGTACAAAAAAATGCCTCCAAAATTGCTCTTTGTATGCACAAGCTACTTGAGAATGTTGATTTGGTAACGTGGTTGTATTGCTTTTGAAAAATTTCGAGGTGAGTTTGGACTCAACAAACACACACACACACACATATATATATATATAATTATGATTTTTCAAATTTTTTGGATGATTGTGATATAAAATTATTAAAAAGATTTAAAAGAAACATTCTAAAAAAACATTAATTTGATATATTTTTAAATAAAAAATAATCAAAATATCACCGAACAGACCTTAAGGGCAATACGTGGATGAGATTCAAATGTTTTTTCTATTTAATTTTCTAATTTCTATTAAATTGCTTTCATTATCTTTTTATTCCAACAATCAATAACTTTCTTTAAAACTATATAGCGATTTGTTTATTTTTATTTTATTATTTTATTTAATAACTAAATATAATGTTGAATTTAATTGATTATATATTATTATTGGTTGTATTGCTTTTGTAAGTGTTATTTTTATTAATTTTAAAATAAGATTTTTGGTTAATATATAAAATGTAAAATTGTAAACAGAGACATGCTCCGTTAAAAACAAGGACATGTTCGCTAGGATCGATGTCCTGGCTTGATCTTCCAACGACATGGACAGTGAGGCGTATTGTACCACCAAACGAAAGCTGTGTTCATCAAAGCAAAGAAATACTGTTCTCAGAATAAGGAAGTGATATATTTGCTGATTCATCAATTTTTTTTTGTTCACAGTAAGGTAGAAAGGAACAACAGTTTTTTCAAAAAGACGTTGTTCCTATCTCTACAAGATGGTTACAACAAATCTACAATTGAAATCTGTTTTTTTTTTTTTTTCCATCAAGAAGACATGGAAAATGCTGATGAAAAGAATGGCGATCCTCCGATGCTCTTTGTCTTGAGTATATTTTTCACTAGTATTCTCCACCTAATCTCATCCTTCTTGCTTTGTTTCTTGGTCCTCTCCTTGAAATTCCTAACACGACAAGTTTCTCGGTTGATCAGTCTAACAAGAGAACGAGGTTTATTCATGTAATAATGATTGGATGAGAAGTATAGAAGGCTCACCTGCATAAAGGAACTCTGCACGCCTCTGAATCAACACAGAGACGGGAGTGTAGTTCCAATAGTTGCCACATTCTCTTGCAATGGATGCAACCACCAGGTACTCTTAGCTTGCAACTAGCAAAATGGCGGACAATCATTTCGAGTCCTTTGCATGCTGAATAGTTGCAGGGTGCCTGATTATCTCGGAAATCTTTATCATGAGGCCCAATTGTCTGACAACCATCTCTGCATATATGAACAAGAGCCTCCATTGCTTCGTATAATTGGAAATAGATCTTTCTCTCATTTGATTTTCTAATTCTTTCCCTTTGCATCTGCAAATGATTTCGACCATTCAGATTTGCCGATTTAAACATGAGTGGCCACAAATGTTGTACAGAAAATAGATTCCTTACATTTTCTTCATCATCCAAGGACTCCAGAAGTTCCTTTTCAAGTGATGGGTGGCTCTTTTTCATTACTTTCCATCCTTCAGTGATGGAAATTTCCTGGAAGTTCTTCAAGATCATGCGATGACAAATGAGGCTAAGCCGGGGAGCATCACACAACAATGCAAGCTGAAAGATGTCAACTACATTCTCTGAGGTAAGAAAACCATGCTCCAACTGCTGAATACATATTTGCTTCAATGCTGGAACCACAAACACATGTGAGAGCACTAGCAAATGCAGCACATAATCCTCCATTTCCTCTTTCTCATAGCTGTGCAAAGACCACGAATAACAGTTTTAGTATAAGAGCAGCAGTGTTAACAAGCTATAAAAAAAGGTCCTAGATACAGCGCATTCATCTTCTTGATGAAACACCAATGAGGGTAAATTTGTTACCAGGAAGAATACAAGAGTCGAATAAAAACTCTAACAGCGTCGTGTGGAACACCATGAATTGAGATCGATCGTCGTCGACCTCGGCCTTTTGCTTGCTTTAGCATTCCTTTCATCACTTGAGAAGCCATTCCCTGTTGAGAAACATTCAGTTTATGAATAAGATTCTGTTTTGATTTAACAGAACACATCTTATTATAGCAGATTCATATCTAACAAAGCCTGGAAAATGAAAATTTGCAATTAAAATATGTGAATTTATTTACAAGATCTGCACAATCTATTGCTGGTAATAGGATGTACTAATTTTCTATCATTGTGCTGTATGTGTAGCCAGAAAAATAAAATCAACAAACACACAGGTTTTCTATATTCACCACAAGGAAGGAAACCAGAAATCCCATTTCTTTATGATCATTGGCCAGACCTTCTGACAAAAATACAGCAGTTTAGGATAACACAGACCACAGTTCCTTTTGGATATTTCTTATATCTTTATCCAAACTTTCATTACATGTTTAGTAAAATTTCTAAAAGAGCCAGCACTTTGTAATCTAAACCAAATCTTTATCATCATATATTCAACAGAAAATGAAACAAGGGCTTACAAGAACACTAGCATGCGCGTATATGGAGCCACCATTATCAGTACTAATCGTAACATCTGCTCTATAGCCTTCATCAAAGAGTTGGTCCCACAAGTCCCTGGTAGCTGTGCGGACACAGCTATATCCTCTTAATGTTGAGGCATTTATGAATAACCCCTTTTGGTGGTAACTGGTTGTTGGTGGACCGCGTGATGGAGGTGGCACTGGAGCTCCTTTCTTGGCAACTAGGGGAAATTCTTCGGAGATGTTATCCATTTCTTCTATCAGATTCTAAGTAACCCTTCTGCAGACTGAAAGAAGGGATCAAAATGAGATTTTAATTAAAAAAAAAGGTCATGTGGGAAGATCAAGAGTTATTAAATGTTCAGGAAGAAAAAAATCAATGATATTATTTGTTGACTCTCTTATATCTGTTCCACGAAAAAGGAGAATAATGATAAATCGTAAAAGATAAAAGAAACAATGATTTTGATTTAAATAGCAAATCCTGAGTTTTCTAAATGACTTTATTCAATGCGAAAGTTACCATTTAGATTGAAATCTTTCACAATTCTCAAGAGAACATAAGATCAAATAATGCATCCAAAAGCGACCTTTTGTTGGCAAAGTTATAGATCCGAAATTAATTTCTCAGATATACTCCCCCAAAACTTCCCAAGCCATTGCCAGGCTCCATGACAAACATTGGGTGACCAAAACTGGACACGTCTTTATCATTACACATCAAGATTCATACAAGACAGAAGCAAATAAATATAAGGAATGCAATGGGTAAAGAAAAGAAGAAAGGAGTCCAAAAGTTCTTGAAACCCACAAAATTATTTCATGTATTCTGCTGATAGACACACAAAACTCCTTCATTCGCAGAGGTATTAACAAATCAGAGTATGTCAAAGAAGTGCAAAGTGATAAGAAAAAAAGAGAATCCATGTGGGCTACGAGAAGAAGATCATTGGATTACAATAAAATGGAATGGATTAAAAAAGATCCGAGCACGTATAGAGGCAAAAAGCATGTATGGTAACAAATAAAATGTTTCCATCTATTCCTATTTCTACAATCTTAATACCAATCCACAAGGCTGCATCTTTTCAATACAATTCCCAATTACTTGTGATCTTCAACGATCACGTTAATATTTTATAGAATTTGTATCCATTCCCTTTTTTACAATCCTGCACTTCGAGATTGTCGATTAAGTTCAAAACTTGATCAAGATCTCATTGTTTAAGAATAGGACTACGCAATTCAGGAATAATAATAAAGAAAAAGAAAACATATAAAACCAAGACAATCAATCAGATCCCCGTCCTTGGAATTAGAACAGGGGGGGGGGGGGAGAGATGACATGCCTCTTTCAAACTGTCTAAAGAGAAATGTATCCCCAATCCAATGCCAAGGTTTTGTCTTCCTTTTTCCACAGCAGAAGAAGAGAGAAGGGAAAGAAAAAAGAAATGAAATCCCTGCCTAACCCTCTCAAAGTAATATCCTTGAAAGTTTCAGAAGAGGTTACAGGGATGCTTCTCTCCTCTCTCTTCCTTCTTATTAACAGAATTAGGGTTATAATAATGTTAAATCCAACGAACTGACACACTATTTTATAATTGATGGTGTTCTTTGATTTGAGCACCATCAAGTGCCCCTAGATATTATTTGTCTTCGTTTCAAGTAAAAAAAGCATTTTTATTTGTAATCCTTATTTTATACATGAACACAGGCCTTAAATATCATGGTCAGCTATCAAAAAGTCACATGTGATAATATTTCTTTCTTGTCTCCTTCCATGCTGACTCACGAACACACAGGAGGGGAATCGCCGGCCTCCCCTTCCATTTTCTTGTGCCTTTTTCCTCAAAAAAAAAAAAAAAAACAATTCACCTACCGCTTTCTTTCAACGGTCATCATTATTTGCCGCGATATTTTTCTTTTTTTAATCTTCTCTTGTAATAGAAGAAACTAATTTCAGGAGCCGTGCAGACAATTAAAGGGTGTAATCCAGCTAATATATGTCTGTCAAATTTGTTTGTTTGTGGTTTTTTACGGTGCATATGTGTGTACGGCCGTCGGACAAGACTGTCACCCTTCTTTTTTAGGTGTGAAGTTCCGTTTACTCGGGTCATCATTCATGGTTTTTATATAGTTTTATCATATTTATCTTGCTGAAATTTTTTTTTTTTTGAAGATACTAGTGTGGTTTTATAATTAGAGTTTTGTTGATGAGAATTTTCGTTTGTTTTTTAAAATTTTTTATTTAATATTTTTATTGGACATGGTTATTATAAATAGTGACAAGCTATAAAAATTGTGTTTTTCTATTGTGACATATAAATTATGTTATTTTATCATTTTTTTTTAATTGTGCTATTACATTGATAAGTTTAATTATTTGTGCTAATCTTTTAAAAATGTCGGAAACTCATCACTTCGTGTAGTTGCTCACTAGCTAGATGACCCGAGTTACACTCCAGATTAGATTAATTTAGATAATTAAAAGAGACTATACACACTATTAAAATAGCGACACAAAAAGCAAATAAAATAAAATAAAATAAAATAAAATACAATGAAACAAACATCTCATGCTTATTCTTAATCAATTAATTTAGTTTAATTAAAAAACCTTTATAAAAAAGAAAAATTCAACAAAGAAAAAAAAAACCAAGATAACCAGTGTTATTTTCAAAACAACTAAAAAATCCCATAATAATAATAAAAAATATATTGGAGGATGAAACTGGAGGAAAATAAGCTTTAAAAAAGCGAAAAGATATCAAGCAAACTCGGTTGAACCTCTTAAACACAAGTTAATCTCTCATACTTACGGTCTGTTAAGTTTTAGACTCGAGCTTAACCAAGAAGCTCAACATCTAACCAATTTAATGTTGAAAGATGAAACCAATTAACTTAATTTAATTAATTTTTTTTTTAAAAAACTAAATTTAACAAAGACAAAAAAAAAACTCGAGGTAATTTGTGTTATTTTGAAAACGACTAAAGAACCCATAAAAAAGTGGAAAAAAAAAGATTGAGAATGAAACTGGCAAAAAACGAGCTTAAGAAAAGAGAAAAAAAAAACAAAGCAAACCCGGGTGAACTTCATAAACCCAAGTTAATCTCTGAAACCTGCAACTCATTAAATTCTAGACTTAAGCTCAATCAAAAAGCTAAACACCTAACCGATAAAATGTTAAACGATGAAATCATAAAAAAAAAATCAATTTTTAAAGATTTTCAAGGAAAAAAAAAAATAGCAATTAAAAAAAAGATAATATTTGATAGGGAAAAAAACTCAAGAATGATGAAAGTGTAAAAAAGAAAAACAATTTTAAAAACCATTTTAGATAAAATAAATAGCAATTAAAAAAATAGGAACCAAATCTAACAGATGAAAAAATACATGGGGGATGAAATTGAAAAAAGAATAATTTCATAAATTATTCAAAACAAAACAAATAATAATCTAAAGAACACGGAATGAATCTTAAGAAAAATAAAATTGAAAGGCTGCTTTGAGCATTTGGAAGGCCAACACGAAAATAAAAAAAAAAGAGGAAAAAAGAAAAAAGAAAAAAGAAAAAAGAAAGAAAAGGTCATATGCATCAAACTTGAGACAATTAGATCACACACACAACCTAGTTGTGGAGGGGTCACCGTGATGCTTCGGTGACCGCCTTAGAAGCAGGCTTTCATCTATCAAATGGCGCCGTATGCGCTATTCAAAGCATGCGACTACTGCTCACGCACCTCTAGTTTTTTCAACTTTTTTATTTAGCAAAAGACCCTATCACCCTTAATGAAACTTGAGAATTACATAATCACCAAATCTAATAGACTAAAGTACCCCTAAACCGAATGACAAGTTTTTTTTAATTTGAAGGGAAATGAAGTAATTTAATTGTGTTTAAATTAAGTAAAAGACCAAAATCCCTTAATGCTATTTTTTTTAGTAGACAAGGTTAGATCAGTGATTCGACTTTCTAAAAAAAAAGATGATAAAGCCCTTAAAGACATGCCTAGAAATTTTACTGCAATGAATTAATGTGTGAAGACCTTCTTGCCTGCATCCAATTAAAAAATGACATTTTGACCATTAAAAAAAAAACTATTATACCCCAATGCAAGGTTTAATATGTTCACCTTGAGGTCAAATATTCATGTTTTTATATATTTTGTTGATAACAATAAAACAAAAATTAGACTAATAACATGCTTCATTGAGAATAAGTTTTAAACAATTTTATTCATAGAATATATCAAAAAACATGAAGGATTTCATGAAGAAATCAATCAAGAAGTTCAAGGGAAAAATATTCATTCTATTAATCCTATAAGTGTTATCTTGTGAGATATTGAGATACTAAAAGTTTCAATTGTAATATTCACTTATAAATCACACTTATAAATCTATCACACTTATAAATCTTTGAGAGTTAAGGGGAAAACTCTTGATTTTGGTGAAAGTATTTTCACAAAGAGAAAAATCTTGAAGATGATATATCTTCAAGTGAGAGAAAAAACTTGAAGAGAAAATATTTTCAAATGGTATAAAAATCTTGGTGTGGATTTATCAAGTGGTCATTGAATTATAAAGCTTGGACAAGTTAAGGAAAACAATATTCAAGTATGGTTTGGTACTTGAGATGGGAATCTAGGCTTACCGAGCCACGTTAAAAATAAGTTTGCAAATTCTCTCCCTTGTCTCTTTACTTTAAGCACTTTAATTATATTGTTGGTTGACATGACCAAAAGATTGATGTCTTTTTCCAAGTATAGGAGTGTCGAAGTAATAAATAACTCGACAAGACTGGGGTCGAACCACAGGAAGGTTAATTTATAAATTATAAACAACAATAATACAACAACAATAGTAACAACAATAACAATGACAATAATAATAATAATAGTAGTAGTAGTAGTAGTAGTAGTAGTAGTAGTAGTAGTAGTAGTAGTAGTAGTAGTAATACCAATAATACTATTAATAATGATAATAATAAAGATGATGAAGAAGAAGTTGATGAGAACTTTGAGATGGAAGATTAACGTAAGGATTAAACAATGATAACAACAAATGTCAAGGTTAGAGGATCCACTAATGATATTTCAAACAAGTATAGTATAAACTCTTATTATTCAATTAGAAACCACACACAAGGAGGTTCCAATCAGATTATAAATTGTTAACATGATTACATTAGTTATCTTATTCGAATAATGCTAATACTTGTAAATGTTGTCAGGCATTCATGATTATAACTTATGTTAACAACAAATCAAGTTCCTTTCATAGCTCGGGTGTCGGTTATACCATACAGTATGGGCTATGAAAGTGCCAAGTATTTGTTGTACCAATTGTTATACAACATAAATCTAGATTAACCATTTAACAAGCAAAGTATTAAAAGTGAACAAGATAACAAATACAAAGCATGTTAGTATCCAACATTAAGGTCCATGTTAAGTTTATATTATACTTATTCTTACACCATTAGTGTACCCTTTTCACCTTGACATAATTAACTTAGCTACACATAATGAAAGAAAGAAACATAAACAAACAAGATAAGAACATAAATGAGAAAGAAGTTAACTAAGTAAAGAAAAGGAAATGAAAGGCATAAAAAAGAGATTAATATAAACAAAACTTAAGTATTACAAAAGAGAGAGCAAGAGCATGATCTTGATCTGAACACCAAGATGCCTTAATACATGACAAATGCCTCCTTTTATAGGCCAAAATTCAGAACTATTGATTTGTTGACTAATTGATGAATGAGTGACCACATCTTGACTTGGTGACAATTCTTATCTTCTTGTCTGCCAAAAACATCATTGATAACGTCATAATTTGAACAGACTTCAATCATGAAAGTTATAGGAAATTGTCTCACCTTTCCAGGATAAAAATTTGAGATCATTTGGACTTCTAGAACTCGAGATATGGGCTGAACACTGAATAATGTCTGGGCTGCAGGACAGATTCAGACTTCTTCGTTGTTGCTACAATTTGGACTTGAAAACGGCCTTGTTAAATCTTGGGCTCCCCATGAAAGTTGTAGGCTTATATATTACCTTTCCATCCATATAAAGTAGACCTAAATCCGATATCTACAGCTTCAGATATGACCCGATTACCGAACAATGTTCCAGTTTGGACTGCACCAACATCTCTTTTCTAAGTTTGGCCATCTCTTTATCCTTTCAATTTCAGTACTTCAACTCATCAATCAATTCTTTCATTTATGTGATAGGCCTGCATTTAAGATGAATATTTACCATAAATTAAAGGTGTCTTATATTATTAGATATGTTATTATAAAACATGCTTTAGTTAAGGAGTTATTGATACTTCAAGTGCAAAATGATGATATAAAACCTTGATAAAAATGCACTTTAAAGTACTAATCACACCCCCCAACCAGCTTATTACTAGTTCCTAGTAATTAAAGCGTTAAAATAGAGAAACAATTTGCAAATTCCACAAAGTAAGGCATTTATCATTCAACTTCCATTAATCTATCAAGATAAACAAACTCTCATTAAATTTTATATATCTGCTCAATATCTCAACAAAATATTAATAAACCTTCCTTGTTTATGTGCTCAATGTATGAAACATAGATGATGGGGCTTTTATTGGAAGAAAACAATATTTTGTTATAATGTTTAAGGTTAACTTCCTTGGGTTGGGATTATTTTATTTTATTTTATTTTTTTTAATATATATACATATAACTTAAAACACAATGCATCTTTAACCCATGTAATGAGCTTTCGGCTAATGACTCCCAGACCAGTTGATCTTAGGGTATTAGGTGTTGAGACACCCCTACGAGCTTAGTAACTCTGGTTACAGATACTGATATGTAGATAGTGCAATGTTTGATTCCCTTAAGCTTTTCTCCTTAACCTATATAACAAGCTTTGAGCCAATAGCTCCCAAGTCAGTTGACTTTAGGGTATTAGGTGTTAAAACACCCATTCGGGCTTAATTGCTTAGGTTATGGAGGCTATGAAATCAAACTTATCTACGTTTTTATTATCATCATTTTTTTTTTGCAAATTATAGACTATCCATATCCCTTAGTTGTTACCTTTAACAAAAGAAAATAAATAATATAATAATCCAATATGCAACCCACAATCATATGTTACAGTGTGTGTGTGAAAATGAAGGTTTAAGAATACTTGAATGAGTATATGAGCAAAATCAAGTGATAATGTGAGAGTTTGTAAACCTGAATATTTCAAGAAGTATTCTAATAGGCCTTGTTATGAATATTGCAAATAACCATTGGAAAATGTTTACTAAGATGCGTCTCAAGAGTCACTAAAATTCCTCCTTACTCTGCCATCCTAGTAATAACAGTTTTGTCAAATGACTTTAATAATAGCAAAAACAGTTAGTAAGTTAGTTTTTTTTTGTTTTTTTAATGTCAACTACTACCCTCTCCCCCCAACCAAAACAAGACATTATCCTCAATGTCATAAGATAGAAAGATAGAGTATAGAAAACATCACCTAAAACAACGAACACTGACAAACCTAAAACACACTTAAACAAATGTAAGAAATAACAACACAAAATAATATGCTATTAATAAAACCAAAAGACACAAGGATTCACAAACGAAGGCTCAAATCCAATCTAAGCTTTTTACGGCTTTCCTTAGTTGACCAATTTATACGACTCATGGAAGGATCAATTACAGGGGTGAAAGATTGTAGTTGGTCGATCAATTGTTCAGCAGTAGCAGCAGAGATTATGATTTGTCGTGCCGAAGATGTTAGAAATTCATGTTCCACAGCTTAATCAAGAAAAGACAACAAATTATCATAAAAACCATTAAAATTGAGCAAACCTATAGGTTTATGGTGAATATGAAGTTGGGCTCAAGAGGAAATATGAAAGATCTCTTCCAATGTGCCCAGACCACCTGGTAAGGCAATGAAGGCGTTAGCATGGTTAAACATTGCATTTATTCGATCAAACATTGTGGAGACCTGTAGTTCCTCTCCAATTGTTTTTCCAATGATGTCCCCTTTTGCTAAAGCTTTGGGGACAACCCCTAAAACTTGACTTCCTCCTAAAAATACAGCTATTGACACACCCCCCATTAACCTAAGGCTGCCTCCACTATACACTAAATGAATCTTTCTCTCACCTAGTACTTGACCAAGATGATTTGCTGATTCTAAAAACACTATTTCCTTTCCAGGACTGGATCCACTGAAAACACAAATATTTTTTATGTGATAACTTGAGGAACCTGCCATTTCTACACACTTCTATATCTGTCTAATGTAAGGGTTGAGTATAAATGAGGGAAAGGAAGAGAAGAGTTTATAGATGAGAAATTGAAGATGCAATCATACCACCTATATGTAGGCCAACTGGAGTCTCACACACACACTCTCTCTCTATTTATTTATTTATTTTGAAAAACATGTGTATGTACATGTAGTTGTGATTGTGGCTCACATCTTCCCTTGGTTTTACGTCTAAGAACGACTTAAACGCCCTCTATGGGTCAGGGATAGGCTTCCCATCCAGTTTTCTTAAAAACTGGCAAACAGGGTCTTTTATAGTTAGATTCCCAAGAATAAGTCGATCATGTTCTTTATGGAATTGTGGCCATAAATCATGAATAGCACGATGCACA
Source organism: Populus nigra (assembly GCF_951802175.1). Classification (NCBI taxonomy): domain Eukaryota; kingdom Viridiplantae; phylum Streptophyta; class Magnoliopsida; order Malpighiales; family Salicaceae; genus Populus; species Populus nigra. Next base: position 9,547,753 of record NC_084865.1, on the reverse strand, counting down.
TCTCCATTAGGATGTGTCTCGAGGGTTAATAGAAGATCATCTAAAGACTCCTTACTCAGGCCATCCTTAATGAATTGTATTTTATCTTCACGGTTTATAGATACCATTCCTAAAGAATGACATGTTGCATTACAAGTCCATCTGGCACATTTGTGACAGACTTTCAGTCGTTTTGCACGACGTTTCTTTGCAAAAGTGCTTTTACCTGTTCCAGGCATGTGTGAAATGAAAGAATTGGAGGACTTACCTGATAATCGGACCTTTGCTTCAATCAGCCAGCAAATATCTTCAGGAATTCCATGATTCATTAATAACTTCAATCTTGCACACCTAGCACGGTAAATTTTTGTAATCGCATTCTGAGGCATAGCGGGAAAGTACTTTTTCAATTTTTCAAGAGTGGTGTCCATTTTTAAATGAGAATTGGAGAAGAGAGTCAAAGAAGGGAGAAAGAGCAAAGTATTGCACAAATATATACAGATATCAGTTATTATGGGAAACTGAAAGAACCGACTGAAGTCACGGAGTACTGTTATCAGCCATTTGACCGGGGTGAGAAAGACTAGCAAAACAAAGCTCACACCAAAATGAAACACAAAACAATGTGAGAAAAAGAGTCATTCTTTATATACAGGATCACTCAGTTCAATAGAGTCATTTTCAACTGAAAAATTGTCAAAGTAAACTTTCAAACGATGTCTATTTACCTTGAAAACATTGCCATTATTTGGATTCTCGATATCACAGGCCCCATATGGATACACATGTTTCACAATAAAAGGACCACTCCATCTTGATCTTAGCTTTCCAGGAAATAAATGGAGTCGAGAATTATAAAGCAAAACTTTTTGACCAACATCAAATGTTTTTCTCAAGATTCTTCTGTCATGAAATTCTTTGATTCTTGCTTTATGAATTTTTGAATTCTCATATGCATCATTTCTTATTTCCTCAAGCTCATTTATTTGTAACTTACGCAGCTGACTAGCATCATCAAGGTTTGGATTGAAAGCTTTAATAGCCCAATAAGCTTTATGTTCAAGTTCCACAGGCAAGTGACAAGGTTTTTCATAAACTAGTCTATAAGGTGACATACCTAATGATGTTTTATAAGCAGTTCGATAAGCCCAAAGTGCATCATTAAGTCTTAAAGACCAGTCTTTCCTATTTGGGTTCACTGTTTTTTCCAAGATTTGTTTGATCTCCCTATTAGCAAGCTCTACTTGTCCACTTGTTTGAGGGTGATAAGGGGTGGCAATTTTGTGTGTGATTCCATATTTCTTCATTAAAGACTCAAATGGCTTGTTGCAAAAATGTATTCCACCATCACTTATCATGGCTCGAGGGATTCCAAATCGACTCAAAATATTTTCTTTCAAAAACTTTATCACTGTTTTGTGATCATTGTTTTGACTTGGAATTGCCTCTATCCATTTTGAAACATAATCTACTGCAACTAATATGTACAAGAAACCAAATGAAGGAGGAAATGGACTCATAAAATCTATACCCCAACAGTCAAAGATCTCAATGACAAGAATAGGGTTTAAAGGCATCATGTGACGTTTTGAAATAGATCCCAACTTTTGACAGTTTTCACAAGTCTTTCAGAATGCATGTGAGTCCTTGAACATGGTGGGCCAGTAAAATCCACTTTGTAGGATTTTTGCAGTGGTCTTTCTTGATAAGAAATGACCTCCATATGCTTCAGAATGATAAAATTTAATGACACAACTTACCTCATTGTCAGGAATGCATCTTCGAAATATTTGATCAGGACAATATTTGAATAAATAAGGGTCATCCCAATAAAAGTTCTTTACTTCGTTCAAGAACTTTCTTTTGTCTTGGGCACTCCAATAAGCCGGCAATTGTCCTGAAACAAGAAAATTAACAATATTAACATACCAAGGCATTGTAGAGACATAAAATAAAGATTCGTTAGGAAAGTAGTCATCGATTGGTGTGATGTCAGATCTCGAATCTGTTGTCAATCTTGACAAGTGATCTGCAACAATATTTTCGGTGCCTTTCTTGTCTTTGATTGTGATATCAAATTCTTGAAGTAACAAAATCCACCGAACCAATCTAGCCTTAGAATCTTTCTTAGAAAGAAGATATTTCAATGCTGCATGATCACTAAAAACAACAACAGCTGAGCCAACAAGATAAGACTTGAATTTTTCACATGTAAATACTACTGCAAGTAATTCTTTTTCAGTGGTGGTGTAATTCATTTGAGCACTATTCAAAGTTTTACTTGCATAGTAAATCACATAGGGTTTCTTATCTTTTCTTTGTCCTAAGACAGCACCCACGACATAATCACTAGCGTCACATATTATTTCAAAAGGCAATGACCAATCAAGAGGTTGAATGATAGGAGCAGAAGTAAGCAAGTTTTTAAGTTTAACAAAGGCTTCTTCACAATGTTCAGTCCATTCAAAAATATTATCCTTTGTTAGAAGGTTACTCAAGGGCTTAGATATCACACTAAAATTTTTGATGAACCTTCTATAAAAACCAGCATGTCCTAAGAATGATCTAACATCTTTAATAGATTTTGGTGTTGGCAAGTTAGCAATTAACTCAATTTTAGATTTGTCAACCTCAATTCCTTTTAATGAAACAATGTGACCAAGTACAATGCCGTTTGTTACCATAAAGTGACATTTTTCCCAATTCAGTACAAGATTCTTCTCTTCACACCTGCTCAAAACCTTTTCTAAGTTAGTCAAACAATCATCAAATGAATCGCCAAAAATAGAAAAATCATCCATAAAAATTTCAAGAAAACGTTCAACCATATCACTAAATATACTGAGCATGCATATTTGAAACGTGGCTGGTGCATTACATAATCCAAAAGGCATCCTTCGATATGCAAAAGTACCAAATGGACATGTGAAAGTAGTCTTCTTTTGATCTTCCAATGCAATTTCAATTTGGTTATAACCTGAATAGCCATCTAGGAAACAATAAAATTCATGACCTGTAACTCTTTCTAGGATTTGATCCATGAAAGGTAAAGGAAAATGATCTTTTCTAGTCATTGAATTAAGTTTCCCATAGTTAATGCATATGCGCCAACCAGTAATAGTCCTAGTTGGAATTAACTCATTTTTCTCATTTGTTATCACAGTGACTCCAGACTTTTTGGGTACAACTTGGGTAGGACTTACCCATTTGCTGTCAGAAATAGGATAAATGATTCCATTATCTAGAAGCTTAATGACTTCATTTTTCACTACTTCTTTCATTTTAGGATTAAGCCTTCGTTGCATTTCTCTGGAGGGTTTAACATTTTTCTCCAGATAAATCCTGTGTGTGCGAATCAAAGGACTAATTCCTTTTATGTCAGCTATGGTCCATCCTAATACATTTTTGTGTATTTTCAGAGTTTGTAATAACATACCTTCTTGATGTGCATTAAGTTTGGAAGAGATTATTACCAGAAAAGTTTCATTTTCTCCTAAAAATGAGTATTTGAGATTGAATGGTAACGACTTCAAATCCTGTTTTGGTGGTTGAACATTTGAAGGTATGGACTCAATTGATCGTGGTGGCAATTCCTCAATTTTCGGTCTCCAACTATTTGCCTTTGATTCTTCCTAAAAATAAACCATTTGTAAATCATCAGATTCATCAATCTCAATTTCACTGGAAGTGGTTTGAAATTGGTCATGAACTAATTTTTCAATAAAGTCCACTTCCTGTAAATCATTATCATCTGCAAGTTGCTTGCAAATGTTGAAAATATTCATCTCCAATGTCATATTTTCAAAAGATAGCTTCATCAGTCCATTCCTACAATTAATTAATGCATTAGAAGTTGCAAGAAACGGACGTCCTAAAATAACAGGAAATGAATTACATGCTTCAACAGGTTGTGTGTCCAAGACAATAAAATCCACAGGATAAATGAATTTATCAACTTGTACTAACACATCTTCAACTATTTCTCTAGGCACTTTTACAGATCTATCAGCAAGTAAAAGAGTCACAGAAGTTGGTTTTAACTCACCTAGATTGAGACTTTGAAAAACTGAATATGGAAGTATATTCACACTAGCTCTAAGATCAAGTAAAGCTCTTTCAATTTTATGTTCTCCAATAAAGCATGAAATTGTAGGACAACCAGGGTCTTTATATTTTAAAGCATTATTGTTTTAAAGAATAACACTTACTTGTTCGGCTAAAAAGGCTTTCTTTTTCACATTCAGTTTTCTCTTCACAGTGCACAGATCTTTCAAAAATTTAGCATAAGAAGGAACCTGTTTAATAGCATCCAACAAAGGTTTATTGATCCTTACATGTTTGAAAGTTTCAAAGATTTCAGAGTTGTGATTGACTTTCTTTTGTTTGGTCATGGCATGAGGAAATGGAAGTGCTGGCGAAGAATCAGTATTTTCTTTAAAATGTTCAGATTCAACCCTTTCCTTACCCTCAGAGATTGACTTATCATCTTTCTCACAAGGTTCAAAAATGAGTTTTTCAATAACCTTACCACTGCGAAGAGTGATGACTGATTTGGCTTGATCCATGTGTTGGCTTCCAGAACTACTTGCATTCACATTGTATTGCCCTTTTGGATTTTATTGTGGTTGAGATGGAAACTTACCTTTCTCTTGGAAACTGAGAGCAGATGTCAATTTTGCAAGAGTATCTTTAAAATCAGTCGTGCTTTGAGCAAATTGAGTGTTGATCATCTCTTGCTTTTCAATGAATGCATGCAATATTTCCTCAACATTTCTTCTAGGAGGTGGAGCATAAGGAGGTGTATATCCATGAGAATTTTGGAAATTATGGTGTGCTTGAAACGGTGGCTGTGAAGTTTGTGCATTATTGTTATCACTCTTCCAATTGAAATTTAGGTGATTTCTCCAACCAGGGTTGTATCTTTGCGAGTATGGGTTATTATTGGGCCTTTGGAAACTGTTTAAAGCATGGGCTTGTTCATGGAGACATTCCTTAAAAGAAGGCAAAGTTGGACAATCATTGGTTGAATGTTCATTGGTTTCATAGATTTGACACATAATGTCTTGAACAGGTTTTAGTTGACCACACTCTTTTTTAATTCTAGTGCCTCGACTTTTCTAGCTAAAGATGCAAACTTGGCTAGGAGGTCATGATCTTCCCTAAAGTTGTACATACCTCCACTAGATGTATGAGGTTGAGTTTTACTTGGTGCCTTATAAGTTCCTGTATTGTCCCAATTTTACGCATTTTCAGCTAGCAAGTCTAGGTATTCCATTGCTTCATTAGGGTCTTTATCCTTAAAAGTTCCATTACATATCAATTCAACCATTTGCCTATCTCTAGGAGTTAACCCTTCATAAAAATGTGACACCAATCTCCATGTTTCAAAACCATGATGAGGGCAAGTATTAAGCAAGTCTCGATACCTATCCCAACATTGGTAAAATGTTTCTCCTGGTTTTTTAGTGAAATTAATTATTTGTCTTTTGAAAGAGTTTGTTCTGTGAGATGGAAAAAACTTCTTTAAAAATTGTTGTTGCATTTCATCCCAAGCACGAATGGATCCAGGTCTCAAATTTTGTAGCCATGTTTTAGCTTTATCTTTTAATGAAAAAGAAAAAAGCTTTAACCTGATGGTGTTCATGCTACAATTTGAGTCATTATAGGTGTTACAAACCTCCTCAAATTCCCTTAAATGCAAGTATGGATTTTCTAAATCTAAACCATGAAAAGAAGGTAAAAGTTGAATAATGTCTGACTTAAAATTAAAATGAGATGCATCAGGTGGAAAAACTATGCATGAGGGTGCACTTGTTCTTGTGGAATTCATGTGGTCTTTAAGTGTTCTACCCTGAATATTCTCATTATTCTCATTATGAAGCGATTGGTTATCTTCTTTGGCCATATTTTCTGAAAATGATGAGGATACCCTACAAAGTCCACCACTTAATATATGTGACCATACTCTCATGCTCGTGTAAAAAGAGAATAAAAAAAAGAAGAAAACAAAACAAAAAGAAACAAAACAACAAAAAAAATAAACAAAATTAGATACAAGAAAAGTGAAAAGAGAAATTAAAATAAATACTATAATTTGTACAAGAATTTACCTTCCCAGCAACGGCGCCAAAAACTTGACACGACCAAAAGATTGATGTCTTTTCCTAAGTGTAGGAGTGTCGAAGTAATAAATAACCCGGCAAGACCGGGGTCGAACCACATGGAGGTTAATTTTATAAATTATAAACAACAATAATACAACAACAATGGTAACAACAATAACAATGACAATAATAATAGTAGTAGTAGTAGTAGTAGCAGTAGTAGCAGTAATACCAATAATACTATTAATAATGATAATAATAAAGATGATGAAGAAGAAGTTGATGAGAACTTTGAGATGGAAGATTAACGTAAGGATTAAACAATGATAATAACAAATGTCAAGGTTAGAGGATCCACTAATGATATTTCAAACAAGTATAGTATAAACTCTTATTATTCAATTAGAAACCACACACAAGGAGGTTCCAATCAGATTATAAATTGTTAACATGATTACATTAGTTATCTTATTCGAATAATGCTAATACTTGTAAATGTTGTCAGGCATTCATGATTATAACTTATGTTAACAACAAATCAAGTTCCTTTCATAGCTCGGGTGTCGGTTATACCATACAGTATGGGCTATGAAAGTGCCAAGTATTTGTTGTACCAATTGTTATACAACATAAATCTAGATTAACCATTTAACAAGCAAAGTATTAAAAGTGAACAAGATAACAAATACAAAGCATGTTAGTATCCAACATTAAAGTCCATGTTAAGTTTATATTATACTTATTCTTACACCATTAGTGTACCATTTTCACCTTGACATGATTAACTTAGCTACACATAATGAAAGAAAGAAACATAAACAAACAAGATAAGAACATAAATGAGAAAGAAGTTAACTAAGTAAAGAAAAGGAAATGAAAGGCATAAAAAAGAGATTAATATAAACAAAACTTAAGTATTACAAAAGAGAGAGCAAGAGCATGATCGTGATCTGAACACCAAGATGCCTAAATACATGGCAATGCCTCCTTTTATAGGCCAAAATTCAGAACTATTGATTTGTTGACTAATTGATGAATGAGTGGCCACATCTTGACTTGGTGACAATTCTTATCTTCTTGTCTACTAAAAACATCATTGATAACGTCATAATTGGAACAGACTTCAACATGAAAGTTATAGGAAATTGTCTCATCTTTCCAGGGTAAAAATTTGAGATCATTTGGACTTCTAGAACTCGAGATATGGGCTGAACACTGAACAGTGTCTGGGCTGTAGGACAGATTCAGACTTTTTCGTTGTTGCTATAATTTGGACTTGAAAACGGCCTTGTTAAATCTTGGGTTCCGTATGAAAGTTGTAGGCCTATGTCTTACCTTTCCATCCATATAAAGTAGACCTCAGTCCGAGATCTACAGCTTCAGATATGACCCGATTACAGAACAATGTTCCAGTTTGGACTACACCAACATCTCTTTTCTAAGTTTGGTCATCTCTTTGTCCTTTCAATTTCAGTACTTCAACTCATCAATCAATTCTTTCATTTATGTGATAGGCCTGCATTTAAGATGAACATTTACCATAAATTAAAGGTATCTTATATTATTAGATATGTTATTATAAAACATGCTTTAGTTAAGGAGTTATTGATACTTCAAGTGCAAAATGATGATATAGAACCTTGATAAAAATGCACTTTTAAGTACTAATTATTGGTTATTATGTTTATTTGAATTAATTTGTATTTTAAAAAAAAATTAGTGACACCTAAATCACCCCTTATAGTTACCTTAATCCTAGAACGACATAATGATCTTGGAGTGAAGGGCAAAATCACCATTTCACTATTATAATCCAAAATGAATTTACTCATATGCTATAGTTAAAAACTAGGCTATTATAGATTTCTTTAATTTCAATTAACAATTATTTGACTTGTTATAGTTTATATATCCGCACTACTTCATGAACCAAATCAATTTGTTTTAACATAATAAAAAATATTCATTTCATAGAGAACTATTTAAAATTGTTATTAAATTCGATCTAGTGGATCAACCTTAAAACCTCTTCAACTTGACTCTTTGCCCAGCTCATGTTTAAATTAAATGTGTGAGAGTTGCTCTAACATGACTCAGTTGACTTGGTCAAATTAAAAATAATCCAATTAACTGATAAAAAAGGTATGAGAATCAAATTAAATAAAAAATGATGAAAATAAAAAAAAAATTAAGAAAAAAAAGTGGGGGCACTTGCTTTACTAAAGTAAAACAGGTACATGGTTTTAGCATATAGAAGAATGAGATGGCATACTCGCGCGTTGCTATGGGCGTATAAAACAAATATACTTGATAATGTTATATTTGTGAACCAGCGCTGGATAAGTAATAGAAACTAAAGGTATGATGGAGCCAATATTTCATGATGGAAAAAAAAAGTTGTGTTGGTGATAAAAAACTTAGAGACTGAACATAATGATTTGTAGTAATCCACAGTGTTTTGGGAGGAAAGATACAGTGCTTTCGCCATATGATGTAGCTTTTCTGTACATAAAAAGCAAAAAAAATCACAAAGCTAAATTCTCTACCAACTTAATATTAAAAAAAAACCAACAAAAATAATTTTGGAAGGAAAAAAACCCATGAGGAAAAATATTGTAGCAATTGACAATGTTTTGTGAGGAAAGCTGCAGTGCTTTCCCCAATAAAATAAAATAAAAAACCATTTAGAGATATACTGTAGCAATTCATAGTGTTTTGTGAGAAAAACTACAACACTTTCCCCATATGATTTAGCTTTATTGTAATTATAATTCTTAACCAACTCAATATTAAAAAAAAATTGACAATGATAATTTTGGAAAAAATCATATGGAAAAATACTGCAATAATTCACAGTGTTTTAAAAAAAAATTATAAAGCTAAATTTTTAATCAGCTTAATATTAAAAAAATCAAATCGACAAAGACAATTTTAGAAAAAAAATAACAAAAAAAACACAAAAAAAGGAAAAAAATCATGTTAGAAACACTGTAACAATTCACAGTGTTTTGTGATGAGAGCTATAGTGCTTCCTCACATGATTTAGCCTTATTTGTAATGACTTGTAATTGTAATTCTCAACAATGTTTTGTGAGGAAAGCTACAATGCTTTCTCCACATGATTAAACTTTATTACAAAGTTAAATTCTAACCAATTTAATATTAAAAAAAATTTGACGAAGATAATTTTGAAAAAATATTACAAAAAAAAGAAAACACAAAAGAAACTGGAAAAAAACCATGTTAAGAAAAACTGTATCAATTCATAGTGTTTCGTGAGGAAAAACTTGTATTTACTTGTAATTGCAATCCTTAATCAGCTTAATATTTAAAAAATAAAATTGACAAAGATAATTTTAGGAAAAAACATAACAAAACAGAAAAAAATCATGTGGGAAAAAACACTGTAGTAATCCACAGTAATTTGCGAGGAAAGTTACAATGCTTTACTCACATATTATAACTGCAATTTTTAACCAGCTTAATATTAAAAAATAAAATAAAAAAGATAATTTTGAAGAAAATCATAAAAAAAACCATGTGGAGAAACACTGTAGCAAACAACAATGTTTTAAAAAAAAATATTACAAAACTAAATTCTCAATAAGCTCAATATAAAAAAATAAAAAAATAAAATAGAAAAATAGAAAAACTATATGGAAAAACACTGTAGCAATCCACAGTATTTTAAAGGAAAGAAATTATAAAGCGAAATTTTTAACTAGCTCAATATTGAAAAAATAAAATCAACAAAGATAATTTTGGAAAAAAAGAAGAAAAATAAATGAAAAAAAACAGGAAAAAGAGGAAAGTTGGAAAAAAAAAAGGAAAGTAATTTTGGAAAAAAAGAAAATATGAACAAAAGAAAAAGAAAAAAAGGGAAAGTTGGAAAAAAAAAAGAAAAAGTGCAAAAAAACAAAAACAAAAAAAAAGTGAAAAAAAGAGAGAGAGGAATGCACTGTGGATTACTATTGTAATCCACAATGCATTGGGTGTGGGGAAAAATGATTTCCCCACACCCTTTAGTTTTATGTATAATAATAAATTTAGCCTTTTGTTTCTAATCCCTGTTCGAAGAAAGGTTTGTTGGATATTCGAATTGGAAAGTCAAGTTTTTTTGCTTCTTCTAGTTTCATATACAAGCATATAAAATGATTGCATTCCTAATTCATATTTACTGCATCATAAATTATAATCGAGATTCTATATTAACATGACACTCATATTTATTAAATTTAAATTAAATAATAATGATTTAGTATATTCTTAAAATTTAAAGGTTGCGTTATTTTTTTAAATTTAAATGCTTATAACAATTTTTTTTTATTGAAAGGTTTGTACTATTTTTATTTATTTATTTAAGTATTCATTTTGTTCACTTTTTTCATTGATGAAAAAAAATATTAGTTTCAAAATACAATTAATTCTAACGTGATATATTGCTTTCCTTATCATCCCCCTGCAAGCTGAGTGTGGAATTGACACGAACACGAAACTTGGAGAAAAAGAATGTGAATAGCGTCTGAGAGAGAATATTAGTGAATATGTCAGTAATTTGCAAGTGAGATGGCACATATTGAGGCTAAATAACCCCTAACGTTACCAGCTCATGAATAAAACGATAATCAAGAGCAATGTGTTTCAACCTTTTGTATGAAACTAGATTGAGGGTAAGAAAAATTACACTTTTGTTATCACAAAGGAGTAACGACTTGTGAGATAAAGAAACTTTGAGGTCACAAAGAAGATGAGTTATCCAAACAACTTTAGAAGCTGTGTAAGCCAAGACGCGATGCTCAGATTCACAACTAGAATGAGAAATAGTAGGTTGTTTTTTAGCACTCCACAAGATGAGATTGTTACCCAAAAACATTGCGTAACTAGAGGTGGAGGAACGCGTGTCGGGACAACTAGCCCAATCAACGTTAGAGTTGGCAGTAAGACTGGTAAGTGAAGAAGAAGAGATATAAAGGCAATAATGAAGAGTACCATTAACATACCGAAGGATACATTTAAGGGCTTGAAAGTGATGCACCGTGGGAGATTGCATATATCAATTGACAAAATTGACAGCATGAGTAAGATCAGGATAAGTGATAGTTAAGTATTACAAAGCACCCACAATGGAATGATACAGCGTGGGATTAGTGAAGGCATCACCATCACTGGACAAAAGCTTTGAAACAACCATGAGAGTTATTGTTGGCTTGCAATCAAGTAGCTTAGCACAAGCAAGGATATTATGAGCATATTTTTCTTGGCTCCAGAAAAGGCCATTAGCAAAAGAGGAAACCTCAAGACCAAGAAAATAATTCAATGTTCCCAAGTCATTCATGGTAAACTCTCGATTAAGTTGTTGAATATAATTCTGACGGAAAGGAGTATTGTTGCTAGTGTCAACAATATCATCAACATAGAGTAATAGGTCGAGGATAATGTTGGATCTAGCATAGACAAAGATAGAGGAGTCAACAGTGTTGCAGGTGAAACCAAGATGAAGTAAAAAGGAACCGAAGTGATGGAACCAAGCCCCGGGGGCTTGGTTTAAGCTATTGAGGACCTTCTTAGCTTACAGACATGATGATGAAATCATGGATCAGTATAACCAAGAAGTTGCTCCATGTAGATAGTTTTGGTCAACAAACCATTGAGAAATGCATTGTTGACATCTAATTGATGTAGAGGCCATGATAAGACATTGCAAAAGAAATGACAAGAAATACGGTGGAGGCCTTAACAACAGGACTAAAGGTGTGAAAATCTAAACCAGGAAGTTGAGAATAGCCTTTAGCAACAAGGCGAGCTTTAAGATGATCAATAGTGCCATCAACTAAGTCTTTGACACAAAAGACCCACTTGGATCCAACAATATTAGTATAGGGAGGATGAGGAACCAAGACCCATGTGTCATCAGAGGAAAGAGCATCCAATTCTTCATCCATAGTAGCAAGTAAGGCGTGGACCAACGATGAAGGCAACAAGGAGGAAATATATGAGTGATGTTTAGGCTTGAAGACACCAGCCTTAGTTTTAGTGATCATCAAATGATGGTTAGAAGAAGCTACAGAAGGAATGACAGGTTAGTCTGATGGTAAAGAAACAATAGATGAGGATGATGTTGCAGTAGAAGAAGAGATGGGCTCTGCTGTGGAATCAACTATGGCAGTAGAACCTGATGATGGAGGCTGTACAAAATCATAAAAAAGGTTACCAGTACAAGAAACACAAGATGATAAAGAAAGTGCAATAGGAAATGATGGAGAAGATTGCCGAGTTTCAGAAGGAAAAGAGGGCATAACAAGTTCAGAAAAAATCAAAATATCTAGTGATGTGGGATCGCAGGAAGAGGAGGGACTAGCAAATGGAAAATTAATGTCATCAAATCAGGCATGAAAAGTGATATAAATATGCTATGTAGAAGGATCAAGACATCAAAACCCCTTGTGAGACATGTTATAGCCAAGAAAAATACAAGCAGTGCTACGTGGAACAAATTTGTGAGAGGTATAATCTTGTAAGTAAGGAAACACATGACAACCAAAGGGATGGAAATCAACATATGTAGGCGGCTTACCAGAAAAAACTTTATTGGGATAAAGGTTACCAAGAACAGACGAGGGCAACCGAATGATGGTAAAAACAACAGTATTGAATGCATCAACCTAATATGATAAAGGAACCTGAGAATGAAATAACAAAGCAAGACTAGTTTCAGTGATGTGGCAATGCTTACATTCAACGTGACCATTCTGGGAAGGGGTGTAAGGACAAGTCATTTGGTGACGAATGCCAGAAGTAAGAAGATGAGATTGAAATTGATTGCTCGTAAATTCAGCTCCCTCATCGCTTTGAAAATTTTTAATTTTGCATGAGAACTAAACCTCAAAAAGAGTTTGAAATTGCTTAAAAATCATAAAGGCTTAAGATTTTAATGTCATGGGATAAAGCCACATGAAACGCGAATGATCATCGATAAATATAATGTAATAAAAAAATTTGAATGAAGACATAACAGGAGCAGGGCCACATATATCATAGTGAATAAGGTCCAAAACATGGGGAGCACGTTGATCATTAGCATTAAAAGGTAGTTTATGACTTTTAACAGTCTGACAAGCAACATACAAGTTAGGAGATGGCAATAAAGAAGTAACAGAAAGATAACCTTTTTTATTTAACATGACCTAAATGTGCATGCCATATATCATATGAGGCACATATAGAATTATTTTTAAGAGAAGAAACAAATGCGGATTGACTATGTCCTCGCACATAAAGACCATCTTTACGATGACCACCAGTTGTACCTTTCCTGTATTGCAGTTCTGTATGATAAACGATGTATCAATGAAAGTAATAGATAAGAGATAATCAAAAGTTAATTTGCTAGTAGATAATAGATTTTTTGTGAGCTAGAGAACAACTAAAACACCTAAAATTTTAATGTTTGGAGATGGGGAAAGAGTAACAACATGGGTAATCGATAAGGAGGTTTCATTACCTACTATTACACAATCCTTACCATTATAAGATTGAACCTTGTCTAGTTGAAAGGATTCGGGTGTCATAAATGCAACAACTCTAGTATCAGTGTACCGGTTAGCTACTGTGTCGGTTACGGAATAGTGAGAGAAGGATTCAACAATGTTTTCAAGGTTAGTAGCCTTTACATAACAATCAGGGTAGTGAGCAACCGTATGTTCAATGTTGTGACATATCTAGCAACGTTGAGAATAATTACCATGACCCTTGCCATGACCAGGAATGAAAGATCCTCCTTCCCTACTATGAAACTTACAAAAGCCTCCATTATGTGTTGAGTTGAAGTTGCCTTTGGCGACAACGAAGGCAACAAATGAGATAACAGGTGTTTCAAGTGATTTTTGAAAAAATTCAGAACTTTCAGCCTTGGAGACAAGATCTCAAAAGGAAGGAAAACGAGAAAAAGATAGCTGGATAGTTGAAAGGTTTGCAAACTCAGAGCCTAGGCCATGAAGAAACCAATGAACTTTGTTTGTTTCATCAGCAGGAGAACCTATGGCATTAAGTTGATTGCAAAGTGCTTTAAAGGAACGAGAGTACTCAGTAACATTGGAAGATCCTCATTTTAAATGTTACAAGTCATCTTTAAGACAAATTTCATGAATTTTGGATCGATAACTAAAAGCAGATTCAAGAGCAGTCTATACTGCATGAAAGGTAGAGGCCATGGATTTCAACCATGGCTTCCGCGGGTAGAGAGAAAAGAAGGAGTATAAATAGATGTTGATGATTTCCAGGTAGCATGTTTAAGAAACTAATTGAATCAAATAGGATATGTCCAAGTGGCTTAGACAAAGAACCATTAATATAGCCAAAAAGGTTTTGAGAACTAAGAAGTGAAAGAATATGATTTCACCAAAGAAGATAAATGGTAGAAAAAAGCTTGATGGTGATTATATGAAACATTTTTTTGAAGAGAAATAGAAGAATTTAGAGCAATTGAAGTCATTGGATCAATGGATGTAAATCCTATACTACTCTGATACCACAATAGTAATTGTAAAGCCACACTTTCTTATATGGTGGAGAGGTTTATTTATACAGGAATGTACATATATAATTATAGTAGGAAACTAACTATCAGAACAATCACCTAAATATTCTGCTAAATTATTTTCTACAATCAAGGAGGATAATGTGATATGTTGTTTTCCTTATCAATGTTAATGATAGTAGTGAAGTATATGCTTTTTTTTTTTCAATCGAATCTAAAAAAACAATGTATACCTTTATTATATTATTTTTTCTATCATATTTGTTTAACATTTACTCTTTTTTTATTTTTTTGTTTTGATTTTTTTTAATAAAATCACCAATCAAAAAGTTAATTAATTATGATTAATTTGGAACATTTTTTTTTCTATAACATCTAAAAAATTAAATATATTTTAAAACTAATTTTTTTTTCATAAATTAAAAAGAGGGAGTACTTAAATAAAAAATACAATAATACTTATATAAATGGGTTTGAGAATTCAATTGAATAAAAATAACAGCACGGACCTTTCAATAAAAACAAAGAAAAAAAGGTACAAATTGATAGGATCAAGACTATTTAATTGGGCCAATAACAAGATCAATTAAAAAGAAGCTCAAATATGCATTTAATGGGCTTATTAACAATACTGTGGCCATTATGGATTTTAATGAGGAAACATCAACAAGTGAAGATTAGATCTTAGTCAATTTAAATGATGCAAAAAAGAGGCATGATTCATCTATTTCATGGGTTAATTAATCTCAACAATTAGAGACTTATTTTTTCTAATGTACAGTTTTACTCTAACAATCATAATTTTTTATCTAATTGTTGGATCAAGCTAAAAGTTTATTAGAAGTTTTTAGATGTCTTATTCTATATTGAGTTAAAATTTTAAGGCAATTAGACATCAGGCAATTAGACATCAAAAGTATTTTGTAATAAGGTCCAAAAGCTATTGTACATGAATTGTATTAGTTTCCTAGTGGATTTAAGATTTTTTTTCCTTTTTTATTTAATTTCTTTTGGCATTGTTTATGATGTTTTTACCTATTATAAATAAGATTATTTAGCTTGTATTTAGGTTTTTGTTTTGACAAACTTTGATTTCAACAATTATTATTGTGTGTAAAGTTTTGTTTATACCTTTTGGTTCTGCATTAAACTACTCTTACTTATTGAAAAATAAAACAAGCTTTGTTACATGTTCTATATTTCTTGTTCACGTCTCTTTATGGGTGTTATGTAGGGAGTAATCATGAAGCAATCATTGACTTTAGACCAGGCATTAAAATACTTAAAATCGATAATATCCTACCATAAATTCCAAGATATTACTTCAATTTCACTGATTTCAGTACCGTTGTCACTAGATTCGATGAAACATCTATACTCATAGCTTATTTTTGCATTATGTTTACATTCTAATTTAGTTTATAATAGAATTTCCTATAATGAAGCTTATTTAATATAGATATAAATGAGTTTCTCTTATTGGTTTCACCCTTTTCTTTGTTATCACATATGTAATTGGTAAATTAAAAGCCATTCAACCCCTGGAAAAGATTATGTTACAAGGAGAAAGGTTACAACATAAAAGAGAACTTATCATTGACAACTTAAGGTACAACAAAACACTTTTTTATAAATGAATATTTCCTACTCACACATTACAATTATTGTTGTAACCCAATTTTGGCCCATTAGCTTTTAATTTAATTTTACGGGGTTTAAAATGTAAAATTAAAAGATTAGAGATCATTTCGATGAAAAACGTGATTTGTCAGCTTGCGTGAAAACTAGGGACTACAATGTGCTTTTGTCAGCTTTAAGATAATCCTTATCTTCAAGATAATCCCTATTTTAAAGATAATGTTTTTCTTCAAGATAATGATAGGTATCCACTTTTAAATTTGATTCTTAATCAAATTCAAACTTTAGAGAAAAGAATGAGTTCGATTGAAACTTTGTTTATACACGCGATGAGATTCTTGCACTATAAATATAGATCTCAGTGTATGCAAAAGGGTGACTAGAAAATGAGGCACAAGAAACCCCGAGGAGATTACAAAAAGAGAAGAAAGAAAAAAAACCTAGAAGAGGGGGGCCTGAGGCCGCCCCTTCTGAGAGCAAAAAGCTCTTTCCTCACAGTCGGTAACCCTTTCCCTGTCATCTTCTTCCCCAAAGTCAAGAGAGGAAGTAAGAAACTAAACAAAAAAAACTGCCAAAAAGCAGCCCATTTCTGCATCACTGTGTACCTCCTACAGCTCCAGCAGCAGTGCAACGGCAACCGTGTGTCTCCTCCCTTGCATCAGTTGCCCATCCTGCACTAGCGGCATCTCTAGCAAACCATCCACTCTGCATAGCACCGTCCCTGTCCCTTACGGTTGGCTCCATATTCATGAGAAATACGACAGTAAAGTTAATTCATGTTGATAACAACAGGACTCCATCCTCAGCCATTAATAGTGTTGCCTCCAACTAAGAGCTCCATCCTCAACATTGTTTGCAGCCAAGATTAGTAACAACAACAGCAGCAGAAGGAACCCTTGTTTCCTTTCCTCCTCACCTAAAGCAACAACCACCAGCGTCAGCTATACCTCTGCATTTCTAGCAGTAACCTTCTCTTCTCAGTGGTGGCAGTACGAACTTCAGTGACCTGAGCGGCAGCCACCGTGAGCAACAACAACTGTTTCTCCTTAATCATGGTTGCAGACATCCCTCCTCAGCACTAGCAAGAACAAAACTAGAAGAGAGAGAGAGAGAGAGAGAGAGAGAGAGAGAGAGAGAGAGAGGGAGAAAACAAAAGACCAGAGGGAAAGATGGAACAGAGGAAAAAAAAAATGGAGGAAAGACAGAGGTAGTTTGTTCAAAGGTTACCTGACCGCCAGACTCTAACGCCACTAGTAGCGACGTCTTCATGCCAGCATTGTGTCTTCAATAAGTCCAGAATCGCAAAAACAGCAGCAATAGAGGAGTTTCCTCCATCTCTACCATAAACATCTCTTTTTCTCTCGGTCGAACGCCAGCCTCAAGCCGACAATAGCAACACCTTGTAAATTTCATTCAACAACAAGAGTTCATCATCGCCTCGTGACCTCGTTTCCAGCAACTAAAGTCCCATGCCAGGTAAGCTTTCTTCCCTGTTTTGCCAAATTAATTACCTTGCCACTGTATGCATGCGTGAGTTATTCACCCATACATGCAACAATGGCCACATCGGGTCACTAGTTTAGACCAGTGACCCGACCTTTTTTTTTAAGTTTTGAGACAGGGCTACATAAATAAAACGAGAATAAAAAAATATTTTTTGTTTCTTTTAATAAAGAATTTTGCGGATTTATTTACTGGTGCCAGAGTCGGGAATACCATACTTTTTGGGTTGTGCTATATTTACCAACGCTAGAGTTGGAAATATTCATAGGCGAATATTCACTGACGCCAGAGTCAGGTATATTATAGGAAGACCATAAGAACATAAAAAAAAACAAATCTTTAGCAGTTTAAGACAAAACTAGCAATGCAGCCTACCTCAGGTAGGACGCTTAAGGGGGATAGTATCTTCCCTTTCGCGTAACCAGTCTCATACCTAAGAATCTCTATTGACCAGTTAGGGTTTTTAGTGACCATAATACTAGATGCTGACTCCTTGAACTAGACCGTTTCCCCCAAAGAATAAGATGTCAGATATCTATTCTTTTTCCATTAAGATTAAATTAATTTTTCAATCGGTCGCCGCGATGTCCGGGTGTGACAATTATTATCTGTCTTTTTAATTAAAAAAATCCATTATTTTAAAAGAGGAGATGACCTTCAAGTCACATTGTGGAGAGATATAGCATGCCAATTCAATGAAGCTTCAATTCAAGAGTTGCAACCTCCAATAGTTGTTGTTTTTGCTGGTTTTCGAGTCAATGGATTCTATGGTAAAATTTTAGTCATCACTTTATCTAACATTTCAAGTGCTACATTGCATTCATTGATCGATTTTAATATTTTTCAATGTTTTTTACCCATTACAATGTTATCACTTCATCTTCCATTTAACAATGAAAATTATAGGGAAACTGAATTTGTCTAGTAACTTAGTTTCACTCTTTTATTTCAATCCCGAGATGCCACAGACATTGACTTATAAACATTAGTAAGATAAACATGAAGCCTTTAGTTTATATTTTTCAACTATTGAAATAACCTTATTTTTAATGCCTTTTCACTGCAGCTTCGCAGAAGTACTAACAGATGTACATGTCATTCCACACACCGTATATGCTATATTAACCATTAAATAACCAAAAAAAAAGAGAAAAATAGAAAAAACCATTAAAGAAATCCTTTGCATAAACCCTATGCATTACCATTTAAAAAAAATAATGCCTCATTACAAACTTATATTTTATAGATATTCTACTAATTGCATTGAAATAATAAAGGCAATCATGATCCTTTATTGATGCCCTTACCATAAAAGTTTCAACTTTTTTAAAAACATCAGTTTTTATTCACATTATGTCAGATTCACTTGTCGTGCTTCAATCATCTATTATGATTTAGAATCATAATGGTGGTATAATAAATGCATAAAATGCATAAGAAAGGTTACAAAAGTATATTAAGGTCGCTTCATATGTGGTACACATGAATACATCACAGGAATGCTCATACGATGGTAATTGAAAATATGTTTCTAGAATAATTAGAAATATGCTCATAACATTAGTGTTAATTTTTAGATTACATCTCTTTCTATCAATTTCAATAACGCCTTTACCTAAAATTCCAGTTTTTTTCTCCTAATGATCACAAGAGTTTCTTTCCCCCCCTTAAGAAAAAATAACTTCCTTTTCAAATTCTTAAGAAAAAATTACTCTATACAAGTTCAAGATAAAATGCTTCATCATAGATGAAAATAATATTACCAGTTTTGTTTTGATGGGAAAAACAGCTGAGTTTTTTTTTTTTGTCTTACAACCCATCATTTTGTCTATGACTAGAAATACTAGGATCCTCACATACTTCCTCCTTCTCTTACAGAGAAATTAAACAAGTTTAACATTTTTCAGCTTAAGTTTGGATTATTCAAATCTACAAACAATAGGTGTGATATTGTTGCCACCTATGTATTTACTAATGATAAACCAAAGCTTATTGAGCCATTACAACTTCTACAATTCGATAACACAACTGTATCTATCTCGATCTCACAATCATATGATAACCTAACTACACTACAACAAACCAAACAAATAACACTTTTTTCATCATACACTCCACTAATAATCTCTCCTCCACTTTCAATATCTTATCAAGACAACCACATTCAACATGCAAAAAGGGTACTGACCTTTCAATCAGATTCTAAAGAAATGTATTTCTTCTTTATCATAACATATTACTTTTAAATTTCATATCTCTTGACTATTTAAATTATAACATTTATACTACTTTTTCCCTTTCAATGTTCTTTATTCATCTTAACCAAATGTTGATTGCAGCAGATTATAATTTTATTTCTTCTTCACTACTTTTAACATTATTTCACATGTATCAACAATTAAAATTTAGATAATTTAAACTCACATTCATGCACAAATTACTAAACCAAGTTATATCACTATTTTATGATCTTTCTTCATGTTATGACAACTTTAATTTTAAATAAATGACTTTCTAAATTGATTACGACTTTAAAAGGTCTAAAATATCTATAGTTTTTTATATAATGGTTTTTATTATTTAGGTATTGCTAATCTTTGAACTAAAAGGATACTTCATGTTTTTTAGTTGCTTTCTTTATATCTTTATGAAAACATGTTTTTTTTGTCATGTTTTCTTTCTATTATGCCTTTTGCCTTGTTTTTCCTGCTAGATTTGTCCTTGCATTTGAAATTCAGATAAGCTAATTTTTTTTTATCTTACATGTCATGTTGTTAGACCTTGTAGTGAGAGACAAGGTTCTAGAGACCTTGTTAACTTTATAAAGGAATCAATCAAGTTTAAACTTATTAGAAAATTGTATAACAGAGATTTCATGGGTTGAAACTAGGCCATTGATAATTGCGTTACTAAGAAAAATACTTAGAAATTTATTTAGAATTTAGAGGGATAAAAAATAAAGAGACAACACTAACATAGTAAAGCTATAATTAATTAACATTCTTTTATTCTTATTGTTGTAGTGAAAATCTTCAAAAGATAAGTACCAGTTTTCTTCCAGTTGAGCAGTAGCAAGGCACAACAACACCTTCATCATCAACTACTTGAAAAATAGCCCCAACAAAGAAACAGAAATGTTCCACACCTCTTTAAGAATAAGTAATTGGATTTCAAGAACATTCAATGCTCTCTATACTCTGTTCTTCTAACAAGAATTCACTCACCATCGATTGAACACCATAAAAAAAAGTTTCAAAATTAACCTACCACTCATAATTCTCAAAATAGAGAAACCTAGCCAATTCAACAAATATACAATATTTATAATTTCTATAATTGTTCTTTTACATATCACAAAAATCCCACTCAGTTTCGTATTCTAATAACTTTCAGTTATAACTTGTTACTTTGTATACTTCACCTTATATTATACTTACCTCTTGCTTCTGGTTACATAACTATTGAATCCAAGGACACCTCTAGCCTTTTACAAGGACACCAACCTACGAGACTCAATCTACGAAGGGTTTTTCTTATTTTGCGTTTTTTTTTATCATTTGTTAATAGAAAAAAAAACCATGTGTACTTTGTACAATTAGCAGCTTTTAGAACTTCTATTGTTTCTTATGCAAACAAAAACTTTAAAATGTTCTCTAATGATAATACTGCCATTTAAAATTTATGTTATTTACACAACCACTTTACATGTTTCAAAATACAATCTACTAGCCTGCAACGCAACACGGGTTAACCACAAGTCAAAAGCTAATTGGGCATGAAAGACCATTGTAAACATATATTCATTTGTATTATTCATTGGAAAAATATTTAGGTATTTTCACACAACACATTAGTTATTAAAGGGTTAACTAGGGGTATATGTGTCTTTGTTGATTTTTTAAGCACAATAAAATAACTCAATTACCCCTTAAGATAGTTTTTGTAACTGACAAACAAAGGTATTTATATCTTTTCACTTTTTAAAGTGTAGTGAAATAACAATTTTACCCTTGAAAAAAAATAAAAATAAAACATGTGTACAAAGACCGTTTTCTCTTTTTATGGTAATTTTTTATATTATTGGTTTCTTGATGGGCAATTTGGTCTTTTTTCATAGATTCAATATTATTTAAATTGAAAATAGTGTTGGCGTATGTGGAAGACATGCATGCAAGTAAAAGGTGCCTGCGCACTTGAGCAACTTGTGTTGTTCCTCTTAATGGCAAAAAATGTCCTTCATTCGTGTTGTTTGGAACACCACCATGTCCACTCCCTATTTGTGTGACGCATGTCACGCATGTCACTAGTTATGAGATGGTTTATCGTCGATAGACCTTTTCTTTCTTTCTTTCTTTTTTCTCTTCTCCATTGAAAAGTACATTTTGGTCTTCTTTGTTGTAAGTATTTCAACTTCTGTCCCTTTTCTTTTTCATTTAATTTTTTATTTTTATTCTTGGTTTTTTTTGTAGAAATTTTATTTATTTAGGACTTTCTTTACTTCAATCCTCAAAATTCTTTAGGACTTTCTTTTCTAATTTCAAACTTGGTTTTTTTTTTAGATTTTATCCTTCAACATTGAGTTTACTAGGTATTGCACTTTATAATTTGTTTTGATTTGCTTTCATATAGTTATCCTAATCTAATGACATGGGTCGTGAGTTTTGCAGGTCACTGTGTTGACTCATGTCATTTTATTTGTCCTTTTTTTAGTTAATTTTTTTTATGAATTTCATCCTTCAATATTGAGTTGATTGAAAATTGGGCTTCATAACTATTTTTTTTGCTTTCTATAGGTTATTACGGTCTCATAACCCGGGTCATAAGTTTTACGGGTTAACTAGATTAACTCTAGTATTTTTTTCCCTTTTTAATTGAATATTTTTTTTTCAATTTCATCCTTGAACATTGGGTTGATAGTGAATTGAAGGTTATAATTATTTTTATTTGTTTTATATGGAGTTATCACGGTCTTATGACTTGGGTCACAAGTGTGGTAGGTGTTTTTTTCCTCTTTTTAATTGATTTTTTTAAAATTTTATTCTTCAATATTGGATTAATTGAGAATTGAGCTTTGTAACTTGTTCCAATTTGCTTTTTATGAGGTTATCCTACTCTCATAACTAAGATTTGGCAGGTTAATCCTAATTGACTCGACTCAATTTTTTAGTTGAATTTTGTTTTTAATTTCATCCTTCAACATTGGGTTAATTGAGAATTGGGTTTTATAATGTTTTTCTTATTTGTTTTCTATAGAGTTATTAGGGTTTCATGACTTATGCCATAACCCATTTTTGGGTTATTCCCTAAAATATTTACCTTTTTTCTTTCCAAAATAAAAATAAAAAAATAAAATCATAATAGCAAGAGGACTAATATTTTGGAAAAAGTAAAAAAAATAATTAAAGAGACAATATAGATTCAAAAGCAAATTAAATTATTATTGGTTGAATATGCATAAAATTAAGTCTAGGAACATAATTAGATTTTTAATAGGCCAATTTGATTTAATCATGGACCAAATTAAAGTTTAATCATTTTTAAGAATTAATTTGGGTTCAATTGAATGATTTAATTAGGTACAAATACTTAATTATATTTTAAATGAGTCAAATTAATTTTATTAGGGGTTTAATTGATGAAAAATTAAGTTCGAGGCCTAATTTGAGCTTCATTGAGAACATTGGAATTTTAAAAGATCAAATTGAATTTTCACAAAGTTAATTAGTTAAAATCAGGGGTAAAATTACAAGAAAATCAATGTTTTGGGGTCAATTAAGGGATAAATTAAAAAAATTCACAGTCAATGACCATTTTGAAAAGAAGTCGAACTATAAGGACTCTATTGATTGAAATCAGGGGTGAAATTGAAGAAAATTAAAAGTTTAATCGTCAATTGAGAGTCAAATTTTATAAATCCAGGACCAAGGACTAATGTGAAAAAGGCGCTGAAATCCGAGGCTGAAATGAAAGTTAGCCAGGAGGAAAATTGCATAAAATTGAAAGTTTATGGTCAATTAGGGGTGCAATTGAAAGAAATAAAAGATGGAAGACCAAATTAAACTTTGGTCAAAACCCTAAATTAAAACCCTAAAAAGCCCAAAACATCGTCGTTTTCATCTTCTTCTTTATTTTGCCTGAAAAACTGCTCCAGTGGCCTCATTCTCAAGGCATTTAATGCTTCATCTCTCACCACATTTGACAAAATTTGCACGAAAATGATGGTCTGACACCTTAGTGTGGTTCTTTTTGGTGGATTGACACTATAACAGTTATAGCACTACCCTAAAGTAGTTAACTTGACCAGCCTTTTGCAACAACTTTAACATTTCATGATGATCACTTTGAACCAATAGTTGAGATCCCTTTTCGAGCCGAATTAAGGGCCAAGGTTTGACACCATTAAAGAAAAAATATCCATTTTCTAACCTCTATAAATAGAGGTAGATTTCATGGCATGAAGGTGGAGAAATCAAAAGCCAAAGTCTGAAAAAAAAATCAATTATTTTCATGGTTTCCATTTTTCTTCTCCTCGCCACCTCTTCTTCATCTTCTTTCGTCATGTCTCCGCCACCAACGCCGCCTCTACCAGCCACTCATCGGTCTTCCCTGCACCACCAGGAACGCCGCCGTCAACTTTTCTCCTCCAACAAGGTGAGTTTTCCCTTCCTTTTATCCTCTTGAAGCACCCGTCAGGCCACTGCATTATATATGCAATGGCATGATAATTACCTTATGGTCACTAGGTTAGATCCAGCCTATATGGTTGGGTCGGGTCCAGCCCAGTAAAAAAAAAGGTCAGGTCATAATAATAATAATAATAATAATAATAATAATAATAATAATAATAATAATAATATTAAAAATTTGAAAAAAAATCAAAAAAAATCAAAAGTCTTTTAAAAAAACAATTATGATTTTCTCGTTTGTTTTTCTACTAATTTTGCATAATATTAGGCTGTATATTTACACTGCAAGATACAGATCTGGTATTAAAAAAAATTAAATTAATTTTTTCTTTAAAAAAACAAAAAATATTTTGATTTCATACATATAGCATAATCCTAAAAGTTTTCTAAGCATAATCTATCTTCATATATCTTTTGTCACTAGTTCTTGAATACCTCTTTTCAATTATGCAATTTGTCTTTGTATGTTTTCTATCACTAGTTCTTGAATGTTTCTTTCTAGAGGGAGAACCTTTAATCCCCTCTTACCTGAACATGTTATGCTTTGGGATCTCTTCCGATCATGATTATTTAACAGCACACAACAAAAAAATAACATGGGCTAATAACACACAATAAGCAATAACTTGAGATCGTTGGACTCCGATACCAACTAACACATATAGAAACATAAACAAGAAGATAAGAAGCTAGAAAGACAGGATTAAAGTTAAACACTACAAGATTTAACAGTTTTACCGACGGAATAATTCTGTTTGTGTAAGATTTAAAAATTTTACTGACTAAATCCCTGATGGAATACATCTGTCAGCATACCGTTCATTGGTAATTCCATATTCTATCGGTAAAAAAAAATAAAAACTGATGGTTTTACAGACAAAAAATGCGCGCAAAAAAAAAAAAACAATTCCAGCTGGAAATATACCGACATAATAATTCTGTCTGTATTTCCAGCGGTAAATCATCGATGAAATAATTTCATCAGTGAGTGTGGCATATGCAGTAAATATTCTGCAACTTTCGGTAAAATATCGACGGACATATGTCTATCGGTATAAACGTCGGTAATAGTGGCATATGCAGTAAATATTTTTCAACTCTTTGTAAAATACCGATGGACTATGTCCGTCTGGAAATCCGTCGGTTGTGATTTAAAAACAAATTAAAAATTATTTAGAATAAATAATATAAAATTATATAAATTAACAGTAAAAAAACCAATTATGCAAATAAAAGTGTATGAAACATTAAAAATATAAAAATAAAGGTAAATAATATTCATCCAAATATTCATTAAAAATTTAATGTGTTTTTTAAAAAATAAACTAGAACAATGGCGGAGTTAGAGGAGGAGGTTGGTCGTTCTCAGGACTAAACAACCAAAAAATAAACGCACATGTATCACCCATATGTGATCTAATGTCTATGACTATTTGGTGGAGTTCTTCATAATTTGCCGAGAGTCGCTCGTATTTTCCAGTGAGATGAGTCGTGTGTTGCTGCAAGGCCACGAACTCCTTAGATTGGGTGCTCAATACTGATTGGGAGCTCCTAACCGTTGAGACACTACGAGTCGCCCGCAAGTTCTCGGCCGTAGTGTTGGAGAGCCGTACACCTAATTTTTATCGGGTCCACCAGACAATCCTACCTCCATCCACAAATCCGGATCGAAATCTGGATGGGTCGAAGGATCATCCTCATATCTTTCTCTCAACTAGCTATTATAGGTCTCCTGAAAATTAAAGAAGAAAACATCATATTCAATTCAAGAAAATAATAATTTATGAAATAAAATGGTTGAACGAACATACCATGAAGTGTTGAGCGCGGTTGTCAACGAACCGTTACACCCTCTTTTGGCGGTCTTCACTCCACATATGCATCTCTTCAAACAGCTCCATTGGGCCCAACTCACGTCTAAGAGACGTAGCTTGTAAGAAAAAAATGTTGCAAGTTAATATATTTATAAGTAACAACAATTTAATTAATGATATATTTCATTTAAATTAATCTTTCCATCCGCTTCACAGTAGCAAACAGAACAGAGTTGCCGATGTGCGTTGTCACCGAACCATGAATTTTTCAGTTCCAGTTGTCGGCAACGCACTGTGAGCATCATGTGAATCGCTCAGACGTCACATGTTGAATATATTACGGCCATATATCCACCAGAATGTATGATGGTTTGAAATCCCTCCAAACCACCACGTTATTCCAGCCTTGAAGATTGTTATCTCTCACTTATTTTTTGGCTTTTTTTGTGATTCATATAAAAAATCACGTAACCTACTTCCATAGTGACAAATTAGATTTTAAAACATCAATTTTTTTGAAAAAATATCGTATTATTTTCGATGTTACCTAGTTGGCGCATGATTTTCTCACACCCTCCTCGCAACATTATCATGTGCGTTATCCCATTCGAGTTTGTGTTGTGTACAAATAATTTATTTAAAATAAAAAAAAAATAATTTATTTAAAATTATAAGAATAATTTATTTAAAATAAGCTGGAAATTAGAAGTTAACACCAACTTGAAATCTTCAAAACCATGCATCGATATAAAGTCTCCAATCAGGATGTCTGGAAACCTGAATCCATTGAAATAATCGAATCTCCATCGATGATTTAAACGTCGATGTTATCACTCGGGCGGCCTCAATATTTGTGAACTTGAAAATAAATTAAATTAATGAAATATTAATTAGTTGTTCATAAATTATGTTATAAGTAAAAAATAAAAACTAAAACCAAAACAAACTTACATTGAAAGGTCGTCCTTCCAATGTGCCTGGTACTTGCGGGTGAATTGACCCCGCTATGAAGGCACACCGCCTCTATGTTGTGAAACCGTGCTGGAAGAGGCAGCATCGTAAGTTGGCGTAGGTGCCTCTTCTTGATCAACACCGAAAGACAAGTCATCCTCGCTGCTAGAAGAACAAGCTACAACCATATGCTCACGACATGCTGTTGATTTCATTTTACACATCTACACAAATTTATATGAATAATTACATAATTAAATTTGATTATTAAAAAAAATTCGACAACACCTCCCATATACGAGAGACTATCCAATGTTTTCAAACCTGCAAATATTAATAATAGCCACAAACCAATTGACTTCATTGAAAAATCTTATATATAACCTAACATCTATACAAATTTAACAATAAAATAAAGGGGAAAAATAACATTTAATTTTATATATTCAACTAACATCTATAGAAATTCATCAATAACAATTAAAATTAATGGAAATAATTAAACACATATCATGTAATAATAGAGTAAAATTAAAATTCAACAAAATATTCAATTATTATGGAAATACAAACAATAAAATAGATTGAAAATTTTTTTTAAAAAAAAACTATAGACTTTAGGAATGAAAAATGATTACCTTAATAGTGTTTATTTCAAGACTTTAACTATATAAAATACAAAAAAATAAAAAACACAACAAAAATATATTATTAATAAAACAGAGAGAAAAAATAAGAAAAATAAAATCATTAAGCATATTAAATGAAAATATATACCTTTTAATTTGTTGAAGATTGCAAGAAAACAACTAAAATTTTCACAATAGATGAGAGAGAGAAAAAGATGAGATGAAACGAAAGAGAGGAGAAATGAACTGAAGGGGTAGTCGCTGGGATTAATACTACAGTTTTACCGACGACATCACCGACAACATATTTACAAATTATTATTTTTAATTATTTCATCGGTGAATTTTCAAAAGTCCGTCTGTTAATTTTGAATTTCGCATTAAATTTTTAAATGATCCTCTAGAATTTTCATAGTCTATCGGTATATACACGCGGTCAAAGATGCATTAATGCCTGCGCTTTGGAATTTGCACAGTTTGTCGGTGAGTCTGTTGGTGATTGTGAACTGCGCCAACATAGAACTCTAACAGTCCCACCCTCTGTCAAATACCGATGGACTTTATCCGTCTGTAGCGATGTCGGTGATTGTGGCATGTGTAATAAATATTTTGCAACTCTCGGTAAAATACCGACGAACGGTCTCTGTCTATAGAGACATCGGTGATTGTGACATATGCAGTAAATATTTTGCAACTCTCAGTAAAATACCGATTGAACATTATCTGTCTGTAGAGATGTCGGTGATTGTGCATTATACATGATAGATTATGTTTGTATTGTCTATTTATCCTCCTGTAAACACTTAAATTACAAATTACCCGCACAACACAATAACAACAGTGAACAATTATAAAATAAATATTTCGTGTTACAAAATATCATCCATAATATTACATTATAAAAAATGTTTTACATTTTTGTGTTGTGATAGTTAGTCTGATTTTTCTTCTTCTTCTTCTTCTTCTTCTTCTTCTTCTTCGTCAATTGAATCGTCATTAGCTCCATCACAATCTTCAATGTGGATATCATCATCATCTTCATCAATATTTACTTGTCCGCTAGAGCTCAGAACAATATTCAACTTCTCTGCGTCAATATCAACAAGACTATCATGAAAAACATGAAAATTTGAATTTTCTTCTAATTCAATTGAAAGAGCAACTCGATATGCTTCAACCAACTCACTAACTTGAAAAACTTCATCTCGCACACTTGTGTCTTCGTTCTCATCCTAAACAACCTTGACACAACCCTTGGGTTTCGTTTTTAAAACGGATAACCAATCAACTCTTGTTCGGTCCTTTCTAAAGGAAAGGGTGTATGTGTAATAAACTTATTGGCATTGCTTGCGAAAACAAAGACATCGTTTACGTTGCAAAGTCTAGTTTTTTAGATGATTTCGACCAGACCATAGTGAGGATCTACTCTGATTCCTCTGTCAGTGGTGTCATACCAATAGTATTTGAATAAAAACACTCTATTCTGCTCGTTATGATATTGCAATTCGACGACCTCTTCTAATTTACCATAGTAGTCAACTTCAAACTCACAACAAGTCGATCCCTTAAAATAAACACCGTTATTGTATGTCTTTCTTCCATGCCCGTATTCTTCAATATGAAACACATATCCATTAACAAAATACTCGTTGTAGCACTTAACTTTTCTTTCACGACCCAGGCTTAGTAAAGACAATGAAATAGCAGCACTCCTTCCCATTTGATAAACCTTGTATATCATGTACAACAATGAACAATAAATAAGAATTCTTTAATGACATGCAATAACTTTGCAAGAGATAACGAGTTTGTAATACTACTTACATGTGTTTTGCACTATATAGTAAATTGTTCATCTTGTAATCAAAATATTTGGGATTCAATTAGCTATGAGTTATTAGACAGTAAATATTGTCGATGTTGCCTCAAAAGTTGTTCAAAATTATATGAGTTTATGATATTACAATAGTATATTTTTAATAAATTTTAAGTAGTATATATACTTACTAAATAAAATGCCATAATTGTGTGCTTGTCTGAACTCTATTTCAGACAAATATCTTCCCTTTATTACATTTGTAGGTGTGGGTCGTCTAGGATTGGAGAATATTGACAAGTTCCCACTGGAAGACACTTAACCACCATCATTATGCTATGGAACATGATAGATTCTCGTTCTCAAATGACGTTCGAAATAGTACAAGATAAATGTTGAGATCTCTTCAACAATATAGGCATCGCATATTAAAGCCTCAATATGTGTCTTGTTCTTAACCTTTTTCTTAATATTGAACAAGTACCTGCAGGGAATTAATCAAATATTTTCAATTAAGAAAAACAATGAAAATACTTTTATATATGAATTACATTGCAATTGTAATATCTAACCTTTCAAATGGATACATCCATCTAAATTGGATTGGTCCTCCAACTTTTGCCTCAAACGGTAAATATATGAGTAGATGTTGCATTGAGTCAAAAAATAATGGAGGGAATATCATCTTAAGTTTGCATATTGTCTCGACGATATTTGTTTCAAGCCTCTCAATGTGATCAACATTCAACTTGCTGAAGCATATATCTCTAAAGAAATGATTGATCTCCGTGAGTGCATCTCATATCCCTTTTAGAAACAAATCACGATAAGCTAATGAAATGAGTGTTTGCATAAACACGTGGCAGTCATGACTCTTCATTCCATATAATCTGCATTCCTCCATATTAACCAACCTTGACATGTTCAAGGCATGTCCATGAGGAACACGCAAACTCTTAAGCCATTTGTAGACTAGTAGTTTTGTATTTTTCTCTAACACGAAGCTTACTCTGGATTTTGCGACCCATGACCCATCAAAAACCTACTCCATCTTTTTACGGATACAGAACAATGTTATATCAAATCTAGCTTTGATGTTGTCCTTTGTCTTTCCCTTCACATCCATGATGGTGTTGAAAATGTTGTCAAACACGTTCTTTTCTATGTGCATGACGTCAAGGTTATGGCAGAGGAAATTGGTCTTCCAATAAGGAAGCTCCTAAAACATACTTCGCTTTACCCAATTATAGGTCAAACCAAAACCAGGAAACTTCTGCTTACCTAATTAAAAATCAAATACAATGTCATCGTACTCTTAACAACATCATGCAATTCTTCACCAAAAAGATGTTGGGGTGCAACATCCTTTTCAACTCTGCCAACAAAGAAATCCTTTATGTTCTTTTTGTACCTGTGATTTGTTGGCAAGTAACAACAGTGGCAGTTAAAAAAAAAGTTTTACCTTTATTTGTTAGTGTGAATGCCTTGTTGTTTTCCATACAGTATGGATATGCTAGTTTTCCATGCATGCTCCAACCAGAAACCATTTCATAAGCTGGAAAATCATTGATAGTTTACATCAAAGCCGCCCTCATAACAAAATTATGTTTTCTTGATATATCATAAGTCAAAGCTCCGAAGGACCACAACTGTGTCAACTTATCAATCAACTGTCGAAGACAAACATCTATATTTCGGCCTGAACTGCTCGGACCAGGTATGACTGTAGAAACAAACATGAACTCCGATCTCATACACATTCCCAATGGCAAGTTATAAACCGTGTGTATGACCAGCCAATAAGAATAAGGAGCAACAAATGACCCGAATTGGTTGAATTCGCCTGTACACAACCCAAGATGCACGTTCATTGATTCAGCTGAAAAGTGAGGATGCACACTATTAAAGTGTTTCCATGCTTCGCCATCAGAAGGATGCACCATCACTCCATCAACCGCATCATGTGATTGGTGTCATGTCATGTGCTCAGTAGTCCTTTGTGACATGAATAACCTCTACAGTCTAGGTGTGATTGGGAAGTATTTAAGTTTTTTATATGCCACGAGAGTCTTTCCCCTGCTAGTTCTGGGTTTGTAATGGGAATGCTCACATGTCATGCACTCGATCAGCTCAGCATTTTCAAGGTAGTATAACATGTAGAAGTTAGGGCATATGTCAATTTTCTGGTATCCTAAACCGAGGGGTTTTATCATGGACTTAGCAACATAGAAGTTCTCTTTCAGCCTATTCCCTTCAGGTAAAACACTTCTCGCTCATTCAATAATTTTGTCATAACCGGCCTTACTCAACCTGTGATCTGACTTGATGGTGAACACATATGCTATGGCCGATAATTTATTGTGGTTCGTGCAGCCATTCCATAATGATTCGTTAGAATATTTCAACAAATAAAAAAAACCTTGTTGCATCTGTAGTAGGTTCTTCTTCTATGATTAGACATTGATGACATTACCTTGATTCATTCTCATTGCATACATAACCATATTCCTGTAAGGATTACTATTGTCGTTTACAAGTCCATGCACGTTACTAGCACTAGAATTTGACCCAACCACCCTTTCTACCATGCTCTCATTACGAACAAATAGTTCTTCGTGTGCATACCAACATATATAATCCTCCATGAACCCTTTGTGTAGAAGATGCATCATTACAACATCTGAATGTAGATACTTTTTATTTTTACACTTCCTTCATGAACACCTAATACCGCCTCCAGTAAAATTTCTGGGAATAGATGTTGTGAAATTAATAAAACCCTAAACTCCATTACAATAATCTATCATCCGCAATCCTTAAAGTGAATCTCAATACATCCTTAAACCATCATCCATGACTTCTATCGAACCTCTATAACATTATGATGACAACATGTATTAATTAACTATGTTAAGTAATTAAATTTGCAAAAATTTTGGTTTACCTCAAGATTATCCAACAAACTAATTAAAACTTCTCTTAAATATTCATTATTAATTATCAATGTCCATACAAATTTATACATATAGATTTACGGAAATTACAACTCCGCAATAGCATTGATAAAAATTAAAACGGACCCATTAAACAAGCTATTATATATTTCATCATAACACATATAATTTGGTAATTCAACAAAGTTTCAATAATTTACAAAAAAATACAATTTTATAAAATCTAAAACAAACCATAACAAGTATAAAATTATACATTCATACTACAAATTTGTTTGAGAAATAATAATAAAACATGCACAAACAATAATAAAATACATATACAAAAAAACAATAAAATAGAATAAAATTGACATTTAAATGTTAAAATTAAAAAAGATAGATTTACTTAAAAAAATAAAAAATCCACAATAAATCAGAACACGGATGCTATGACCATAAAAATTAAAGAAAGATGACTTGTGTTTAGAAGAAGGGGATATTTTTAGGGGAGGTGGTTGTTTGCAGTTTGGGAGGGGAGAGTTGAGATGGAGAAGAAGAAGGAGAAATAGAGGAGGAGAGAGTCAGCAGAGTGGTGATATATTAACTTTTACAGATAGAATCACCGACAGACTCCTTCTGTCGTTGATTCTGTCGATCATTCTGAAGGTGAATTGGTCAAGTCACTGTACGGAGATCCCGGTTTGAATCCCTCGATAATTTCGTCGGTAAAATCGCCCCTAAAAACTTCCATATCATCGAATTGTTTTTTTTTTAAAAAAAAATCTATGTATTCCATGTATAATTCAGTCGGTATATACCGACAACGTTAGTCCATCAGTATATACCGACTGAATTATCGATGGATTTGTAGCATCGGTAATTATAACCGTAATTTACCAATAGAATTATTCTGTTAGTAATTCCGTTGGGTTTAGACGATTTTCTAGTAATGGAATACGATTGTCACATATAACACTAATTCATATAATTTTATTACTGAATATTTTTTTCAAGTAGTTTTCCTTTGTAGGAGATTTATTACTAGTTTTATAAACTTAAAAAATTACCTAAACCAACAAGAAAATTCAAAAAGAAAAATAAAAAAAAACCTAAAAACTAGAAAAAAAATCCTAGATAAAGGTGAAAAATAATAAAAGAGTTCTAATTCATATAAGGAAAGAATTATAAATCATATAGGAAAATATAATAAATCATGAATAGTAGCTTGTGAGTTTTATTTTAAGGTACTTCTAAACTCTTATTGGCATAAAATTTTAACTCTAAAGGTAATAAAACCTTCAAAATTTTCTAGTAATATGTAACCTCGTCAGGTAAAAAATTATATCCATTACCATAAAGTTATGTTAGGAAAACAATATCTTGTATTATTTTTTTAATAAAAAAACTTTAAATTCAAATTTTGTGCAATATACTTATTTTGAATTATTTTTCTTTTAATAAAATGAAAGATGGTACCGTAAGTTTTCATTTAAGATGTGTATTGCATTTGTTTTTATTGAATATAAAAGAAGAAATATATCTCTAATACCAGATTATACCATTCGAAGGCCCATTAAATTGTTTAAAGGTTTATTTATTTATAGACGTTGAATTATATTTCAATTATATATTATTTCAATTAATTAATTTATAATTAAAATATCAAATTGTGTGATATAATCTTTAATAATTTTTTAAAAAAGTTAAGTACAATAAATTTTTTCAAATAAATATTTATACAGTATATTCTATATTTTATATATACATGGTTTTTTTTTAAATATCTTAATATGCATGAGTATATTGGATATTTTATATAATTTTTTTTTAAAATATTTTCTTATATAATTTCTTTTTTGTTTACTATAATGATATTATTTTTTTCATTCAAATTCAGTAGATAAAAAACTTTACAAATAGTTAATTGGGATAAATAAATAAATATATATTTAGGTTGGATAAGTGTGATATAAACAGAATTTAGTAAAAGTAAATAAATAATTAAAATCATAAATAATTTTGAACAAGTTCGGAAGTTGGGTTAATCGCATTGGGATCTAACTAAATCGTTTAATTATGCATAAGTCATCATATAAAACATTAAATTTATTAGCGCGTGAACATTAAATTTATTTATATTTAGGTTGGATAAGTGTGATATAAACAGAATTTAGTAAAAGTAAATAAATAATTAAAATTATAAATAATTTTGAACAAGTTCGGAAGTTGGGTTAATCGCATTGGAATCTAACTAAATCGTTTAATTATGCATAAGTCATCATATAAAACATTAAATTTATTAGCGTGTGAACATTAAATTTATTAGCGCGCGTGCATATATATATATATATATATATATATATATATATATATATATATATATATATATATTATGGTACAAAATATTGTTATAATCAAATAAAATTTTAAACAAATTGATGATAAAAATTGGACCACCTTGCAATGTGGCGTAAATGATTAGGCCAACATTATACGACATCTAAACATAATTTGCCTATGTAGTTTTGAGAAAAGCATATTTATGATCTTTTACGATTATAAAGTTTTTCATTAATGATTCACCTCACAACTCTTTTAATGTAAAATCGATAAAGTGAAATATTTTAAGTTATATATAAATACCTTTATAAAAGTGAATTATTCTATAATATTTAAAGTGTATTTCTAATAAACAGGTATTTCCCTGCAACATAGACAAAATGACTAGTTTATACTATTTTTTTGGGCTTGCGCTTCGCGA
The DNA here is from genome assembly GCF_951802175.1 of Populus nigra. NCBI lineage: Eukaryota > Viridiplantae > Streptophyta > Magnoliopsida > Malpighiales > Salicaceae > Populus > Populus nigra. The sequence goes on along the minus strand of NC_084865.1, from coordinate 9,512,400 downwards.
GGATAGAATAAAAAGCTAATAATTACATAAAACAATATTAATGATGTTATTTTTGTCTACATGCAATGAAAATATTTAAAATGAAAATTAAAATCTCAACTACTCTATTAGATTAAATTTATCAAGCATCATAAGCATTAATAAATAAATAAAAAGTCGGCGCAACTTGTTTGACATAGCAGGTCAAAAGTGAACTGACCACCTTGTTCAAATGGTGACTTTGTTAAAAAAAAAAATCTCACACCACTATCATTTTAACCTTATTTAACTCTAGCTTAAATGTGAAACAATAAACTACCAAAGTACTAAATTGAAAAAAAAATTGAAGGAGTTAAATGAAAAGATCATCACACGTTATATTGACATGGATTAATATGTAAAATTTGCAACTCGAGTAATGAACACGAGCATAATAAGCTACACTGGTTGGATAATCTATCTTTCTTTTTATTTTTCTTATTCTCTTCCCGTGATTGAGTCTTGATTGGCCACATATTAGATTGAATCTAGAAGTTAATATGATAAAATTTAGAAGCTGGATCATGGACATGATTTCAATTAGACATAATGTTTTCAAGCTTAGTGATTAAAAAAATGATTGAATTACATTTTTTTTATTTTAAGTTAAATAAAAAAACATTCATGATAACAAGGGTTAAACTGTATTTTAAAAAACAAATTAGGGAAAAATGCATTAAACAAAAAAAAAAAAAAAGCTCTACATTTATGTTTTAACCCGTCAAATTTACGATCCATGTCAAGGACCCAATAGGGTCTGATAAATCTTTTTCTGAAATTTATTTTGCACTTGAACAAAAAATTAAAAAATTGCAAAAAAAAAGTCTTACAAAGATCCCATTCCCATGCCCTAATTTTTTTGATAAAAAATAAATAGACGATGTGTCATATGTTTACCTAGATTCTAGCCACCACAGCGATGGTTAAAAAATCAGAGCAAATCTAATTTTTCCTTAAAATCCTATTTTAACAAAATAAAAACTCACAAACTCCTTCAGAATACCTAGAAACCAATTAATCAAACCGGTTAGATTTGTCTCCCTCGACTTTAATATATTATTTTAGGTAATATTAAAGTTTTAAACAATCACCGTCAATTTTTTTTCATCAAATAAAACTCATGGACACAAATATTAACCAATTTGTTAGCCGAAATATGTGAAAACAATGATTTTTTCTCTCTATGCCAGAATCCGGTAAAACTTTCTCTCTTCTTAAAAAAAACTAGAGACTAAATTACACTTTTCATACCAACTTTAAGCACCCAAATTTGAAGTTGATCTTTTTTTTTTAATTTTGTCCCTAGCCAACAAATTTGAAGCAATTGGCTACTAATTTTGCATTTAAAGGACATAATCAATGAAAAAAAAGTTAAGAGGTAAAAATGAAAAAAAAATAAAAACATTTTTCTGATCACAGTATATTGTGAGTGTGAACATTATTTGACAGAGTTATATGCTCTGTCCTTCCGTTTTAGTTTATTTTGTCTATATAAATTGAAAGCATTTGTCTTTATGCATCACAAATTGACATTCCTTTCAACCTGTCGTTGTCAGACGAAAAATATTCGTTTTCAAACCTTAAGATTGCCAAGTGAATCAACATAATGACATGAATATAAAACAAATGTGTTAATGGATCAAAATATCAATCATTAATATTTCACAATTTATTTTAAGAAATAAAACATAAATTAGTTCATCTTGCCACATGGGCACATAAAAAAGTAAAAAAATACCTACAATTCTAAACAAAAATAAAAACAAAAACTTAAACCTTCTAATTATAATTTCATAAATGTATTTTAATCAAATTTATTGAAAGTTATCACAAGTCTTAGTTTAAAATTTATATTTAATATCTTCTGTCAAGACATAAGAGCTAAAAAGACAAATAACTATCTCTAATATCACATCAATTTACATTAAAATCTTTTAAGCTGCTTAAAAACTTAATAATATAAGAATTGAATTATGTATCATTTACACCCTTAATAGTTTTTAATGAGGCCTTCTATAAATAAATTATGATATCAAGGGATAGAATTTATATTATTGCTTTCAAAAATTAAAAATAAAATTAAATAAACCTTTAATTATGTTATCAAAAGGAAAACACTTTGATAAGTTTTGAAAAGAAATAATTGCTTTCTTCAAAATAGAAGCATATTAAACCAAACCTCTAGTATTTGGCTCACTAAGGCATGGGAAACCTTTAAGGATATGCGTTTGAGCAATAAAATGATCAGTTGGCAGCATAAGGGCACAAGAAAATGACCCTAAACATGAATAGATTGTGTATCATCTTAAAAAATGTAATAATAGATGTTAAAGAATGAGAAACATTGATAGAGAAATTATATGTGCCTTTGTATTTCACTTGTGTTAAGTTATGTTGTTATATATTACTAGTTAATATTTATATAATCTGAAAAATAGATTTAATTAAATATACACTTTCAAATTTTTTTTATTATATTGGCAAATGAAAATTAGCATTGACTAAATTTAATCTACATTAGATGCTATAAAAAAACAGTTAAAGACCAAACTTTGGTTGATTTCTTAGCAAATCACTCATGCATCAATATCGACCATATATTAGAACATGGTATCAACATTATCATGATAAAGCCTATTCCATGTTAGTTATAGTGTAATGGTGGTCATAATATCTATAGTTTTTTTCACTTAATTTTCCTTGTATAAATAATCAACTGAATATGAAGCTTTAATATTAGGCATAAAAATAATCTTAAAGTTAGAAGAAAATTAGTTATAGTGATATAAGATTCAATACTTATTATCAACCAACTAGTTGAACAATATATAGTTGCACAATATAGGTGTGAACACTTTACCCTAACTCTATACCATATTATGGCCACAACCTTCTTAAAAGGTTTTATTATCTAATTTGTTTTTTTAGTGAGAGCAAATAATGAAAAAGCTATTGACTTAGCTCAACATGAATCAATATATCATATGATATTTAATAATCAAGGTATTATCCTTGTGAAAATTATCGATTGATAAGTTATAATTGATGTCACACCTGACATTGCTACAACTGCTCTATTGTTAAGTTTTTATTGAGAAGGGGAAAAGGTCTAAAAAATATATGAGATGTAAAAGAGTCGTTACCTAGTATTATGGTCACCAAAAACCCTAAGGTAAGTCCTAACTTAATGAATTTCAATTTTAAGAAAATTTCCCCCTTTCCTTTGAGTTCTTTCAAGTCTAAGAAAGAGAGATTTTAGAGGTTTTCAAGAAAATAGAACTCAACATCCATTTGATTGATGTTATCAAGCAAATTCCCAAGTATATCAAATTTTTGAAGGAGTTGTGTACTACCAAAAGAGCTTACAAGCTAAAAGGCTACAAAACATTAAGTATGGGTGAAGTTGTATCTGCTGTTGCTAAAAAGAATCTACCTTTAAAGCAAAAAGACCAAGGTGCATTTATATCCAATGTGTTATTGGTAATGCTAGTTTTAAAAAGGCCTTATGCGATTTGGGTGCATCCATTAGTGTTATGCCTAAACATGTATATGATTCTCTTAGTTTTGAGCCTTTGATTAAAACTAGTATTGTAATATAACTTACGGATCGTAGTTTTGTTTATTCACTTAGTGTGATAGAAGATGTCCTATGATAGTTTGGTTATTCCATGTGACTTTTATATTCTTGATATGGAACATGATTCTTATGATTTCTCAAACAACAACAGTCTTATATTATTTGGAAGACCATTCTTGAAGACTGCCAATACTAAAATTGATTGTGGTAAGGATACTTTGTCTATGAAAGTAGGAGATGAAATGATTGAATTTAATTTTCATGATGCAATGAAATATCCTTATAACAATGTTTATTCTATCATGTGTTATGACCAAGTTGATAAGTGTGTGCAATAAGTTTTTGATTTTGATTGCGATGACAGATTAAGCATGACTTTGAGATATGGTTATGATTTTACCGAGATAGAAGATATAAAGAGACACCTATGTGTTCCCCAAAAAATTCAAGAATCAGCCTTGGCTTTGCAAACCACCCCCTGTGGTAATGTCTTTGTTGATTTAGTAGTTTTACATAAAAAGCTTTTGTCATCTATTTTACAAGCACCCGAGTTAGAATTGAAACCTTTGCTTGATAAATTGAAGTATGTATTCATTGGCGACAACAATACACTTCCAGTTATCGTAGCAAAATGTTTGACAAGTGCGCACGAGAAAAAAATTATGAAGTTGTTGTGCGATCACAAAATAGTCATTGGATGAACTTTAGCCAACATCAAGGGCATTAGTCCCTCGATGTGTATGCATCACATACTAATAGAGGACAATGTGAAACCAATAAGGAAAATGCAAAGGAGGTTGAACCCACCTATGATGGAGGTAGTGAAAGCTAAAATTTTAAAACTATTAGATGCTGGAGTCATTTACCCCATCACGGATAGTAAATGAGTGGCACCAATCCATGTGGTGCCTAAAAAGACTAGAATCACATTGGTAAAGAAAAAAAATGATGAACTTATTCCTATGTGTATCTCGAGTGGTTAGAGAATGTGTGTTGATTATAGAAAGCTTAATCTTTCTAAATGAAAAGATCACTTTTGATTACCATTCATGGGCCAAATGCTTGATCGTTTAGCAGGTAAGTCTTTTTATTACTTTCTTGATGGATATAGTGGATATAATCAGATTGTTATTAATCTTGAGAATCAACAAAAGACTATATTTACATGTTCATTTGGTACATATGCAAATAGAAGAATGCCCTTTGGTCTCTGTAATGCACCCGTAACTTTTCAAATATACATGATGAGTATTTTTTATAACTATATTGAAAGAATAATTAAGGTTTTCATGGATGATTTCACGGTGTATGGTGATTCTTTTGATAAGTGTTTAGAAAGTTTACCTTTAGTCTTAGAAAGATGCATTGAAACTAATCTTTTCTTACCCCTCATGCGTGAAGGAAGTTCGTTCTTTTTTTGGCCATGCAGGTTTCTATTGACATTTTATCAAAAATTTCTTAAAGATTACAGCACTCTTGTGCAAATTATTAGCCAAGGAAGTGGATTTGTGTTTAATCAAGCATGTAAGTATGCCCATGATGAGCTTAAGAGGTGTGTCACATTTGCCACTATCATACAACCACCAAATTGAGACGAACCTTTCGAGATAATATATGATGCAAGTGACTACACGGTAAGGGTTATGCTTGGACAAAGAATAGGGAAGAATTTGCATGTTATCGCATATGCCTCCACATGTTGGACGAGCGTAATACAATTATCATACAACTAAAAAGAAACTTTTTACAGTGGTGTTTTGCTCTAAAAAAATTCAGGTCATATTTACTTGGTACAGAAGTTATTTTTACTAACCATGCAGCTTTGAGGTATCTTTTGAAGAAAAAAAGTCCAAACCGAGATTAATTAGGTAGATCTTGCTTTTACAAGAATTTGATCTTGATATCAAAGACAGAAAGAATGTCGAAAACCATATGGCTGATCACTTGAGTTGATTAAGGACCACTGATATACGAACCGAAACAATAAAAGAGACATTCCATAAGAGCAACATATGTGTTACATTCCTCTAAAAGATCATGGTATGCTGATTTGGTGAACTATTTAGTCACTAAAAAATTCCTCCAAGTTTGTCTAAATTCTAAAAAGACAAGTTACGAGCTGATGTTAAATACTATTTTTGGGACACTTCTTATCTGTGAAAATTTTGTGCGGATCAAATAATTAGAAGATGCGTACTATAAGATGAATTTCATTCCATTCTCACTTTTTATCATTCTTATTCTTGTGGTAGGCATTTTGTAGTGAAAAGAATGACCCACAAGGTACTTAAAAGTGGTCTCTATTGACCTTCTATTTTTAAGGATGCATTTATTTTTGCAAATCATGTGAAAAATACCAAAGAACAGGTAATATCACTCATAAAAATAAAATGCTTTTAACAAATATTGTTGTAAGTGAAATTTTTATGTTTGGGGTATTGATTTTATGGGTCTATTTCCTTCTTTTTTGGTAATCTTTACTTTATACATTGGGATTCACATAATCTTCTTGAAAGGAAATTTTATTTTTCATAAAGTATAAAGCAAATAAATTGTATCCTTCTTGAAATATCTTGAGGGATTTGTTCTTGAATAATTAGGAGTTTTTTTTAGAGAAGATGGATAAGAAGATAATTAATTGAGAATTAATAAAAGAACTATAACTTAATTTATAGTTAGCATAACTTCAAATTTTATTCCTAGAAATTAAAATACGTTTTGTTTAAAATAAGTTGATTGGCTGACATGTTAGATATTTAAGAGTATAGTCAATATTTTTATAAAAAACATTCTCATTTAGCCACATCACTAATGGCCGATTCCATTGATTGATTTCAATACTAATATTATGGGAAAATATTTTTTTGTTCAGTTTAGAAATAAAAGAATATGAAGGGTCATTATTTAGATAAAAAATAAATATCCACATATTGATTTGATAAGAACAATGATAGTTTACTGCTAAATAGAAAAAGGAATTATGGAATCGATCATGAATAGTGGAATCTACCAGGTTTAAAGAGACTTAATTGACCAGGATAGTTAGGATGAAGTCGATCAAAAGTCATGATTAATCAAAGAAAAGCAATCGATCATAGAAATAAGAGTTCATGTTGTCAACCAGAAGGTTCAATTCAACTTAGAAGTGGGGGTTCTTAACAAATTAGAACTAATCAGTATTGTAGATTAGTTAGAATTCATATGGTTATCGTTAAGGAGATACATATTATTTTAGATTATGTTAAGATTTAATGTGTAAACTTCTTATCTAATAAAAGTAATTTATATAGAACTAGAATTAGATGTTTATGTAACATTTTACTTTGTACCATTATAAATATACCATTTAGTTACTAGAAGAAATTGTTGTCCTATGAATATGGTTTCAAGAAGTCAATTCAATTTTATCTTCTTCTTTTTTTATTCAGTTTTTTCTTTTATTTACAATTTTATTTATAGATTTATCTATCGTTATTTCTTTTTTTTTCTCTTTACATGTCTTTTTTTAATGTTGCTTGGGATAAATATGTTTTTACTTTACTTGCCTCCACTCAAGATTTAGTTTCTAGTTGTAGTTTCTTCTTAATAGAAGATAGAAATGAAGGATAAGTAGCTTAATTGGTTAAATTATTGATGGTTGGTCAGTTCATTAGTCAACAATCGATCGTATAATTATCTATGAGATCAATAACAATATCTAATATTCTACTTGCTTAGACTTAAACTCTATTTGACATTGCGGTCCATCCATGTTTTTGAAAAAATTTGACTATTTTTTTTAGCCTTTAATTAATTATTTTTATGTGTTTTTAAAATCATTTTAATGTATTAATATCAAAAATAAATTAAAAAAATTAATAAACTTTCAAAAAAAAACATTTTAAAAAACAGTATCAAAATATCCACTTAGCCACCATCAACTTGCACACATTATACTTGGTATCAATGTATCTATAGGTCACAATATATATATATATACACTCTATATTGTTAATTATCTAGTTGAATATATAATTGTTCTTTAAATTATTGATTTGAGTGTTTAGAAGCAAATCCGGAAAAAATATGAAGTCCCAATTTCATAGAATAAAAGCTGAGGCCTGGAATCGTGATTCCTCTGCGCTGTAAGCATTGGCAACATCACACAAACACACACATATATAGAGTCAAAGCTGCTGACCATCTTGGTTTTTGCAGGTCTCAAGAGTCAAAGGATCTTAGTCCTAGAGCACTAAAAACCTACAAGCTCGAACACCTTATTGCCATATGTAAATATTTTACTCTATACTAATATGTTGGCGTGCCTCATTCATGAATAGATCCTCATACAAATTATTATTCAATGGGTAAGTGGGGAGAAACTTTGGATAGAGGAGGAGCGTCTTCTTCCTCCTCCTCCTCCTCCTCTTCTTCTTCGTATATATTAAAAACCAACCAGCCTGGAGTGGTCCAGCCTCTCACACGTGATGACGCTCCTCCCTGCAATTATTTCCACCACCATCATCAATGCTTTCTTTGGCTTCTATAACTTTGGCCCCCAATTAGCTAGCCAAAAAGCTTCCAATCCTCCAAATCTCTTGTATCAAAGTTGTGGGTCCTTCGTTAATATTACAATTATGATGTATTGCCAAATGTGTGAAAGTGTGGTGACAGTGTTCTGCCATTCCTTGCTCGCCTTTTCTCTTGTTTTCTATTTCCTTGAGAAAAAGGATCTCTCCGTTCTATCAAAATCTATGATGGCCCCCGTTCGAGGGAAGAGCTGTGTTCCGTTTGGTCAGCCCCAGCTTCTTGGTAGGGTCTCAACTCTCATGGAAACAAGGTTATCAATTTTATTTTGATAGGTATTTTGTTTTTTTAATTGGAATGAAATATTTCAATTTTAGAGTGTTTTGATGTACCGTTTTAAAGTTGTATTGTATATATATATATATATATATATATATATATATATATATATATATATATATATATATTCAACAAATATAATTCAAATTCAAGATAAATTAATTATAAATTATGTAATACAAACACAATGCCAAACAAATATAATTTTAAATTTTAAAATATTTCTAAATAGTCAAGATTAAATAGATCTTTAACTTAAAGTAATTCAACTTAAACAAAATGTTAAAATATTATGAAAGTAAAATGTTTTAACACAAATATATTAAATATAAAGTTAGGTCAATGTTATCAAGGCTAATGGAATCTAAAACATCCATTGTTTTGCTCAAATTCCTACAAAGTATAAATATGAAAAAAAACAACTTGAATATAAACCATATATATTAGTGATAAATCTAATTTTAAAAAATTAATATCATTGTTAATGAAAATAGTAATAATAATTTTTAATATTATTATTAATATCATTGTTATTGAAAATAGCAATGAAAAAGAGCTTTTTATAATTAGGTTATTTAATTAATTAAATTGAACAAGATTCAATTTGATTTAATGACTTTTTAAGAGCGGAACGGAACATGTGCAATGTAACCGGAACGTTTCGGGCGGAATTTAGCTGAAAAATTCGGAACGGACTGAGATTTAAAATGAGATGAAATTTGTTCCGTTTTTTTAATTAGTATGGAATGTTTCGGCCATTCCGAACGAAACGGAACGAAATCGACAACCTTGGTTAGAAAAGTCAAAACTTGAGGGTTTTGGATGGTTTCTTACACTATATATTTCATAATTTTAAATGTATTAGTCTTTCTTAGTTATAGTGTATAATTATTAAGATTAATCAACAATCACCTTCCATTTTGCTGAGTCAAGAGAGAAGAAATATATTTTTTTTCTCGGTCGTGATTTAGTGTTGATCTGATCTAGTGAATGCCTTACTACTTTTTATACACATTCTCTTTTTTTTTTAGCATCAAAGAAATTGTTTTAGCAATCACTTGACTATTTGTTTTTGCGCTTTATAAGTATTTTTAAAAATATTTAAATATTTTATTTTTTTTGTTTCAAATTAATATGTTTTTGGTATTTTTAAATCATTTTTATGCGCTGATATTAAAAATAATTTTTTAAAAATATAAAAAATATTATTTTAATATATTTTTTAGTGAAAAGTATTTTAAAAAATAACTGCAACCACACTCCTAAATATACTTATTTAGATATTGTTTATTGGAAAAATAATAAGGAATCAACCATTATTAAGTATCATATCAACTTCTATATTAATAAAAAAAAAACATTATTTCTCGTATAATCTTAACCACGCATCAATTTGGTATATTATAAGGTATTTAATAAATTCTTCTAGTGATTGATTTCCAACTTTAAACTCATAAATACAGCTAAGAAAGGAAATAAAATTCTTTAATCTTCACGCCAACCCTTTAGATTTACCATCATTCTTGAGCATAGATGATTAGGAACTAATGCAATGTGTTAGAAATGTCTAAATGCAATTAAGTTTTTTTTTATTTTTTCCTGAGAAAACAATAACGATTCTCTCCATGATGAATGAAGTAGGCAAGCCCTCTTGCTTTCACGATGAATGTGTTCATGAACATGCATGTATTCTCTCCATATTTCCATACACTAGTCTCGCTCCCATATTTGTAATTGCCAAGAGTTAGCTGGGTCAAAGAACGCGATTGTTGAAATCATATTTTTAAAAAATTTAAATTTTTTTATACTTAAAATTTATTTATTTATTAATATTTTTGAATTGTTTTGATATGCTGATATGAAAAATAAAAAAATACTATTTTAATATATTTTCAAACAAAAAACACTTTAAAAAACAATTATCACTACACTTTCATACACCCTCTTGACTTTCTACCGAGATAGTTTTTTTTCTTTTCCTTTCCATTCTTATTCACAAAGGATTATTTCCAAAACTATTTAAGCCAAAACCAAATCTCTAAGGTATCTTCCTGTTTTAAAATAATACTCTTTATTTTTTAGCTATATATCTTTTTATTTTTGTGTTTTAAAAGTATTTTAAAAAAAATTTAAAATTTTTTAATTTTTTTCTTTACTTCAAATTAATATTTTTTGGTTTTTTAGATCATTTTGATGCGTTGATATCAAAAATAATTTTAAAAAATAAAAAATACTATTTTAATGTATTTCAAAATAAAAAACACTTTAAAAAATAATCGTAATTACACTTCTAAACACCCCTATATCTACCACTTTCCTTCTAGATAGCGAGACCAGAGTCCAATTTAAATTTATATGTATATATATATATATATATATATATATATATATATATATTCAACCTTGAGATAATAAAATGAGATTCAATTTCATTTACCACTCTTTAACATTCTTTTTTTAAAAAATAAAATTTTTGCAGCAATCACATGCTCACTCAATTGGACCTACGTCAATAAACAAATTTTTTTAAAAAAACTATACAATCATCACATGCCAACATTAAATTAGAACCCACATTAATAAACACGTTAGAAAAAAACTCTTTAGCTAAAAGTCTTTGACTATCCGCATAAAAAAACAAAATAGTAACATTAAAAAATAACTTATTTTTGGTTAAAACAACTAAACATTAAAAAATAACTTATTTTTTATAAAAATATTTTTTTCTCTGACAGCTTATTTTTCGAGAACAAAAACCTAATATCTTAATTATAAGAGTCCTTGTTTCTTCTGTGTTCTCTAATTTTTCTGGGAACACTCACATAATTGTGTGTGTTTACTCATCTATTCATAATTAATCACTCTTGCAAACTTAGAGTGATGGAATGCAAATATTTTTGATATATATCATCCCTAATTTTTATTTTTCTATTTTATCCGACACATATATAGCATCAAATATAACTATTTAACAAAATAATAATGAGATATAATTAATGATATGACCTATGCAAGCGATGGAAAATCATATTTGGTTTTTGATTTAATGTTTATTAATGCATAGTTTTATGCTAACAAATATGAATTTCAATCAAATTATTGGATTGGAATGATATTTTATCAAAAGATTTCAAAAGCCTTATTTTATATACAGTTAAAATGTCATAGTGATCGGACATCAAAAAAGTTATTGTGTAAAAATAATATTAGTTTATTTGTTGATTTAGAATTTTTATTTTATTTTATTATAACTCTTTTATTATTTTTCAATCTTATTTAGGATTGTTTTATCTATTATAAATAAGGTTATTTAACTTGTATTTTAACCTTTTAATAGATTTGATTTCATAACAATATTTGTGTGTGTGTGTGTGTGTGAGGAAATCTCATACTTCTTGGTTCTTTAATAACTTCTTTTAGAGTTATCAAAAATCAATTATCTTTGTAGCGTTTTTTCTTATATTTCTTGTTCACAATTCTCTATAATAATTGGATGGGGGTTTTCATTCTAATAATTTTGATATCTCGGTTTAAGTAATTATTGTGTCAAGCTTTTATCAATAAAATCTGATTTTAGCTTTCTTGAGATTGCTCTTTCTTACATGTAAGTTCAAGGGTTTCCTTCAAGTTCACATCATATAAAAAATATGATGGTAAAAAAAAAGAATTTAGTATATCATATATTTATATATAGTTTTATTTTATATGTAACTATATATATAATATAAATATTTTAAATATAATATTGTAGACATATAATCATTTTTTTTGTTTCCTAACATGCTTTATATTCAAATGTATTTTCTAGCAATATTATCTTAATTAAAGTACTATATGCACTAACATATCAAATTGATATACTTTTATATTGTATATTAATATATCTTAATATATTATTTTCTATGTAAATATATTAGTAATTTTTTATTTTTTAATAATATTATATTTTAAACTATTTTAGTAATATATATATATATATATATATATAATGAAGTATTTTACCATTTTAGTTTTTAAATCTTTTATGGAAAGTATTTTCCAATCTTTTAAGTCAAAACACATTTTTCTCCATTTGTGTTTTTATTTGATCAAAAAATAAATTTCATTAGCTAGTTTTTTCGCAATGTAGTCAAACATAAAAAAAAAAAATTTAAAAAAACTTTTCATTAAAAAACTTTTCAAAATACAAATAATACCTCAAAAGTTAAGAAAAATATCATATATCTTTAGCCACCGCATCAATCCTTTAAAATGGGATGAATCCTTTAAGAGATTTTGCTAAAGCAAAATCTTAAAAATTCGAGAATTTTGAAGTGGCAAAACATGTCATGTACAAGAAAATACCGCACAGCCATGATAGCAGTATTCTCTATTAGAATTCAGTCTCAGTTGATATTCGAATTATACGTGCATACAAGCCTTCTTCATACACGGTAAGTATACAATACGTACCATATACAGGCTTGTATGCACGTGATAACCGCTTAAAAATTAACTCTTATATCTCATCTTCTCAGTTTGGCGGCACCGAACCCGCTGGCCTTCACTCCCCGACTCGCCAGATTCTACTCGTCCCTTTGTCTTTCTCCTTGTATACAAACTTCCCCAGTCTCACCAGCGTGGATTCAGCGGTTAGATCATCCTGTGAAATCCCATGTTTCAGTTTGAGCTCTTAAGATTTTCATGATATTAGAATCAAACTAAAATATATGGGAGACTTCGACCATTCTCTCTCTTTGTCAAGTCTTTTGTGTCATGAGAATGAAAGTTGTTTTTTCAACGACAGTATTAGTGATCACGACCACATCAAACATGACCGATCTTGTTTCGGTTTAGAAACTGAAGTTGATGTTGAATATGTAGAGAAGTTGGTGGAGCGGGAGACCATTACTTTTGGATACAGATGTCATGCGTCTTTTGACGATTGCTTGATCACTAGCCATAATTGGTTAAAATTTGCTCGCTTAGATGCCATTGAATGGATTCTTAATGTAATTCGTTTTCTCATTTTTCGATTTCTCCTTTTCAGATTCTCTGTTTTGTTTCTGTTTCTAAAAGTTTGTGTTGTGTTCTGTTTTCAGACAAGAGCAATCTACGGTTTTCGATTTCATACGGCTTATCTTTCTGTCACTTACTTCGACCGTTTTGTTTCAAAAAGATCTATTGACGTAAGAAACCTCTTTCTTTTTTTTTTCAAAATAAGAAACTACTAATTGATTTTGAATGCTTATGATTAATGAACGTTATTTTATCCTTTTACAGGAAGGGAAATTGTGGGCTATCCGTTTGTTATCGGTGGCATGTTTGTCATTAGCAGCGAAGATGGAGGAGCATAAAGTGCCACCCTTATCAGAGTTTCCGGTGGAAGATTACTGTTTTGGAAATAAGGTTATACAGAGAATGGAATTGTTGGTACTGAATACATTGGAATGGACAATGAATTCAATCACTCCTTTTGCTTATCTGCATTACTTCATCCATAAAACATGCGGTGAATCTACACCAAAAGAAACAGTTTCTAGAGCTGTGGAGCTTATTGTGGCAATGATAAAAGGTACAGTAATTTCTTTCATCCCTCTCTTTGCTTATCTGCATTACTTCATCCATAAAACGCTTGGTTTTCCAAGTTTTATTCATGAGTTTAATAAATTCTTGCATGCTATGTTTTGTGTAGAGATCGATTTGCTTGATCATCGACCATCTATTATCGCGGCAGCTGCAGTATTAGCTGCATCCAATCGGAAATTAACGAGAAAAGAGTTGGAGCTGAAAATGGATATGATTTCATCTTGGGGTTCTCTGGAAAATGTGACCTTTCTTGCCTTTGTTTAACAATTCTGTATTTGATATCTTATCTTTTGTCAATTAAATTAAAGAACACAACGTATAGAGATGGGTTGGCCTTATTGATGTTCATTCCATGTTTCCTTGTAACAGGAAAATGTATTTTCCTGTTACATCGCAATGCAGGAAATAGAGATGGGAAAGGTTAAGACACCCAGACTAGTGTTTTATCCTAATTCATCAGCAATACATTCTGGTTCATTTGATGTTCTTGAAAACTCTTCCCTCGTCTCTGGAGCTGGTATTAAAAGAAGCCTCACATTTAATGAATGTGATCAAACTTGCCCAGCTAAGAAAATCTGTCGGCCATAGTGTTTGATGCTGTCTTTAAAGGATTGACTTGGGTTTATTAATGAGATTTCTTTTTTGAAGAAGAAAAAAAAACATGGATCATTGCTCATAGATTGGTTCATATGTCTAATGAGTGTTGGTGGCCATTTTACGGTATGTTTTGGACTTGAGGATTGGTGTTTCATTTTCCAACACCCAACAAAAGAATGAGCCAAGTGAGAAAAAAGAAGCTTATAGAGAAAAGGTAAATAAAAAGGTGTGTTAGCTTTAACCTACAGTAAGAAGAAAGCAGCTGACTGAAGTCCAAAAGCCATTAAGGTGAAGAAAGGCCAGGAGACTCCCCGACGACCATTGAAGACTGCTCGTCTATTGCATTGTTTGGTTTCAAGAATCCCACCATTGCTTACCTTCCTTTTCAGTTATTGTATTTCTTTTCTTCCCGTTTTTCTTTCGTTTGTTGTGACAGGGGGTGCGATGTGTACGTACATCACTTGTAACCCTACCAATGCTTGGGATGCTTAGGTCTTTCAGAAGGCTGAAAGCCATTAGGAATGAAGAAATGTTTTTGATTGATTTGATGTACCTGAGTTGCATCTGGACCATTGAAAAGTGTACAAAGGCTAATGTGTTCAGACTTTTGACGAGTGGGAGGTTTCCTTTTCTCTGTTAAATGGCACTGTGTTTGGGTGTTTTGGGTCATGAAGCGTACTCAGGAATTGAATTCTTTTGCTAATTACAATGTAGCTGGGAGCATTTTGAAACATCTTCAGTTAGAGACCTGCAAATAGCAAAAGAATTCAAGTTATGTGCTTGGTTTTTATTTTTCGAAAAAGAAAACACAATATCAGGAACGCTCTCTTGAAAAGTAAAAAGAAAGCAAACTTGTTGTCATTCTTTCTCAAAGTTTCGCCATTGTTTTCACCAATATGTTATACATGTGAAAGCTGATTTGTGCTCTCTTCCATGGTTGCCCGTAGGGCCCATGCTATCATCATGAAGTTGGAGTCCTCTGTTTTTAGGGTGGACGAGGGGGTTTGAGATTCATGGCAAAATGGTGTCAGAGGCTCCACCCTTCCACATGCCTCCATGGGGTCCTAGGATATCCAGCCTAGCATTGTACAACAATGTATTCTAGGCTGCAGTAATTGCAACGACTATTCTAGGAGACGGTTCACAGTTGGAGTACTTATTGTAAAATAATAAAAAATTACTTTTGATATTAATATATTAAAATAATATGAAAATATAAAAAAATATTAAACTAAACTTTTTAAATTTTTTTTAAATAACATGATTTCAATCACATTTCCAAACACTAATTATATTACATGGTTCAAAATCTAGGTAGATAAAACAACTATTATTTGTTTTATGAGGTGGTTTATTATTTATTCTATTAAAACAAACAAACAAACAACATGTTATCCATCTCTTATAAAATTAAAAAAATATATATCAAAGCTTAGATAAGCAAGCCTAAGTTAGCAGACTTGTATGCTTGGGTCTTTTTTATTAAGGGCCAGGTGTGTTGGGCCACCCAAACTCACATACCATCAAATCAATTTTTTATTTAATTTCAAGAATTCATGGTGGATCGGAGGAGTGATGTTTTTTTTTTTTTATCATTCAGTTGTGAAATTTAAGACCAATTGCTCTAATTTGTAGGAAATGGTGCAAATGAAAGACGGGAACCAAAATAAAAAACACAAAGAAACTTGATGGCCATTACAAAATTTACTCAAAACATTAACTTTGGTCCTTTTATTTTTCAACAAACCCATTTTTAGTCCCTTTGGTTTTCCAAAAATTCCCTTTTGATATAAAACCTCATATATTTTATTTTTTAGTCCTTGATTTGATGTTGGAAAAAGAAAGTCACTAGAATCAGGTGGTAGAGAGAGAAAACATTAGTTGACATCGCTTATGACACCAAAATGGTTAATCGTTTTGTTAATGAGTTTTAAATGATGAGAGTAGTTCCACTAAGGTGTTATTTCACCTCAAAATTGCATGAGATAGTATATCTAATCTTAGAAAGTTTTTGGGTTTTAGGTTGTTTTTTATTTTGGACCTTTTTTAGGTTTTTTTAAGGTAAAAAGATTTATTTAGATCTTTATGATGTTTTTTTTGTATATTTTTGGGTAAAAGCAAATATGGTTTTAAATGAATTTTTGGTGTGAAACACCCCGACCTGATTTTTTGGTGACCTCCCTAGTAATCAAAATTTAGGAAAAGCATGCAATGTGTTGTTTGTCTCAACAAGCAACGCATCATTTGCTCTATTTTAATTTTTTTTTAATAAAATAGATAGTATGTCATCTGTCCTTTATGAAATGAAAAAAAAATATCAAAACCTAAGGTCATGGGCTTGGGATGGTAGACCTGCGTGCTTAGGCTATTCTTACTATAAGTCAAACATGTTGGGCCACCAAGGCCTCCATACATAAGCTTTATCTTGGACTTTTTTTTTCTTCTTCAACTTCATCCTTTGATTATTATTTTTTTGAATTACTTGACTTTTTATTTTTCAATTTCATCATTCAATATTTGATTTGTTTTAAATTAGTCTTTATGATTTATTTTGTTTTACTTTTTCTAAAGTCATCGTGGCTTGAGATACACATTCTTCCATTTTGTTGGGGCTTGATTTTAACAACATTTATTTTTGTTATCATTTTTTTAGTTGTTTAAGTTGTCTTTGGACTCACTAAGTCAATTGGGTCAGATTAAACTAACCCTTATGTGGTTAAGATTTTTTTTTCCCTGCTAGAGAATACGTTAATAGTGCATACTCTTTTTTTTACTCTTAAAAAATTGATTTGACCAGCAATGTAGGGCGGGCCAATTATCTATTATAGTTTTATTCGAACTCATATCCTAGCACTTATTAGACACCTTTAAGGTAAGATGTTGTTCGATTCTTCTAAGCTACTCTTACGAAGAGTTCTTAAGTATAAAAGGAATATAGGTTGATGTTTGGTGTTATAGATGTAAAAGGTTTTGGTGATTGTGCTTCCCTGCTAGGTCATACTAATTTTTTCACAAAAAATGATGTTCAGGTGTAACGTTTTTAAAAAAGAAGAAAAATCTTCAAATCAAGTTATATACTTGTTTCATTAAGGGAAAAATGATATAGCTCATTTCTTGACCCATTAAATATAGAAGGATGAAATAGCGTAAAAAAGAACCTAAATAAATCATCCCTGACCAACCCTAGTTAGCATGATAAACTTGTAACCTCGGTAATTAAGGACGAGCTAACTCAAGTTATCTTGTCAAATCCATAACCCAGATCATGAGATTAAAATAGCCCAATATAAAAAAATATCAACCTATGTTAACTATTCAAACTTGTGACCCAAGTCATTAGATTCGATGCGCTCTATCTAGAAAAACCATGAAATTTAATTCTCATTCAATAAAATATTGAAAGATAAAATTGAAAAAAAGAATTTCAATCATACAAAAGAATTCAAAACAAAAATAAAATAAAAGAATAAGGACCAAAATTATAATAGAAAATAAATTTAATATTTTATTGAAGGGTGAAATTGAAAAGAAAAATCCATTTAGCAAATGGACAAAAAAACATTTCAAAGAATGAAGATCAAAATTAATATACAAAATAAATTTTATATTTCGTTAAAGGGTGAGATTGAAATATTTTTTTATAGAAAAAGGACCTCAAAAAACCCAAAATAATAAGGATCAAATTGGTAAACATAATATACCATTAATTTTGATAGAAGGATGAGATTGAGAAAAAAGAACTTTTACAAAAAACCAAAAAAAAAATAGAAGTCAAAAGAATTAGGATAGATTTGAAAAATATAATATATAAAAAATTAGAATTAAATAATAAAATTAAAAAGAAACAAAACATTTATAAAATAACTAAGAGCAAATATTTTGCAACCCTAAAATTCAATTACAATGTTCTTAGCAAACACCTTTTTTATTTTTTTTAAGTATTGTTTGTTTTATATTTTAATCCCTAATGTTTATTATATTTATGTTTAAATAATAATATTTTATCTGATTTGTATTTTGGTCTCTAGTAATTGGAAGAACAGAGAAGTGAGGTGAGAGAAAGTATTAGCATGCTGCCATAAAAAAGAACTTTCCATATGATTAACAAGAAGAATTCATTAACGGCGGTTAAGTTCCAAGTCAGAATCCAAAAGATCTAATTGGGTTATTTTTTCTCTCTAAAAAATTACAGTTTTTTCTTTTTCTTTTATTTATTTATTTATTTATTTTATTTTTCTAAAAGCTAGACATAGACATGGAAAGCTATTTGATCTTTTGTTTAAATATTGGATGCTGTAAAATTAAATTATTTGATTAAATAAATATTTTAAAACCACATGATAATACCATAATCTTGAAATAAAGTTGATTATTTCATGAAAAATAATATATGAATCTAATGCACAAAAAATTATTTGTTGATTTTTATATAATTTCTTACAAATTAATTATTACTTTATTTCTCACACTACAATCTTATAAAAATTATTAAATAATTTTAACTTCAAAAAAAGATTTGTAGAAAAGATAAAGAAGAAGTAGTTAAAAATTATTTGAAATAATTTATGAAATTATATGTTTTTAAATTTTATTATTTTTCAACTTTTTTATTTGTTAGATTTAATATTTATTATTTTGATTATTATTTATTTTATTTGAAATAATTTATGAAATTATATATATTTTTTAATTTCATTCTCATCTAACTTTTTAATTTGTAAGATTTATTTTTTATTATTTTAATAAACTTGAAAAAAAATATTAACAAGTTATTTTTCAATTCATTTATCATGATATAACCAAATACTATAAAATATTTTTTAATTTATTTTTTATGATACTATAAAATATTATAAAATAATTCACTTTTCAAGATTTTATTTTTCTAAAGAAAAATCAATTTTTTTAAAAAATATTTTTTACCAAATAAAGAGCTTAATAAAAAAAAAACCCATGAAAATATGAAAATATTTTGTGTCTTTTCTTCATCAAAGAAACTAAGGCATGCTGTAATAGGCGGGGAGGCTTTGAGAATTTGAAACCGAACCCTTGATTTGAAATATGAACAGATCCAGACAACAAAGACAAACAATCCCTCCATTAATTTATTTCTATCCTCTAACTCCCTTTACTACTTCTAGAATCCCAAGTTTCTCCCTCCATGGAGAAGAGGCATTGTCATCCGTCTTCTCTCCATAACTCATCGCCGCAGGAACTCCTCTCCTCAGCCACAGAACTCAATCTCAAAGTCAAATCCTCAAAACGAACACTCAAATCCTTAATCCACTCTATCCCCTCCTCTTCTCCTCTATCTTCCTCCCTCCCTCCCTCTCTGCATACTTTCATTTCCGATTCTATCCTTTCCTTCCGCCACCCCACCAGCCCCCCTCCCTCTAAAAAACGCCGTCGATCCGGCCGTAAAAATAATACCGATGAGGAAGCCGCTCTCAACCTCCACAAACAACCACAACAACATAATCTCGAGAAGCTCCACCTTCTTGCTCACGTTGCTTTTCTATGCGTTTCGCATCCCAAGAAGGTGTTTTCGCCTCGGGATCTGTTGCCATCTGTTCAGTTGCTTCATGACAATTTGGTCTTTTTTGAGTCGGATTCGAGTTTGTTGTTGGAGATATCGAATTTATGTGAGGTTTATTGGAGGGAGAATTTACAGGGGAGAGAAATGTTGATTTCACAGTCTTTACCATTTCTGGTTTCGCGGTCTTTGACATTGAAGAAGAAAGTGGACGTTCATAGAGTTTATGCTTTACGTGAGGCTTTTACTTTGTTTGATTTCGAGGATGAGAGCATTGAGGATTTGAAGATGTTGTTGATTCGGACTGTGATTGCGCCGATTTATCTGAAGACTGAGGATGGGAGGAAGTTCTTGGGGTTTATTTTTGGGTTGAGTATGCAGTTAATGAAGGAGGCATTGGCGATGATAAAGTCTCAGATTGCATTTGGTAGGAAGTCCATCCTGGAAGCATATGGAGTGGTGTTGTTTCGGGCATGGAAAGGGGTTGATGGGGTTTTGAAGAAGGAGTTTGAGGGTGGGTTCCTACAGGGTTTGATTGAGGGCTCGATATATGCGAATTCCAGGGTGTTTGCAGCTTCTGTGAGGAGGGTTTTGGGTGGGTTTGTTAGTCAAAGGATTACTGATGAGGTTGAAAAGTTGCTTTTTCGGCTTGCTGAGCCTGTGATATTTCGGTCCCTCCAGGTAAACCAATTCTTTTATCCCATGTAAACTTGATTTTCATGATAATATACCTGTTTGGAATAAATTATTAACTAGCATATAGCAATTTGTGTTGGCATGTGAAATAAATGTAATATTAACTTGGTAGCTGTTGCTCATACACAATTGATCTTAAGGATGCAATTGTTCTTTTCAACACATCTAATTCATTATTGGTTGGTTTAGATAATTTGATTAAAGAATTATGAGATTGTTCTATGCACGTTTTGACAGGTTGCCAATTCAAATGTTCGTCTTAATGCATTGCATTTACTTTTAGATTTTTTCCCTCTTGAAGATCCTGATGCCATGAAAGAAGTAAAAGATACACTGCTTGATAAGCAGTTCTTTTTAATGGAGAGATTGATCATGGACGATTGTCCAGATGTAAGAGTTGTTGCAGTAGAAGGTTGTTTTCGTGTCCTTCATTTATTTTGGGAAATCATCCCCTCATCAACCATTACAAAGCTGCTTACAAAAATATTTGATGACATGTCACACGATATATGCAATGAGGTTAGGCTTTCAACGGTGAATGGCACCATTTATTTGCTTGGAAATCCACAGTCTCATGAAATTCTTAAAGTTCTTCTACCAAGATTGGGGCATCTGATCCTGGATAGTGCTCTTTCTAGTCGTGCTGCTGTCATGGATCTCCTCCTCCTTATAAGGGATATCCGATCCTTTCAATTTAATAAGGTATTGCTTTTGCATTAACATTTTTGTATTGTTTTTAGCATCTTACTCATGTTACTTGGTTGAGTTTATTCTTACTATATTTGTATATCTCTCATTGGCTGGCTGTTATTATAAAACTGCAGGTGGTTGGTTTAGATGTGTTATTATCAACACTTGCAAATGATCATTCTCAGGTTGCACAGAAGATTGCTAGATTGCTTATACCATCATACTTTCCCTCAAAAGTTAGCATCGAAGAGGCATGCAATCGTTGTGTCACTCTTATTAAAAGGTCTCCCATGGCTGGTGCAAGGTTTTGTGAGTTTGCCATGTTAGAGGGGGCATCTCCCAAGTCTCTCATGGAGCTTGTCAGAGTGTTGATCGGTTTGGTTTTGTCAAATGAAAAACTACATGCAGATCAGATTGAGGGTTTACTTACTGCCGCTGCCTCCCTATGCAACAATCTAGTCAGTGAGCCTTGCTATAAGAATGCCCTTAAAGAGTTTTTCACCGGTGGAAAAGTAAAGTGCTTGTTTGCTGCTGCATCCACTGGGCATGCTCAACCATCTGTACTCAACATTTGTTCCGTTGTTTCTCCTGATGATGTTGCTGGGCTTGTTGAAGAATGCATGAGCCTAGTTACTAATTGTTGCGGATTACCAAATAATGTGGAAATGCAAGCTAAAGTAAGGTCCGCTCACAGATTATTGTTGTCTTATAGTGGCTTTGATGATATGTTCGATTCTTTAACAAGGCTTTTGCAAAGAGCTGCCTATCGTTGCCATGTTAAATTTGGAGTTGAAATACCAAAGCAGAGAGTTTCCCCTGGGAAAAGGAAAAAATGCAAGTCCTCAGTCAAAATCTCAGCCAAGAGGAAGCATGTAGGTGGGAAAAATTCAACCACTTTTGAGTATGATTACTCAATTGCTGTTGGAATTGCCTGCCAGATTAAAGACCTGGTTGTTTCTGAGGACTCTCGGGAAGCTATTTTACGGTCCCAAGCTCTAGAATCGTCATTTCTTGCTCTGAAGGTCATTTCAGAGGTCAGCATTGAGCACTGCATCTCCTGCGAGTATATGGACACATCACCTGTTTTGGCGTATTCAGGTCTTGCCTTGCATATGAGTCTTCAAAACGTAAGCATTAGTACAAATGATAGTGGCAGCAAGAACAGTGAGGGGACTGACTCTTCATCAATTTTGGAGGCAAGTTGTATTTTTTTTTCTTTCACTTTTGTTTTATTGAAGTCTCTATTCTCTATGACTCTCCATTGTATTTTTGTCTTTGACCAATAAATCATTCAATCCTTATGTGATTTTGCCAGTTTTGTGTTGCTTAGCCTTACATTCTATGGCAATACCTGAATTTTTTATTTTGCAAGAAATTTAATGTCCCTTTTCTTCACATTAGACCTTGAATTTAATTTCCATCTCTTGTTCTGCCATGGAATTTATCATTCTTTACATGGAAACAGTGTAACATCCTGAAATCAATGATCCCCTATTTTCCCAATGCCATCAGCACAAGCATGCTGGTTTACTTCTTTAGAGCTGCCACTTTATGCAAAATCTTGAAGCAGGACTGTGTTTCTTAATATTCCTCCCAGAACCCCACTTTGGCGGGGATCATAATCAGACATTGGTTGCTTATCAATACAAGCATTATAATTTGTAGCTGCCAGTTGTTGATTTAAGACCTGGTTAATGAGCTCCTTGAAAGTATTTTGTTTTTTGAATTTTAATAATAGGCATCTGTAGACAATTGGTGTTCTGTACCAATATACATGTATATCTTTCTCATTTTGTAACCGTGGTAATCATAACATTTGAAAGTATTATAATTTGTAGCTGCCAGTTGTTGATTTAAGACCTGGTTAATGAGCTAATTGAAAGTATTTTTGTTGTTTGAATTTTAATAATAGGCTTCTATAGACATTAGGTGTTCTGTACTAATATACATGTATATCTTTCTCATCTTACAACTGTGGTAATCACAACAGACTTTGTAATCTTCATGGATTTTTTTAATAGAGTGCATTTTTTAACTGTACCTGCTCCTTTGTCAGTTGTGACTGTTGCTCACATACGTGCTTCAATTTTTGAGAACGAGGAAACGTTTGTTGATGTGCTCTCAATTCTGTTTCCTCTAAATTTCATTTTCTTCAGACTGTGTTGGACCAGACAGTGGATCACCTTCTTAATTGTATTGATAAGCTGCTCGGAGAAGTTAACATTGGGGAAACTCAAGCAGACGCATCTATTTCAAATAATGATGGTGAGTGATTAAGGAGAGTATATAATTAAATCACCATCCCTTTAGCGCTGCTGTTCAATTATAGAATATTAGTGACTGCAATAATTTGAATATCTGCGTCTTACATGAGATCTCATCATGCAATATTTTGCTTTTAACATCTCCATTATTCTTCTTTGTTTTTCATTAGAGAGGAATAATTTTTTTTTAACGATGACTTTTTACCATTACGTAGGATCTCTCTCTACCAAAGAAAGGGGGATGTCAAATAAGGTGAAGATGCTTACTGCAGTGCTAAAGCTCATAGTTGATTCCATTGCAATGGGCCTTCTATCTCGCATTCATGGAAGGTGCTTGAACTTTACGTCTGCATATTTAAAACACATCATCTTTGCATTAGAGCACCAATCTAGTGAAAAACTGCAATTTAAGGAGGATGAGTTGAAAGATTGTTTTCTGTGTCTGAAGAGCTCCTTCAGTTATGCAGCCAAGTTACTCAATCTGATCCTTCGTGACACCAGTGAAACTTCACCACTACTGCCAGAAGCTTTTGATCTTGTCAATGATATGCTTGATCTAATCACCTCAATTGAATTGCACTTAGGCTCTGGTTTTGCAGCAGGCCTGGTTGCTGCAGCCAAGTCTTGGCTGCCTGATCTGATTCTTGCATTGGGATCTCCGTGCATGCTAAACAAGACTCAAGTAGCAAGCGCATATATAACTGCATTAGATTGCATTAAGTCTGGTTATCCATCGTGGCCTATAATTTTAGCAAAGACTGAGCTTTATGAAATAAGAGAAGCTAACCCAGAAGAGGAGGATGATATAACTTCCGAACCAGAAGAATTCCGTGCGTTTAAGAAATTCATGGAAATGATAGTTTCACTATTGAAGGGGAAGTTTAACATTCTGGATGCAGTTGGAGTGATTTTATTGACTGGCTCAGTTGTTGGCCTTGAAAGGAAGGACTTTGGAGTAGTATTGGGACTTGTACATTTTGTCTGTGTGAAGTTAGTTGGAGAAGAAGACAGGGAATGGAATGAACTGGATATGATGTTGGCTTCTCTGCCAGACATCTACCCTCAGATCGAGAGAGGGATTGAGGAACAGAGTGACGAAAATGCAAGGCAAAAATTATGCAGTGCCAGGATGTTGCTTGACCATGTTTGGTTTTACCATCTTTATGAAACCGGGAGATTTTCTGCTATGAAAGAATAAATGGAACTTCTGTAAGAAATTTTATATTTTAAATTCTATGCTGAGTATAAGCGTTGCATCCCATTTTATTTCATTCTGCAGAGGTTGAATGAAATGACAAAATCGTTCCTGTTCTTTTCTGAGACGGGACAAAATTACTCCTGGTCATTAAACCGTTATAAATTAACAGGTTCATGTTCTTTAACCAAACGGCAGTCATATGATTGCAATGCCTTAGCAGCATGTCCAAACATCATGAAATAGCTTCAAAGAGTACAAGATGGGCAAGGATGTCTCAAACCTCAGTTAGTAGTGTACTAATTACTCTGCTGACCATGACGAGTCCTGTCTGAGGGAGAACAAACTCGAAAAAAAAAAAAAAAAACTGGAATCTTGAGCTATACTGTTAGAGAGTTTTCCTCTTCTCAATACAATACCTGACTAGAAGAATAGTGCAATAGTTGTGCTTGCTGCTGTGAGCCTATCAGACTGAGAATGCCATGATAAAACTGCAGATACAGGTAATAAGAATTCTGGGGGAAGTCCCCTGGAGATGGATGAGAGAAGTTTGAACGCTGATGCAGCTACTATCAACAAACACGAGGCTAGACTGTAATTATCAAAGAAACGATTTCTGGAGGAGATTGCTGAAGCTCAAGGTTTGCTGCGTGCACAAAACTGGACAAGGAAGTTGGACTGCACAGGATCCGCATTCCAAGAACAGCCTGGGTGTCATGACTATAGGTTGTTTGACGTTGTGTTTTAACTTGTATTTTGGTGCATTTTAAAAGTATATTTAGATAAAAGACGTTATTTTGTAGTGTGTTTTTATGATTTTGATATATTGATATTAAAAATAAAAAATAATTTAATATACTTCTAAGTAAAAAACACTTTTGAAAAGTATCATACATTACAATACAAAAAACACATCAAACTGAATTGTCCTATTTAGATAAACTCATTTCTAATAAGTTGATGGACTCTTTTTTAAAGGCCTTTTCTTCTTCTTCTTTTTTTCTAGTATAGTATTGTGAGAAGATTGAACATCCAACTTTATGGAGCAACTCTTTCCCTAGCCATAACATAATGTGGAATCTAGATCACTTCCTCGAGCACCATTCTTTTAAGATAGAAGGGTGTTTTGATTCTAATGAATCAAGTTATAACTTACACCTTCTATGGAAAGTAAGTTCTATTTCAGAGATTGAGCTCTTTTAGTGTGTTTTGCCCTTACTAGTAAGAAGCTCTTCCTGAGCTAGGTTTCTTACATCTACGTGTTTTGAGAAGGGCCTAGATGGATGAGAAATTAAGAGAAAGTAAGATCAAGTTATAAATTAAGAGGCTAGATTCCAAGAGCTTTTACTTTGCATATCTTCCTACTAATTATGAGGATGAAAAATCATACAAACCATCTCTTTAACCTACCAATAAAAAAGAAAAAGAAAAGGACTAGGGTTTTTTAATCAAGAAACCAAAACTTTACAGCAAGTAATCAAGAAAAATAAATACACAAGTTATAAGGGATATAACCTGAGATTAAACCGATACCAATACATATGAATCCTAGCAGAATTTAATTGAATTTGAGAACTTAAGATCTTTCTAATTCAAGCTTAAGATTAACAATTGAGCTTAACATGATGGATGACCTACCTTAAGGCACCAAGATTATAATAACAACCCTCACACAACATCCTCACTTGGAGACCAGCACAAGAAGTATAAAATCATAACGAAGATTGATTAATTCTTTGAAGAGTGTAGCTCAATCAAGAACCAAGCAAGAAAGATCTCTATTTTCTATGCTTTAATATGCAAAAATCTTATATGAATTAAATCTGAAAATGAAGTCTTAAAAAAAGTATTTATACTCTTGAAAATAAACTCCTAAGATAACTTAGTGGGCTTACTTGACCCAATTTAAAACTAACTAATTAACTTGAAAATAATAAAATAAATATTCTAAAATTTTTATCATATGGTGTTGCCGCTTCTCTTTGAAAAATAAACTAAGAAATTTTCTTGTTCCAATAATCCTAGTTTGTCGTCTCCTGTGATGTCCATGGTAGAATATGATTTTCCTTCAAATTAAATCTCTTTGATAGATTAGGCTTTTCTTTTTTTAAATTATTCAAGATTTTTTTTATTGGATTAGAAAACATAAAATACTTGACAAGACAAGCCCATTGATGTTGAAATTACTCCTACGACCGAAACCCATGGTCCCCAAGCCCATTTTGAATATGAATCAAATTTGTTAAGGTTTGCTCTTCTTAGGTTGTTGCTCTTTTGTAGTCCATCTTGTCTCATGTATTTTGAAAAAATCTAATTAAAGGCTTCTTTGAACTTCTTTGCCATAGCCCTAGTGATTAGACCTACTGGAACTACTATCAGATCTTCTGGTGTGAGTTGGATCGAATCACTTAGTGCTTGTTGTATTTTAGAGTTTATTGAAGTAGGTTCCTGTCATTAGAAGAATATTCTTACAACAACAATTATCATACTAGCATTAAGAAATCGTCTTATGAGACTTATATGATTGGAAGTGTAGATCATTGGTTTATTAGTTTGAGGTTGGTGAGAAAAAGATAATGAGACCATAATTGATTTAGATTACCTCAAAGAAGATATGAATGATTAGAGAGAAGCTTCTGACCACTCAAAATAGAGAAAATGGTTACACGGATAAGAAGATACGTGATTTAGAGTTTTCAGCAGGTGATTGTGTGTTTTTAAAGGCATCCCTGACTATAGGAGTATTAGAAGAATTTTCTTACAACAATAATTATCATGCTAGCATTAAGATGACGCCTTATAAGATTTTATATGGTTGGAAGTATAGATCATCAATCTATTGGTTTGAGGTTAGTGAGAACAAGATAATGAGACTATAATTGATTTAGATTACCTTAAAGAAAATATGGATGATTAGAGAGAAGCTTTTGACCACTTAGAGTAGAGAAAATAGTTACACAAATAAGAAGATACATGATTTAGAGTTTTCAGCAGGTGATTGTGTGTTTTTGAAGGTATTACCAACTACAGGAGTATTAAGGCTTAGAAAGAAGACAAGTTAAGTCCTCAATTCATTGAACCATATAAGATTCTAGAGAGAGTTGGAGCAGTTGCTTATAGGTTAACTACCACCAAACTTGTTAGTTATTCATCCGGCATTCCATGTTTTGATGTTATGAAAGTATATGTTGGATCCATCTCATGTATTAGAAGTTCAGTCAGTTGAATTGAGTGATGCTATCATGACTTATAAGGTGCAACTGGAAGCTATAATGAATTAACAAGAAAAGAAACTTCGATAAAAGAAAATAGTTTTAGTGAAAGTGAAGAAGAAAGTTCATTTATATGAGAAAGAGACATGGGAGCTCGAGAAAAAAATATGCAAGGGGTATTATTATCTTTTCAATAAAGTTGGTAAATGTTCAAGTATTTCTGTCAAGTTTCGACAACAAAACTTTTATAAGGTAGGAGAATGTAATATTTTAAAAAGAAAAATATAAACATAATATGAAAGCCCTTAGAGAAGTAAACATTAGGTATAAATGAGCGAGGGACACTTTGGTAATTGTATAAAAATTGATAAATATAAATAGGAAAAGTAAAACAAAAACAATAGATCAAAAATTAAAAGAGAGAAGACCGAAAAGGAGAAATAGAGAAAGAAGAAGAAGAAGAAAAGAGGGAAAGATAAAGGAAATAGAAGAGAGTTAGAGAAAATAGATTTTTAAGGTAAGATTTATACTTTGATATGTATGATTGTTGTTATTAATTATAATTTTGAATTTGTTGAGATTTTAGGGATTTGAAGTTTGTGTTTTTGAGTTAGTTGATGAATAAATTGTTATGGGTTTTTGAGGTGTAAGTTGAAATTTTAAGGATCTGTAATTTTAAAGAGATTGGTAGATCAAAATTTTGAAATCTTGGTCAATTTTGGTTGACTGGTTTGCCCGATGGTTTTGGTTGACCAATTGGTCAATTTTGATTGACCGATTGACCGAGCAGTAGGGGTTGATCGATTCTTTTAGTTCGGTCAGTTTGGGATATATTCAGGATCAATCAGGTGGATTTGTTTCAGTTTTATAATTACATTTTGGTCTCTAATCTTAGAATTATAATCTCTTATATTATATGCTTTACGTCATTTTAAGTATATCTTCTTTTTATATATTCAGATACTCCTGATATTCTACATGATGAGTATCAATAGGATTCTTTTGATATCTGTTGTGTTCCTTGTACTTTTGAGTCAATCGAGTAAATAATATTCCATATGTAAGAGGAATAGTATAAATATTTGAATTGTTAATATGAAATTGATCATGCTTCTTGGTAAATTATATATTACTCATTATCTTTTGTTTGTGATGAAGCATGATCACTTGTTGAAATTTATTTCTTGATATGAGATATTATGCATATTTAAATTGATAGCTCCTCATTTGGTTGATTGTATGAGTTAAGCCTTTAAGAAATGATTATGTTTTCCTTGATTATGATCTTATGGTATGTGAGTCAGAATATTCATACTATAGATAGTAGTGGTATCCTTTGTGTATATTGTAGTTCTAAATTTTAATTAGTCAGGGGAGTCACTAACATGTGATGACTGATCATTTCACGGTTTGGAGCGTTATGCTCATTGCATATTGATTTTCTAACAAGCTTTACCTCATGCTATTTTTTATTATAGCCTACTTATGAAACTCACCTGTAAAAGTGTGAAGCTAAACTTGTATATATTCTTCATTATTGTATTAACTTGTAGGAGTATATTAAAATTTATTTACTCACTAAGTTGTTGAACTCATCCTCTTATTATTTATCTTTTTCAAGCTTATAATTTTGTCAGTGGTTGCTTTTATTGGACTTTCATAACCTATTTTTTTGCTTGTAATTGATACTATTTTGTTTTGTTTAGTTAGTGCTCTATATTTATTGAATTGTATAAAGGATTGTATTAAGATGTTGATTTATATTATGAGATTAATTATGAAATCAAATGTTGTGTAGAGTTTTAATTGAGTTTTTTAGAAAAAGTTGTTTGTATATTTGGGTTCATATGGGTAAAAAATCTGGAGATGAAACTTGCCTGTGCACCAGTCATATCTAAAAATTATATCGTGACATGCAGGCTACATGTAGTCACTGAAACACAATTTCCTACAAGTTCTGTGCAAACCACCACACTCACATGCACAGATATCAAGACATGCGTGCAGCATCTCCAAATTTCAAAACCAGCGAACAAAAAGCATTACAATTTATTTTTTTTAAATAAAAAATTTGAATTAGTACATTGATTGAATGAATGAAGAAGTTCAATTACATGATTGTAGAGTGTAGACCTACCAAAATTCCATCAAAAGATTCAAGAAAAAATTGCTGCCATCTTTTTAGTTGCCAGGAATATTCACTACGTAAAAGAAAAGTCAGGATCAAGGAACATTTGTTTTGGAAAACTGTTTCTAGGATAATAATATTTCTGCACCTGGTCTCGTAGACAACAAACTAAGAAAATTTCTTGGACAACATGCTGAGCACTTCACAAGTCTTCCATTGCTTGAAAAGGCCTCCTCAAATCCCGTTGTCCAAACTTCAGTTTTAGAAGGGATCTCTGAAACGCGATCTATACAGGGATCTTCTTTAAACCAGCAGCAATCGGCATGCCAAGAAATCCAATGAGCACACTAAGGAACCACTGTGCGAAAGTGAGAGGTGTTGTATTTGCAAATGTACCCAGGAATTCCACGATTATGATTTGGGAAAGGACAGTGCCACCAATAACAGCAACAAAAACATAGTTATCCAATATGCCTTTGAAAACATCAATCTCCTCCATCTCGCGGGAGCTTATCTCATTGAATATCTGCACAGTAAATGAAGTTATTTTTAGTTAGTGAAAGTTATCAAGGCAAGAATTGGAAATACTGCCAACTAGAAGCTTAGTTCAAACTATGATTATCACCTTCCTAGCGAGCTAATACACTCGAGCAACAAATATTAGGCCAAAACTTAAGATTTTATTTAACCAGGAAAATGGATGAAGTGTTCAATTCCATATCATCATGTAAACATGTAAGAGATGCATTAACTACACCTGAGAAGGATTTTCATTAACAAGCAGAATATTTGCTACAGGTGAGAGAGAATATTGGCATCCATGAATATCCTTCTCAATAGAACTGACAGCCTTGCTGTGATATTTCTTTAGCGTTAATAGGTTTTCTGGAAATTTATCAACGCTAAAGAAATTGGAAATGACAGCCTTTCGGTGCCCTTGAAACCTATTGGATTGTATTGTATTTAGCAAATAATGAAGCCTTGTAAAAAACCAATAAAATCTGGGAAAGAAGGTGAAGCTAGCTAGTAATGCGCATGATTCTCATTCCTTTTGCACAGCTCATAGAGAGGCATAAGAAGCAACAAATGGGTCAGGAGAGAAGAGAGCCAAAGGAAAAGAAGAGGAGAAAGGAATTCGTAAGTTCTAATTTCAGAGAACAACACTTCTAACAATGCTAATTAATCGTGAGAAATGCACCTATATTTCCCACTCTGATGGTAAAACTAATTCATGATCATAGCAAGTATACCCTTAATCCTTTTCAGTACGAAATATAACATTTCCATTTGAGTTAAATCTACCGTAAAAGTTTTAAGGTATCCACATATAGCATTCAGATATTCAAAGATAAATTTAAGCATTCAGATAGTCAAAGATAAATTTTACTGTTATTGTAATGTCAAACATGTGAACGCGCAGACTGCAGTGCTGCTTCAAAAATAATCTAATAGTCTTGAGATTCGTAGAAAAGCTTGCCTGACAAAAGACGAATGAATTGAATATAAGGGTGTTCAGGACTAGATCAGAATCAGGGCCATCGAGACTAAATAATGCTTTCCCTTTGGCTTGAAGGTGCCATATTACCATAAACTGGTAAAGAGATTGGCCTAAGATATTCCTCCACATGACGCTGCTGATAAAGTTCCCTTTCCTTCCAACTGGGGAACGCTTCATTAGTTCATCATTTGGAGGCTCAGTTGCAAGTGCAAGTGCTCCCAGGGTATCCATGATCATGTTTACCCACAAAAGCTGGACAGCAGTGAGGGGAGCACTACCTGAAAAACATTTTGACGAGTAATTATCGGCAAGAAAGAGAATGGTTTCTATAATGGAAAACAAAAGGCAGAAACGTAATTCATGGAAAGCTACATGCAGCATATGGCTTGGTTACATACCTGTCAAACAAGCTGAAGAGAAGTTAACAATTAAGGCCACCACGTTAACAGTCAGCTGGAACTGTACGAATTTTTGAATATTTATGTAAACTGAGCGTCCCCATTTGGCTACTGTCACGATGGTTGAGAAATTGTCATCCAGAATTATGACATCAGCACTCTCTTTAGCCACCTGAAGTTCGAATAGCAATTAGTCAAACTCCGCATTAAGACCCAGAATAATTTTGGAAATTCTAATGGATGAGAACTGAAAAGTTCTTATCATCTTGAATAAAAAAACACACTAGAATAGCACCTCTTTCTACTCCATAAAAGTCTAGAGGTCCATGACTAAAACCAAACCGGCCACTTTTTGCTTGGCCTGACTTACTCCCACGAAATTATGAATAATGCAGTTAGTTCTCATTCTCTCGTATTAGTGATTCTCAAAAATAGTTACCTCGGCTCTTAACACATAAAGCCAATGGATTCAGTGAAAAATAACAAAGGGCAATGTGAGAAATCAAGGAACTTTTCATCAACCTTTAGGTGGACCACATATTAATTGTTAAATATGTGGTAGACATTAACACTAATACAATGTCAATTCCTATAAGCAAGACCATGTACAAGGAAGAGGTTCCACAAAATGCAGCATGATATCTTTAAAAGATACAGGGAACAGTTATTTGATCCAAATGGCCAACTGAATCAAAATGTTTTTCATGAAAGCCATACTTTAAGCACTGTTTTGCCTATTCTATGGATGGCAGAAAGATTGATGTTGGGCTGGGTTCCTGGAAAGAACTAGAATAAACTCACCTCAGTTCCAGCAATGCCCATTGCTAGACCAATATCGGCTTCATGGAGTGCTGGAGCATCGTTTGTTCCATCACCAGTCACTGCAACAACCTCACCAAAGGTCGTTCGCAAATGTTTCACCAGTGTATGTTTGTCAAGAGGTGAAGATCGAGCCATCACCTGCAAATGAATTCCTATTTGTTAGTCTTGGTGAGACAAACTCTTTTCAATATTGCCAATAAAATTTTTGCAGTTAGATATTCGATAGACAAGAAAGTGAAATGACACCTGAATTTTGGGAACTAGTTGGAGCAATTCTTCCAGGCTCTTCTCTCGGAAATCTGGACCCTCAATTGCTATACCATCATCAGTAAGAATCCCACATTCCCTTGCAATAGCCTTTGCAGTATTTATATTATCTCCTGTAACCATTCGTACAGTGATACCAGCTGAACGACATACTGCAACAGACTCCTTGACTCCTGGACGAACAGGATCTTTGATACCCACAATCCCTATACAAGTATAACCAGAAACTGGCATAGGATTCTCAGGGGAGAACCCACCTTCCAGTTCCATATAGGCAATACAGAGAGTTCTAAGAGCCTCATTAGCAAACTGATCGATTGTATCCTTAAGGAGGTTAATGGATTCTTCATCCAGGGGAACAATGTCACCATTTGAATTGATCACCTTGTCACAAGCAGCCAAAACTATTTCTGAAGCACCTTTGGTGTGGGCTCGCAAACCACCTTCATGAAGTTCCATCACTACCCCCATTCGCTTCTTCGTGGAGTTGAAAGGTTCAACTTTAACAAGTTTCACAGCTTGTCGTTCTGCCTGGAAATCTCCACCCAGGGATAAGGCAAACTCCAATAAAGCAGTCTCGGTGGGTGTTCCTAAAATCTCACGTTTACCATCTTTGTTAACAACAACCTCACCTCCAGTGTTGTTAAATATTGATTGCAGGAGAAGTTTTACAGCAGAAACAGGCATTTCAGAGACCAAGCTAGCAGCCTTAGTAGGTTGGTCAACTACCTTGACTTCCATGCAAATGCATGACTTCACAACAGTCATGTGATTAGTAGTTAGTGTCCCAGTTTTGTCACTGCAGATGGTTGTTGCGGACCCCATAGTCTCACAAGCTGCCAGATGTCGAACAAGTGCTTTATCATTCATCATCTTCTTCATGGCAAATGCAAGGCTCAACGTCACAGCTAGTGGTAGCCCTTCGGGAACTGCAACAACAACAATTGTAACTGCAATGGCAAAGTATTCCAATATTTCCAGTGCATCATCTCCAGACCAGCGAAAGTAAGTCCCTGCTTGCCACTTGTGGCTAAATAACCCTTGTACCAGAACTGCAAAAGTCACTACAGCAAAGAAAAGGCCAATCTTTCCAATAATGGTTGCCACTCCATTCAGTTTTACCTGCAGTGGAGTTTCATCATCGCCTCCTTCACTTAGAGTCGCCATCAATTTACCCCATTGGGTTCTCATCCCAACAGTGGCAACCATCATCTTGCATGATCCATCTTGGACCTTAGTTCCAGAAAGCATAAAAGGATTTTCAGAATTTACCATTACTGGCTCACTTTCACCAGTTAAACTCGACTCATCAATTAATACAGAAAATCCTGAAACAAAAAGCCCATCAGCAGGTACTTGGTCTCCAATAGCAAGGTGCACTATATCACCAGGAAGCAGATCATATATTGACAATTTCTGCCTAAATCCATTTCTAGTGACCTGAATGATGATTTTCTTTTTCTCTGTGTCCAAGTCCCTGAATTGTAACGATTGACGGTAATCACTTATAGCTGTCACAAACACGACTAACAAGATACTTGCAACAATTCCAAGGCCATCATGGGCTCCCTCTAGCCATCCTTCTGTTGCTATGCCAACAATCAAAGACACAAAAGCACACACTCCAAGTATCATAAGAGTCATATCCTGAAGTGCTTCCCAAACAAATATCCAGAAACTCCGAGGTTGGCTCTCGGCAAACTTATTGATCCCATAAATCTCTTGTCTACGATTCAGTAGATCACTATCCGTTGTGGTTAGCCCATCAACGATTGAAGTGCAGAGCTTTTCAGAAACACCAGTTACCCCACCATGAAATTTGAGCTTCTTGACATCATGGCCTTCAACAATTGATCCTAACTCGTCAGCACACAAGTCAAAACCTGCAGCCTTGACTTCTGCAGGTACGTTATAGTCGCTTGGGGAGACACCTGCGAACATTCTACTATTAGCAGATAAGAAGAGGCTATAGAACTTTATAGTAAAAAAAAAAAAAGAAGCATAATTATCTCAAATCCGAAGAAGCATACCTTGGATAAACTGAAACGCAGCTTTGGAAACCAGAACAGCAATCCTTAATTTCTCCTAATATAATATAAAAAAAAAACACAAGAAAAAAGAAAAGTGAGCATATCTCACATTCACAAAACAAAAGGCATTCATTTTCATGCTCCACAAATTACATTGGGGAAAAAAAAATACTGATGCATTATTAAGCGATTCACCAACATGACAAATTAAAGTTACTGATTAAGGATGTAATGTGATAAAGATAATCAAACCAAATATTTGTATAAAAAACATAGGTGCCCATCTCATTAGTATACACCAATGGAAATCAATGATTCAATTAAGGATTATACATGTATACCCTATGTTGCTCGGACTCCCATATCATATTCGATAGCATTTTCCGAATCGGCTATTATTATTTGTTTTCAAAATCCCTTCGGCCCATGCCCATATGTCCAAGAGTCCAACGTCTGTAAATACTGTAATCATAGCCTATACTATTACAATAAGAGAAAGAAAGGAAGAAGGAATGATATTGTAGAAATTGAAGAAGAAAAGTTACAAACCTGATTGGTTTTACGCATAGCAGCAGCCTCATATCGTTTGGAAAGATTGGCAGTGAAACGAAACCTTCTCTTAGGATTCTTCACCACCCCACATAACTTCCTCCATTTCTGCAACGCTTCCTCTGATGAATGCTTCGCTGTCACATCAAAATCCCCACTCATTAACCTCTCCATCCTTCTCTTCCTTTCTTTCTTTCCTCAATGCAAACAAACAAACTTGATTTAAATACAAAACTCCAGCAGAAATTTCTACGAAGCAACTTTTTTAATAAAAAGCAGAACGTGTTTCTTATTCGAAGCAGCAGCCGCCGAGAAAGAACGGAGGAATCCGAGGAAGTTTCAACGCACTTGCTTTTGAATTTTACGGTGGTAAACGAACAAAAAAGGGCAGCTTAGGTTAAGATTCTATAGAACGGAACGGAACAAGAAATACTTTCGGTTTCTTTTTGCTATCTGCTTTCTATTTTTGTAACAGAACTGTTATTTCATGGGCAGCGAAATAAGAGTGAAATCTATGGCGCCAGAGCCTTTAACGGTCTATGCAATCCTGTTCCTTTGCAACATTTTTGACCCAAAGTCAAATTTTTTTTAAATATACCATCAATCAATTGTATACATATAAAAAAATTATATGTTTTTTTAAAATATTTTTTATTTGAAAATATATTAAAATAAAATTTTTAATTTTTTTAAAATTTAATTTTGATATTATTCCATCAAAATATTCAAATTAAAAAAAATAAGTCTAAGTAAAAATATTTAAAATTTATAGGAATATTATTTATGTCGCAAAAATAAACGTGGACATAAACTAGTAATAGTGTGCGTGCGATACGGACTTTACGCGGACATATTTTACGCGGTTGGAACTTCAAGTGCAACGTGGTGAGAGATGCTAAACACCAGAATATGAAAGGCTAGGGATGTTGCCACGTATCATCCACGAAATCATAGTCATCAATGTGTAGCTAAAGAAAAAGTCTACTCGTACCAATATTGTTGTGCTTATTATTACTTTTTATTATCAAAAGATTGGTTATACATAAAACTAAAGGTGAGAAATTACTGTTCATTTACACCTAATATACTATATATTACAATAGTAATTTATAATGTATTTGTTTTTGTATTTTTGTATTTTTTCCCCAATTTTTTTCTTTTTTTTGTTTATTTTTTTCTTCTAAAATTAATTTTTTTCCCCCAATTTTTCTCTTTTTTTTTTCATTTATTTATTTTTTTTAAAGGCTGTGGAGGTATTATTATTCACCCATACCCAATATACTATGGATTACAATAATAATTCACAGTGCATTTCTCTTTTTTCTTTTTCTTTTTTCTTTTTTCTTTTGCACTTTTTTATCCCCCCTTTTCTTTTCTTTTTCATTTTTTTAATTTTTTTTCCAAAATTACTTTCCTCTTTTTTTTTCCAAAATGATGTAAAGAAATCATTTTTCACTCACAACCAATGTACTATGGATTACAATAGTAATCCACAGTGCATTCCTTGTTTTTTTTACTTTTTTTTTTTGGCATCTTTTCATTTTTTTTTCCAACTTTACCCTTTTTGCTTTTTCTTTTCGTTTATATTTTCTTTTCTTTTTTTCCTAAATTACTTTCCTTTTTTCCCAACTTTCCTCTTTTTTTTTATTTATTTTTTTTCCAAAATTATCTTTGTTGATTTTACTTTTTAAATATTAAACTGGTTAAAAATTTCGCTTTGTAATTTTTTTCTTTTAAAATACTGTAAATTACTACAGTGTTTTTCCATATAATTTTTCTATTTTATTTTTTTAAGGGTATGAGAAAATCATTATTCACCCATATCCAATGCACTGTGGATTACAATAGTAATCCACAGTGCATTCCTTTTTCTTTTTTTTTTCACTTTTTCATTTTTTCCCAACTTTCCCTTTTTTTTCGTTTATTTTTTCTTTTTAAAAAAAAATATTTTTTTTCCAACTTTCAACCTTTTTATATATTTTTTACCAAAATTATCTTTATTGATTTTACTTTTTCAATATTGAGTTGGTTAAAAATTTCGCTTTGTAATTTTTTTCCTTTAAAATACTGTGAATTGCTATGGTGTTTTCCCACATAATTTTTCTATTTTATTTTTTTTATTTTTTAAAATTATATTTGTCGATTTTATTTTTTTTATATTGAGTTGAATGAGAATATAATTTTGTAATTTTTTTCTTTAAAACATTGTTGATTGTTACAGTGTTTCTCGATAAGGTTTTTTTTTGTTTTTGTTTTTTTATGATTTTCTCCAAAATTATCTTTTTTTAATTTTATTTTTTAATATTGAGCTGATTAAAAATTACAGTTACAATATGTGAGGAAAGTACTGTAACTTTCATCGCAAATTATTGTGGATTGCTACAATATTTTTTCCCACATGGTTTTTTCTGTTTTGTTATGTTTTTCCCTAAAATTATCTTTGTCAATTTTTTTTTAAAATACTGAACTGGTTAAGAATTGCAATTACAATTAAATACGAGTTTTTCCTCACAAAACACTATGGATTGATATTTTTTCCAGTTTCTTTTGTGTTTTCTTTTTTATAATATTTTTTCCAAAATTATCTTTTTTGATTTTATTTTTTTAATATTGTGTTGATTTGAATTTAACTTTGTAATAAATCTTAATCATGTGGAAAAAGTTCTGTAGCTTTCCTCACAAAACATTGTGGATTACTACAGTATCTCTCCACATGGTTTTTTTCTTATGATTTTTTCAAAATTATCTTTGTCAATTTTATTTTTTTAATATTGAGCTGGTTGAGAATTACAATTACAAGTCATTACAAATAAGACTAAATCATATGGGGAAGCACAGTAGCTTTCATCACAAAACACTGCGAATTGCTACAGTGTTTCCAACATGGTTTTTTTTTTCTTTTTTTATGTTTTTTTGTTATTTTTTTTCTAAAATTGTCTGTATCGATTTGATTTTTTTTAATATTGAATTGATTATGAATTTAGCTTTGTAATTTGTTTTTCTTTAAAACACTGTGAATTGTTGCAGTGTTTTTCCATATGATTGTTTTATGATTTTTTTTTAAATTATCTTTGTCAATTTTTTTTTGAATATTTAGTTGGTTAATAATTATAACTACAATAAAGTTAAATCATAAGAGGAAAGCATTGTAGTTTTTCTCATAAAATACTAAGGATTGCTATAGTATTTCTCTAAATGGTTTTATTTTATTTTATTGTGGAAAACATTGTAGGTTTCTTAGAAACATTGTCAATTATTACAGTGTTTTTTCTCATGAGTTTTTTTCCTTCCAAAATTATCTTTGTTATTTTTCTAATATTAAGTTGGTAGAGAATTTAGCTTTGTAATTTTTTTTGCCTCTTATTAACAAAAAAACTAAATCATATGGCGAAATCACTGTATCTTTCATCACAAAATATTGTAGATTGCTACAAATCATTTTGTTCAGTCTCTAATTTTTTGATCACCAACACAACTTTTTTTTTTCTATCATGAAATATTAGCTCCATTATACTTTTAGTTTCTATTACTTATCTAGCGCTTGTTCATAATTATAACACTATCAAGTACATTTATTTTATAAGCTTGCGGCAGCGCGCGAGCATGTCATCTCGTATTATATATTTTTAGTATGATTTATTGTATTCATAGAACACTTTTAAAAAAAAACACTTATTAGATATACACACATGAAAGTTTAACTATATTTTTAATTATACGTATGATTGTCTATAAAAATATAAACATGTTACTAATAGTAAATTATGATGAATGATGTTTAAAATATTTACTTTATAGGTTTGGTTGTGCTTGTTTCCAATTAGATATTTTTAGGACTAATTTTGTGATAAGGCAACAACTGCCTAACAATTCTTTCTAACTTTAGTGAGTTTAGAAGGAAATACTTATAATTTTATGTGATATAATATAATTGTAACATAAATAATGAAGATTGCGGAATGAAATTGCTAACTTTATTGAAAGATTGGAAATTAAATACAATAATTAAAGGATAAATTTGAAATATAGGAAAGAATTTATGACCAAATGAAGGTGACTAGGCCTCCAAATGACTAGAATTGAAACTTCAGTTTTAGTTCCTTTTTATTTCTTTAAATAGTCTGATTGAACCAGATAAAATAGGTTTAAAATTCAAATTCAAAGGATTGGACCATGTGGTTCTAGTTGGTAAGAAGGGTTGGGCCAATTAGACTGAATGGTAAAGTTATTTATGAGAAAGAATAGAGGTCGATTGTAAAGCACTAGATTGAAAAGTGTCATCATCTCATTTTCCTACAAATCTCCACCATTGATCCCCAATATTTAAACCCTAGGGTTTCTCTTTTAGTCATTCTGATTATTCTTCTTATTTGTCTACATAACTCTCATTCCCAATTTTAATTTTGTAAGATTTGTAACCAAGATCTTGTTACATTTTCTTCCCCTGTTAAGATCTTTGTCCTCAAGGTGGGGATAATTCTCCTTAAGCCATTTCTTAGTCACCCAAATAACATCTTCCCTATTACATCCCTCAAAACTAAAAAATCACTTCTCTTTTACAACCTCTTTGGATAAATCTTTCATATTACCCTAAAATTTCTTTTAGTTTTGGGTGGGCTAAACCTTCCCAAAATAAAGGTAGTTGAGGTTCAACACTAACTTCTTTTCTGATCTTCTTCTTCAATAATGACACATGGAAGGTTGGATGTACTCTCGGATCTTCTAGAAATTTTAACTAGTAAGCTACACCTCCAACTTTGTCTCATATTTGAAAAGGGTTATAATAATCATAAGCTAATTTTTTGAGTTTTCATTATTATTGTATGCTTAACTGGCAATACAAATGGAGCTTGAGGTACTCCCATCCTTTTTTTTAATTCATGTTTTTTTCCTTTATTTTTGTCGACATGTAGCTTTTGCCTTTCTTATACCTTCAATAGATTAGCTCTGATGTTCTGTTTGATTATGGATATGTCCCTGAGATATTCCTCAACTACTTGGTTTTGTGTAATCCCTAAAATATAGTTAATTAGGCTAAGAGGCTTATACCTATATAGAGCTTCACAAGGAGAAATTTGTAGGGAAAATGATAATTGGTGCTATACCACCATTCTGTTGTTATCAACCAGTATTTGGTATTGTAGTAACTTTTATGGTTGTGATTTGAAAACAATTGTTTTATAAAAAACACTTTTAATCGAGATTGGTTTGGTAAAATATATGTTTGGTTAAAATTGTGATTGAAATTAAAATTGAACAAAAGTAATTTAATGTGCTTGGTTAATAATGCCTTTCAAATTGAGGTTATAAAATAACTAAAAAAGACATATATTAATATTGATGGTTTTTAATTGAAATATTATAGATTTAACTACTGCTATTACATCATGAAATAGACAATACTTTATATAAAGTATTTTTTATTGTTTCATTAAACTATTTACAATTCTATCATGTACGAAATCTATCCGACAAGGACTACAGTTTCCATGACTTCCTGAGTATGCAATAACATCAGGTAAAATATCATCAGAAACAAAATTGGAATTGAGATCAAATTTTACAAATGCTACGTCATCATGTGATCTCCTTCTAATGTAATTATGTAGTGCCATTGAATAATGTTAAACACTAGTTTTTCGAATAAAACATAATATCTGAGGGTATACTTTATCGTGTAATTTCCCCCATAAATATTAAAGTCTACGTCTGGACACTATAAAAAAGATTGGAAAAAGGTTTTTGATATTTTGGTTAAACCCTAATGGATGATCATAAACTGGTTATGATATCTATTTTTTTAGATTATGTAAAATTGATGGAAAAATATGCCAGAAATCACAATTTTTTTAGGAAAGGATTTTTTAGAAAAAAATTTTGAATTTTTTTTATTTTACTAGGTCGGACCCGGTCCAATACATTTAGGTTTGGGCCGAACCCGGTCCGGCTCATGAACAGTGGAGACACTCTCCACTATTATTCCTTTTGCAAAATAGTGGAGACGAGGAAATGTAGCAGAAGAAGAAAAATGAGAAGGAGAAGGAGAAGGGCTAGTAGGCTACCCTGCGCGGCAGTGATGTCTAGCTGGCGGTGAAAACAACAGAGGCTAGTGGTGAACTGAGGGAGCTACTTGGCCGATCGACAATGGTCCTTCTTATTTTTCCTCTGTTTCTAAAGGAATCGTCAAGGTTCTGGGAAGTTTGACATTCCTCCAATGGGTTTTTTTTCTCTTTAGAAATATATGTTTTGTGGCTAAACTGGTTTGTCGGTGGATAATTAAAAAACTGAGATGAGCTGCTGTTTGCAAAGCTCAACTTTTTTGCTTTTATTAAACCTCAGGTGCAGTCTCAATTTATAGTGGGTCCCACCAAAACAAAACCAAGTTTTAACTTAACTAAACACATATTTTTATGGCTCACTCTCAACCTCACACGCAACCACATTACCAAACAACCACTTAGACTAATTTTTAGGGTTATCTCCTACAAAACATCGTAGATGGTTTTTTAAGGTCTTATTAGTTATCTTAGTTTGACCATCTATCTATGGATGGTAGGCAATAGACATTAGTGAATTCACTCTTTGCACCTTGAATAACTTTTTCTAAAATTTATTGGTAAAAATAGGATCTTTATAAGTCACTATAATTTCAAGAAGTCCATGTAACTTCAGTGTTGTCTATAAGAAAACTAAGGCCAACTTGGAAGCTATATAAGGGTGGACTAATGACATGAAAT
Organism: Populus nigra; assembly: GCF_951802175.1. Taxonomy (NCBI): domain Eukaryota; kingdom Viridiplantae; phylum Streptophyta; class Magnoliopsida; order Malpighiales; family Salicaceae; genus Populus; species Populus nigra. Next base: position 9,469,776 of record NC_084865.1, on the reverse strand, counting down.
TGGCATATTTTGTCAGTCAGTTTACCACTATTAAGATTACCAAATACATGTTGGACAGGGGTAACCCTTCGATGAAGTTCATAGAGATGGATGATCATAGGGGTAACCCTTCGATGAAGTTCATAGAGATGGATGACCATGGCATTTATGGAGTTGGAAAAGGTTGTAATAACCTTGATTGTCTCGTGTTTTCCTGTTTATCCTTTTGACACATATCACATTATCTAATGTAGTCTTTTACCTCAATTCCTATGCCTATATAAAAAAATCCACCTAACTCTCTTAAGGGTCTTCTCATAACTAGAATGACCTGTTATGGGATATCATGGATGTATTTCATGATAGCATGCTTGAGAGGACATTCTTTACTAATATAAATCATGCTCTTGTAAAGTAGAACTTCTCATTGTAGTTGGAACTTAAATGTCTTCATTAAGTCTCCTTTCATTTACTTGAAAATCTATCGGACTTCTAAATATTTAGTATAACTTCCCTTCAAGTCCTCCACCTAACTAACTAATGGGAATGTAATGGCCTATAATTCTCCAACAACCAAATTTGCTGGTGTTGTTGACAAAGCATTAATTATTAGGTTTTCTTTATTTACCTTATATTCCACTATGAAATCATATTTCAAAAGCTTAGAAACTCGCTTTTATTAAACTATGATTCCTTTTTTTGTTCTAGTATGTGTTTATGGATATGCCAGTCAATTTTATTCTCGAATGGTTGGTCTAATAGGTAGGGCTTCCACTTCTACACAAACATTACAATAGCTAAAAGCTTTTTTTTATAAGTTTGACATTCCTAACTCCTTCCCTTTAAAGCCTTTACTTAAATAAAAGATAAATTTTCCTTCCTGTATTAAGATAACTTATACTTTTTCTCATGATGCTTTATATTCAACCACAAAAGACTTACAAAAATTAGATAGAGCCAATACTGGTAGGTGGGTCGCAACTTTTTTAACTTATCAAAGGCTTCATTGGATTGGTGATCCCAACTAAAAGCCTTTTTTTCCAATAATTTAGTTAGGGGTGATCATTTTCAGTTCGGTTCAGTTTTTATAAAAAAAAAGTAACCAAACCGAATTTTTTTTAAACCGAAACCGATTCAAACCGACTGGTTTCGGTTCAGTTCGGTTTTTTAAGAAAAAACCGGTTCAAACCGGTTTGGCTTAGTTTTTTTGGTTTGGCTCGGTTTTTTCTGGTTTTGGCTCGGGTTTTTTTGGTTTGGCTCGGTTTTCGATTTTGGCTCGGTTTGGCTCTGTTTTTTTTCCGGTTTGGGTTCGGTTTGGTTTTTTTGGTTTTTTCCTTATAAAACCAAAACCAAACTGAACTGGCCGGTTTTTTAAAAATTTTAATCGGTTTAATCAGTTTTTTTTCGGTTCGGTTTTTTTAGTTTTTTTTTTCAGCTTTCTCAGTTTAATCGGTTTTTTTGATTTTTTGGATCACGTCTAAATTTAGTTAATGGGCAAGCTATAACCTTATAGTTCTTAATGAATCTAAGATAGCAACTTATCATGCCTAAAAGCCACCTTAAAGCCTTGATTGTACTAGGTTTGGGCCATTAAATAATAATTTTTATCTTATTAGGGTCAACCCTAACCCTACTCCTAGACTTTTGGTAGTATGGATACCAATAAGGCTTAAAATTGATTCGAGATGTACCCTCTTTAATGTTTATGGAATGATTTTAAGTTCTTCTTAGTGAAAGCCCTTTAGACTTAAAAAAAAAAACTTCTTTAAATCCCTCAACTAAGTTTTGTACTGCAACTAGTCACTAATTACTAATCTAGACCTCAACTTCAAAACTTTATATATGCAAGATCAATCATCTAGTTGTCATTATTAAATTCTTTAGAAACCCAACTCATAGTCAATTTTTAACTATTGAACCCAAGGCTTTTAAGCTAGATCCTAGTGCCATGATAATAAAACTCTATAGTCATCTCTACAAAGTTCCATATGTAGGGATCTATATTTCAAGCTAATGGTCGATCTAGTGTCTCGAGATAACTATTGTTCTTGTGAGCCATATAATCCTCATTTTATAACATTATAATTGGGATTTATGGTGTGATAATATTTGAAAGTAAACAAAATTGCAAGAAGTAGTATAGTTTTTGTGAAGAAAAGAGTGTCGAACGCACAAGAACTAATAATTGAGCACATAAATTGTTTGAAAAAAATAAAAAAAAATAAAAAAAGAATAAAGCTTAAGGTTGTAGAGATAATAAAAATAAATCCAGAGCTTCTAATTTCATCTAGTTAATCTTACACAATTTATTATTCTTTATTATCAAATTCAAAATCCTTATGTTGATTATTAAAAGACCCCTCAATTATTCAATGTTTTCTCTCGAACAACATTAAAAATATATCTACCTAATAATTCAACATATCTCCATGTAAATTTAATTATTTACAGATTCATTCAGTTATTTGAATTTTTTATAAATAAAATCACATTAATCATGTTAAAGTATCTTTATCTTTTGCTTAGCTAATGGTGTCTAGTCTTGAAAGCTTCTAATAATCATAAATTACATCTTAGTCTCATTATGTTTTATTAGATCAAACAATAATTGGCTAGAAAATTTTAAGCAATAAGATCAAGGATAAACATTTAACATGAAAGAAATTGAAAGTAAATTAACATGGAATTTAAATTGTGTAATCAAAACTAGACAACATAAAAATCCTAGAAAATAAAAAAAAACTTTAGTTCATAACAAATATGAAAAATCCATGTTCTTATTAGAATACATCAAAAGAAAATTAATGAGAAGAATAAAACTCATTTGCTTGGAATCGGTTGACGAAGCACTTCATAGTTACATTTAGTTTTCTCTAGTCCTCCCTTCCTCTCATTTTCTAGTTTCAATGGTGAAAAGAACCTCATTTTTAATTAGCTCTAGTCGTGATGTCTCCCCTTGATCTCTTTCTTTTTTTTGTCCAAAATTGTTTTTCTTGATTTCCTTCCAAAACTAACAGATTCTGACCCTTGACTTTGAGCTTTATTTTCACTATAAGAATGACTTCTTTTTTTTAGAAAGTTATAAACATAAGAGTTATAGATATTTCTCTTATATTTTCTTAGACACCAAGATTATATAATTATGATAACTTTAGAGAAAGTTATGCTTGATTTACCAAGATGTAATCTTGAAATTTCTTTTAGGAAAATTTCTTATTCTTACAATAGAAAATTTCACTTCCTTCCTTCTCTTCTTTCCCAAAACGTGTACACAACCTCTTTAAGTTAGATTTTATTATTTAATTGGCTTCAAAATGAGCTTCTATGAATTTCTTTCTTCCTATATATAAATAAAAATAAATAAATAAAAACTATATGGAATATAAATATTTAAGATAAACTAGCATAAAACTAAGAGTATAAATAGGTGAAAAATCATATAAAAATCAAGCATATCAATTTGTCCAATGTATTATGTTATGAACAAAGGCTAGTTTGATAACTTGAAAAGAATGGAAGAAATTACTAAGATGGATGTGTTGAGTTTTTCATAAAACATATATATAGCAGAAATTGTAAATTTAAAATTTTTAAGGAGTCTTAAGGATCCTATTAGACAGATCTAGATTTACTTAGGGTTTATATAAAGATTACCTGAAGACCAGGTATTTTTTTTAGCTTTGAATAATTTCTTTAAAGCTAACTTGTCACAAACCACAAATCATCTAAGTATCCAGCCTTTAATGGTAATCTACACAAACTATCAGTGAGAAATCCCCTTAATCTTTTTAGGAGAGAGGGATTGCTATGTCTTTGAGTGCTAACTCTTTTCTTTTATGTTTTTCATATGTTCTATAACTTACATAGTTTTTATACTATTTACTACATAGAAAATAAGATGCATAACATTCTATTTATAGAGAAACTTGAAAACCCTATAAATGAAAAAATATCAATTTATCCTATGAATAATATTGCATATTAAGTCCCTATTTGATTTTCTTAGATATAGAATTGTGATTCCTTTTATAAATTACACTCTAGTTTTAATTTCTAAAACTTATTTACAATTAAGTCACACTTGATTAATCTTCTTATTTTAATTTCTAATCAATAGTTCTTATATGTGTGACCCATTATATTGCCTAATAGGATGACCCAAATATAAATTACAATCTTAAATAAAATAGAATTAAATAAATTAATTTATTATTAATTCAACAATTGATTGATTTATATTTAAAGATCAAATACAATGTCTAGCAACTTATCATGATCCCTTAAATATTAAAGAAATCACAAGTGATTTGATTTAACCTTTCAGTAATCACTTTGTTAGTGTAATTATTGGTCTTTCATCAATAATATTCTGATTTAGACATTATAGTATGAAATATGGCTACTTTGTCAAATCATGTGTGTTCTCAACACCATAGTCATTAATTTCTTGAATAAGATTTAAAACTCTTTTCAAATCTCATTCCACCTTAATCAATACTATTTGAGAACACATGAAAGATTTTGTCTAATTCACTTAGGGTGATAAATCCTCTCTTAATTATTTAAATATATTTATATATTTCATGGTATACCAAATATCTGCTAGTTTATTACCCTTGATTAGGATAACATGTAGTAAGATCAAAACATAACACTTCATATATAAGATAACTTAGTGATCTCAAAAATCTAAGGACCACTTACACATCCATCACATGAGCCTTTTCATAGACAAGTGATCTCTTCATATGGAATTCTCACGCAAGTCAGTTTAGTGTACATGTCATCTCACAATAACCTATATATTAATTTTAGGTATCTCTTATACCTTAACTTATGAGAATAATTGCTTCTTTTCATAAATAAAAGTATATAATATGTTTTAGTCCCAACAGCTCTAATTACTATCTAATTTTAATAAAACATATAATTTTATAAATGAAAGTATATAATATGTTTCAATCTCAACAGCTCTAATTAATATCTAATTTTATAAATGAAAGTATATAATATGTTTCAGTCTTAGCAACTCTAATTAATATCTAATTTTAATGTTTCAGTATATCTAATGTTTCAGTCTCAACAGCTCATATTATATATGTTTCAGTATATCATATGTTTCAGTTTCAACAGCTCTAATTAATATCTAATTTTAATGTTTCAGTATATCTAATGTTTCAGTCTCAACATCTCATATTATATATGTTTCAGTATATAATATGTTTCAGTCTCAACAGCTCATATTATATATAATATGTTTTAGTCTCAATAGCTCTAATTAATATCTAATTTTAATAAAACATTGACTACGAATATTTTAGGAACAATACTTTGATGCAACAGAAATTACATAATCATAACAACTTTATAATTTTCTTTACAAAACATTTTTGTTCCAAGGACTTTATCTTTAATTTAGATTCATTAATTTAAATATTTGATGGATATTAAAGATAAATAAAATCTTTATTAAAATTAAATATATTTACAGAAATAAAATCAATTTCACGTGTAACCAACCGATTGACTATAAAGCATATACACTAATATGATGAACATCACTTCACTTGTTTCAACAAACAAGACTTATCTCTTATTATGAGTTATAATATAAGATCTTCCTCTTTATACAAGAAGATCTAAGACCTTTTTTACACGTATTTATTAATACAAATGATATAGAGTTTTTTTTTATGTAAGTTTTTCCAGTAAAGACAATAAAAGGAAAATGTTTGATAGTTTTTCTAAAGAACCAAATATGTCTAAGACCTTTTTTACACGTATTTATTAATAGAAACGATAAAGAGGTTTTTTTATGTAAGTTTTTCCAGTAAAGACAATAAAAGGAAAAGGTTTGATAGTTTTCCTAGAGAACCAAATAATTGGCCTACTCTAGAAATCTAAACTCTATCATCCAATCATGCAATTAGGGGAAACTACTCTGACCCATCTAATATTTACCCGTAATTACACTTTCCCTTTATAGTTTTAAAAATTAAAATTTACATTCTTAGTCAACATAAAATTTAAAATAAGATAAAAATACAAATCTACCATTGTATATAAAATAATGCAAACACACAAGCAACATATCATTAACCTACAATTGATGGATCATGCGATTTCTCCTGTCCTCTTCACAAACAAAAAATCCCATAAAAATCAAGATCTTCTCTTTGGTTGCGAGTTGTAAATTAATTTTTTTTTTTCAAAATCCTAGAAAAAATTCCAAATTGATTTCAAAAATCATTTTCCCTTTTGAAAGCTTCAAGACATATTATGATAATCTATTGATTACTAAACCTATCTATTTAGGTAAAGAATTAACAGAAAAGCGAATGGACTAAGAGTGTGTTTGGTTGCGTGGTTGCCTCTGCGTTTGAAGCAACCACAGCAACTCAACCGTTTGGTAATGCTCCAATAACAGATTTATACTGGTGGGGCCCACTATTAATTGTGGTGTGGCCAAAGGTTTGCAAGAAGCAGCAATTTGCTACTTTTTGAGCTGGAAAACTCATGAACAGTGCTCCACTGTTCCGGCTAGACCGGTTTGGTTCAATGCTAAAAATGTACTGAACCAGGTCCAATCTAACAAAATAAAAATAATATTTTTTATTTTTAATTGTGTTTTATTCAAAAAATTAGTGTTAAACATTATTTAATGACATTACATAAATTAGACAGAGATCGCTTGATGACGTAATATTTGCATAATTTGATCGCAATCCCAATTTTATTCCTAATTATATTTTACCTATGTTGTTGCGCTCTTAAAAAATTTAATGGAACAATAAAAAATATTTTATAAAAAATATTATTTATTTCATGATATAATAGTAATAGTTAAATCTACAATATTTAAATTAAAAACCATCAATATTAATATATATTTTTTAAAATTATTTTATAACCTCAATTTCAAAAGCATTCTTAACTAAACACATTAAACTATTTTTTATTCAATCTCAATTTCAACTATATTTTTAATCAAGCATTTATTTTTTTAAATTAATTTCAACTAAATATACATTTTATAAAATAATTTTTTTTAAACTACGATCCCAATAACAAATATACTCTAAGATACGTTCCAATTCACATAGCACTAAAAATAGCTAAAAAAAAACACGTAGAGCTGGAACACGTGAAGATAGAAGAATACCAATTCACCAAACACTAAAAATAGCTATAAAAAAAAACGCAATTGAAAGAAAATGTTTGACAAGTGTAATTTACACCGAAAGCCGGAAGCATGAACACTAAATTCTTGATTATAATTGTAATTATAGTAACTGTGATGGTTATAATCAATCAATGATACCCACATCATCGATCATTTGAAATATTTCCTTCATTTCACCGGACTCTGTATCTCTCTCTCTCTAATCTCAACCAAAAACAAAGGGCGGAGAGATCTCTCTGTGTCGCTCCAGTCTAGCAATGAGCAAAGGACCTGTACTCTTCGCCGATATCGGCAAGAAAGCCAAAGGTAATCAGTCAATTTCTATCTGTGAAAGAAAATCAGAATCATTGATTTGACGGTGATGATTTGTTGATGCTATGTAGATCTGTTGACCAAGGATTACAATTCTGATCAGAGGCTTAGCGTCTCTACTTTCAGCGATGCTGGAGTGGTATGTATTCTTTTGTTATATTTATGTACATATAATTATGTGGTCCTTTTGAGGGTCTGGGCATCAAGCTCTGTGTCGATGCTGTTGAGGAGAGTGTTTTAACAATAGCAATGATCTTCAGATGTTCAAATGAAGTTTATTTCATTTCTTTACTAATGTGATATCCAATCATGTATTGAAGAGCCATGCAGCATTTCTAATGCAACTGGTTGTTCTGAGTTATCATATGGGTGGTCTCATGTTAATTATTTATTGCTAGCATCGTGTGACTGATGCATGGGTTTCTGGCTACCCTCTAATGCCTTACGGATCATTTTCAATCTCTACTTGTTTTGGTTTTGTTTTCAACTTCATGACCCGTCGTTAATTTTTTGAATGACCCTTAAATGTCAGGCAATCAGTCATTTTTGGTCTTCAGATGCAGTGATGCTGAGATCCATCGTCTCTTAAACTTTAACATCTGCTCCTTCTTGTGTTTTTATTTTCTGTTTTTCAGGCCCTCACATCATCAGCTGTGAAGAAAGGAGGGCTATCAACTGGGGATGTTGCTGCGCTCTACATGTACAAGAACACTATATTTGATGTTAAAATTGACACAGAATCCAATGTATGCTGCTTCTTCATTTGTTTAAAACACTAAACTGCAAATTCCCTATTTCAAATAAGCATCTTACCTTATCATTTCATTTGGACAGATATCAACAACCTTGACATTCACCGACTTCCTTCCGTCAACTAAGACCATTGCTTCCATCAAATTTCCTGACTATAACTCTGGCAAGGTAGGAACTAAGGAGTTTGGCATCTTTTAAGCTTGAACTCCTCAAAAAGTAAATACTTGAAAATCTGAAATAAATGCTGAATTATTGATGGGGAATGAAGGGCAACAATGAGAATTGCTATAGTGTATGATTGTTCTCGATTTTATTATTAAGGAATATTAACTCGGTTTTATTATTGAGGAATATTAATTTGTTATTTAGGAGGTAATTTAGGATTTTAGTTTCCTTTTTTAATAAAGACTTATTAGGTTTTTCCTATTTTATTTGTTTTGGTGCATATAAATAAGCACGTAGACATTTGTTGAATCATTGAATAAAATAAACTAAGCTTTCCTAAGATCAAGTGTGTCGCTCTTGATTTGTTCATTTCAAGATCAAGTATCTCCTTCATTGGTGATTTTGGTTTTTGTCCTACATTTATGATAAAGGGAGTGATGAAGTCATGAAACTCCAAGGATGAGATGACAGTAGGTGAAAGTTGACTGGTGGTGGGGAAGGTGGCTGGTGTACTTGTAAAACGAGTCTCTCTGATTGTGTGGGGATCCTTGGGAGGAGATATATGAAAGAAGAAAAACCAAGTGAAGAGGAAAGGAAAGATATGGGAAAGAGGGAAAATCCCTGAACCTTCTTGTTCTTTATATAACCACAAGACTTGACAAGTTGCATGGGGATAAGGGTAGGGAGGTGGTATGTCAGGTCCTTCCAGGCGGGGACTGGGTATGTTCCCAAAAGGGAAGGGGTTCTCCTCCCGTGGGCTGAGCGTCCATCTGGTCATACTCGGCCCACGCTGTCTCTGTCCTGCTCGGGCTGTTCTCGGGTGCCTAGTAGGAGGGCGTGTGGTAATTGTATCTAGTGCCAAACCCTTTTGGAGGCAGCGGGGCTTGACTGGGATATACGTGTATCGAGGTATACGAGGGAGAATTCTTTTTTTGATTAGAGTGATAATATTGCCTGTATTGTTGGTTTGGGGTGAAGCACGGCAACAAGCAACCTGATATCTACATGCAAATCTGGCCCTGTTTGTAATGACGGTAATGGCTTTTCATAGTTTGTTTCTGCCCTGCATTTTGCAGTTGGAGGTTCAATATTTTCATGATCGTGCAAGTTTCACCACAGCTGTTGCTTTGAATCAATCTCCAGCAATTGATGTTACAGCCACCATTGGTTCCCCAACAATTGCTTTTGGTGCAGAGGCAGGCTATGATACTACTTTGGGTAGTTTCACAAAGTACACTGCTGGCATTAGTGTGACCAAACCTGATTCTTATGCTTCGATGATCTTGTAAGCCTCTTAGACGCGTTGGCATGCCAGCTCTGCTAAATATTTTATCTATTTAAAGTCTGGGATTTAAAAAATATAGATATTGAAAAGACAGGTGATATGTATTGAACCAATTACTTAGCTGCTCTCTCTTCTTACAGAGGTGATAAGGGAGATTCTTTACGAGCATCATACGTGCATCATCTGGATCTGCTGAAAAAGAGTGCTGTTGCTGGAGAGATCACTAGAAGGTTTTCCACTAATGAGAATACTCTTACTATTGGAGGGTCATTTGCCGTTGATCACCTGACAGTGGTGAAAGCCAAGCTCAACAACCACGGGAAACTTGGGGCATTGGTGCAACATGAGGTCATACCGAAGTCAGTGCTGACAATCTCTAGTGAGGTTGATACCAAGGCCTTGGATAAAAGTCCCAGGTTTGGGCTGGCAATTGCTCTGAAGCCCTAAAGGTTCTCTGCCTGTTGTCTAATCCAACTGTCATTTCTTATATTTTTTTCTGGACGGCACTTGGAAAGGAGTGTTAATAAGTAGCTCCGCACAAACATATTTCTAGGAATATGATGGCTGATGGATGGATTGATTTGATGTTTAGTTCCTTTATTTGTAGGTTTTGGAGGCATTTGTAGTCTGCTTTCTTCCGCAGAGAACTTTAATTTTGGATTGATGGGGGTTTTTGCTAATTGGATTTATGATCCGTTTCTCATAATTCAGTGGAGGCTGTTCTCTAAGAGTGATCCAGTTGCCAACATTTTAGTTGAGTTTTCATGTTTTTGTTTCCTGCAATATTAGATTTGCGTTTAGCATTAGGGGTGCTTGCAATGGATCAACCATCCATCAGAACCCCAGAGTGGGACTAGCCTGCGATCTCATATTAATATTCTCTACTTTATTTATTTATTTTTTATTTTGTCTTGTAACATAATAACCAGATCTGGATTTATTCTTGAAAAATATTGGATTTATCTTAACTCGAAAAAAGAAACAAGCTATCTCTACAGTGCTTATCAATTCATCCATCATCCGATTGTGCTTTTGTCCCTTCTCTTTTTTGTTTTTTTTTTTTAACATAATGCACGCCATTTTCTTCATAAAAGCATAGATGCAATGTTCTAAAAATTAATATGTGCAGGAATAACGGTTTTTTGAAAGTTTGGATAGAGAGTAATCATATGTTTATATCAATATTTTTTTTCTAAGAGATATGAAGTTAATGGTTAATAATAAAAAAAATTTACATTTGTAAAATAGTCTTTTTTTTATGAGATTTAGAGACTTCACAATTAAAAAGTCAATTACTTTTAATAAATAATTACAATAAATAAAAAATAAACTTTAAATTCTAAGAACAAAAATATTTGTTTGTGTTTATGTATGATAAATACTATAAAAATAAGAGTATGAGTACTTAGATAACAGAAAAATTATGAATTTTTTATGTGGATGACTCAGAGGGTATATATAACCTTTGAACTTTGTAATGTTGCTTGAATGAGAGACTGAAATGTCATTTTCTCTTGCCAACATTAATAAAGTATGAATATCCCTTACATATAATATTAATGAAGGATAAATATCACTTATATATTATTAATGAGGATGAAAATATGATAGGCTCTTAGAAGATTTTTGTATACCTAGGGGTGTATGGAGATGATCATTTTTTACTTTTAACATTTTATGTTAAGCTATAACCAAACAAAGCCTGGTGACCCAACATAAGACTTGTCCTAATCTATTTTTGAGTTATTCCTTAAATTTCATCTTTTTTTTCTTTTCCATAAAAAAAAATAAAAAATAATAGCAAGAAGACTGATATTTTGGAAAAAGCAGGTTGTGAAGGATTTCAAATATACAGAAAAATCAAGTTGAGATTTTGAACAAATTATAAGCCTAATTGTACCTCTTTATACCAAAACTAGAGAGACAATATGGATTCAAGATCAAATTAAATGATTTTTGAATGAATTTGCATAAAACTTAAGCCCGAAAATATAATTAAATTTTTAATAGGACAATTTGATTTAATCATGGGCCAAATTAAAAAATTAATTATGTTTAAGAATTAATTTGGGTTCAATTAAAGGATTTAATTAGGTGCAAGGATTTAATTATATTTTAAATAGGTCAAATTAATTTTATTAGGGACTTAATTGATGAAAAATTAAGTTTGAAAGCCTAATTTAGACTTAATTTAAAAGATTGAAATTTTTGAGGACCAAATTTAATTTTTACAAAGTCAATTGGTTCAAATCAGGAGTAAAATTGCAAAAAAAATCAAAGTTTTTGGGTCAATTAAGGATTACGGGTTAAATTGAAGAAATTCATAGCCAAAGACCATTTTGAAAAAGACACTGACTTCGAGGGACCTAATTGATTGAAATCAATGGTGAAATTGAAGAAATTTGAAAGTTTAGTGGTAAGTTGAGGGTCAATTTTTATAAATCTGAAACTAAGGATCAAAGTGAAAAGGACGCTAAAATTCAGGCCTGATATTGAAGGTTGGCAAGGGCAAAATTACATAAAATTAGAAGTTTAGGGTCAATAGGGGTGCAATTGAAAGAAATTAAAAGTTAGAGGACCAAATTAAACTTTGGCCAAACCTCTAAATTAAAAATCTAAAAAAGTCCAAAAAGACACCATTTTGTACAGTAAAGAAAAAAAACTGATCAAACAATGTATCGTCTGGTACTATTCATCTTCTTTCACCTCTAGTCTAAAAAAGCTACTCGGGTAGCTACCTTTTTAGAGCATTTAATACTTCATCTCTCAATCAAATCATATAAACCATACACTAACATGATGGCTTAACACTTGACCATACCATAATATGGTTCTTTCTGGCCGATTAACACTAAGCAGTCTCGATGTCGTCCTTAAGTGGTCAACTCAGGCAGCTTATAGCTACTAACTTTCTCAGGTAATGATAGGAACTTTGAACCAACAGTTAGAATTCTTCCAGTTCGAATCAAAGACCAAGATTGATCCTAAAAAAAACAAAGTGTCCCTCTTCCACCTCTATAATAGGGGTGGATTCCAAGCATTGGGTATTAAGAAATCTGAGGCCAAAGTTGAGAAAAAAAAATCATCTCTTTTTTCAAAAACTTTTCTCCCCTCTTGGGCACCTCTTTGGCCTCTTTCTCCGTCGTGCCTCCGTTGTCATTGACACCACCAACCACACGTTGGACTTCCCTACACCATTAGGAATGCCTCCAACCTCTCTTTTCCTCCGGCTAGGCAAGCTTTCCTCTCATCTCTCTTATTCCAACCTCCTTCGTAGTCATTCTTCATGCAAATGGGAAAATGCCACTAATACAGGTTGGACCCGTTCCAGCCCAGCCCCCCTTCAAAAAACAAAAAAAAAGGAAGAATATAGTTAAAGAATCAGCTCTAAAGTTTAGCATCATTTTTATCTTTGTCTTTGGTCTTCGATTTGTGCACTTGGACACCTAATCGACTATCAAACTTTCAATTTTCTTTAATTTAGCTATTATTTTGATCAATTTCAGCCCTTAACGTCTTTTTCAGTTTGGTCTTTAGTTTTGGATTTCTTCAATTAAGTCTCTAATTGCCCCTCAAACTTCAATATTTATGCAATTAAATCTTTGATTTGACCACATTAACTTTTTAAAATTGCAATTTGACCACAAACTTCAATTTCTTTCAATTTAAGCCTAAATTGACTTTAAAATCAATTTTTATTGCAATTAAATCATCAATAAAATTAATTAAGCCTACCAAAATTATCAATCCTTACCTATCCAAATTTGTATTTATTTATCCAAAATAAAAATATTTTCACCAATAACACCTTTTTCCAATTAAAATTAAGTTGTTAATTTTGAAACATCTGGAAAGGGTTCTCACTATTCCTTTAAACATCTTAATGATGTTTAATGAAAGCTACAATCTAGCATTGATAGGACAAAAAACCTTTAATATAAGAAAAACTCTCTTGTCTAACATCTTTAGTTTAGTTTTATAGCCATTATTTCTTTTATGATGTACACTCATTAAGAAAAAACATTAGATGGCTGAGAGGAGTCAGGTGAGGGAGGTCATCGCCAAGCTTTGGGCAAACAAACTATCCTTCAACATCTAACAAAGGAGAAGGTTGTTTGTTTATGGTGGCTGAATTAAAGGACCTCAAGGTCACCAATGCCCAATGCCTTGCTGAAAGATAACATGCAAGGTGCAGCTCCATTGAAAAACAACTTCAAGCAACTTATAATTAAATGGACGCCTTGAAACATGTGATCTTTGGGGGGGAAACCACTTAATAATTAAAAAAAATAGTCTTATTCCAAACAAAATAGTCAATAAAAAAAAGAGAGGAAATTTTGCTGTATAAAAATATTTATTTCAATTACCTTAGAATATATACATAAGAAAAACATTTTTCCATTAAGATTTAGTCTTTCAAACTCATGCAAATATTTATTTTAATTGTCATATAGTTAAATAAAAATTTACTTTAAAAGTTAGCTAAGACATCTCACAAGCATAAACACCAAGTATCATGTGATACGCGTCATGCAAGGGGGCGCGTTAACTTTTTTCTTTTTTTTTTATTTCTTTAAAGAAGGAAACTTCCTTATCACAAATCCAACTATTTAGATTTGAAGCTATGCACAAGTTGACTATAAAAGAAACATCCGCTAGAATGTGAAACTACTCAAACACCAATGGAATCAAATTCAAAAGAGACCCATAAGATTCAAAAGAATTACATGCTAAAATGCTTTTGAAATAAATTAATTTTTAAATAATTTTAAATCGTTTTGATATGATAAGATCAAAAATAAATTAAAAAATTATTTTAAAGTATTTACTAGTAAAAAATACTTTTAAAAACAACAATTACCACAATCACAAATACTACCTACATAACTAGCTTGAAAAGGCTCAAATTAAAAGGTTTTAAAGTTAGCCCATCAAACCAAGTTTATTAATAATGTCAAATAATTCTATATTACCTTTATACTTTTTTTGGCAGGTTGAAAAACAAAATCTGATCTGTAGGGTGGCGGGGTCATGTAAACTAGTAGACACTAAAACAAGCCAAAAAAAAAAAAAAGTCCATGCATCATTCATGCCATAGAGTGGATTCTCAAACATCGGCACAACCCATAGGCAGAGCTTGCTTCACAGGGCGGAACTGCTCCCCCCTTTTTTTATGAAAAAAATAATTAAGAATTGGTTGCAATATACAAAAGGGAAGTTCAGGAAAAAGCTAATCGACAAACGAGCTTCTTCCGTTAAAAAAAGAATGGACAAGCAACACTCTCAAAGTAGAGTAGCTTTGACATTTTCTAGCAAGCAGTCAAGGAAGAAGCATTGGAAAATTTAATTTAATAAGCAGACGGGAGTTGAGATTCAACATCTGCAAATTTCAATGCAAGCATCTAGGGAGATGAAGATACAAGATGCAAGATTCTCTGTTTGCCAGTGACAAAACGCACACTCCATGTTTCTGAAAAAAACGAGCACTTTGATCCCTAGAAATGACTAAAACAAGCATCAATTGCAGATTTTGGGTGGTCACTAAGCATAATTAGAGCCCATCTAATCTACAGTCCAACAAGAATTAGGATATATCAGATGAGTGTGCGGACTCAAATTAATCACTAGAAATGCATAACATCACATTAAGTGTATGGCAAACAATTACAGCCAGAGTTAACGGCAATTCAAACACATTTTCTTAAGCCCCAATAAAATCCACATGACATTCAATTAAACTGATTAAGAATATGCTTAGTAACTAAGACAAAAACAAGTACTTGTAAAACCAAACACAGCCTATCATTAAGCCTTCAAAAACAAAAACCTCATGATGAATCAGTCCACGCTCTGCATGATATCCTCAGCAGTGAACTTGGTCCCCTTATCCTTATCACCAACAGCACGCCCCTTAGCCTTGCGATCCAGCAGGGACTTCCTGTCCTTATCAAGTCTGAGCTTGGTAATCACCACCTTCGAAGGGTTAATTCCCACGTTAACAGTGGAGCCATTAACCTTTTCCCTAGTAATCCTCTCGACATGAATAACCCATTTTCTCCTATAAACCTGGACAACCTTCCCTTCCCTTCCCTTGTATGTCCCACGAACAACTTGGATCTCATCGTCTTTTCGGATAGGCATGGATCTCACGTTATATTTCTGACGGAGGTCAGTGGAAAGTGGTGCGCTCATGAGGATACGACGCACGGAGGATGGCGCCGAGAAGTGGGCCTTACGGTTCTTCCGGCGGGAGGAGGAGACTCTTGGGTTGTATTTCATTGTGGTAGCTGTGGTGATGGAGACTGCGGCTAGGGTTTGTGTTTGATATGGGTCTCGAGGAGAAAATGGGAGTGGTTTTGTAGTTAAAGGAGAAGCTAGGGTTTTTGGATGGTCTGGGATTTTGTCAGGGAATAGAATGTATTTGGGCCTGATGAGATTTGAGCTGGGCTACTTTTCATCTCTTACTAACAACACCAACATGGTTGGTGTTTATGATATCATGTATCGGAGGATACATGCATGCTTTGGAATATTTGTTTTTGTAGTGAGAGAAATGATTTAAAAGATAGAGTTATGGTTTTTTTTTACTAATTCATTTAATTTGGGTTAAGTTAGGTTTTTTTTTTTTGTTTTTTATAAGATTATTTTGGTCTCATGACTCGGGTCATGAGTTTAGTGTGTTAATTGAGGTTACCTCGAGTAATGTTTTTGTTTTTTTATTGATTTTTAAACAACTTTTACCCTTCAACGTTGAGTTAATTGATAATTGAATTTTATAATTTATTTTAATTTGATTTTTATGAGGTCACCCTTGTCTTATGACCCTAGTCACGAGTTTAGTTGGTTAATCGGGTTTATTTAAGTCATTTTTTGTTTATTTTTTAATTGAATTTCTTTTTCAATTTCATCCTTTAACAATGTGTTAATTGAGAATTAGACCTTATAATTTGTTTAGATTTTCTTTCTGTGAGATTATAATGGTTTTACAACCATGGCTGTAGATTTGAAAGGTTAACTCAGATTGACTCGGGTGGATCTAATAAGTTATCATCTCAGTATTTTTTAAAAGTTGTCATCTTGAATTGTTTTTAGTCAAGTTATGTTTTTACGAGCCATCCGGATTGTCTTTATATCCGTCAAGTTGACCAGGTCACATCAAGTCAACACGCACATGATTTTTCTTTTCTACTAGAGAAAAAAGTTAGCAATGCTTTAATATTTTTTTATGTTAAAAGAAATGACCGCACTTGCAATATAACACAAAAAAATAATCTAGTTACTTTCTAAAACTGAGCACTTATCACAATGAGGTATCTCTTTTGTTTACCAGACAATTTTCAACAAGTCCTTCTGAATTTGGAAATCAAGAAGCAAAATTTTAGAATTTCAAGTAATATGATTCGTTTAGAAACTAAAGTTTAATGATCGAAATCTTTGACGACGCAAACTCAACCTTAAAATGGGTGCCCCATATCTAAATTGTCTTGCATCGATGAATTTCTGAAAACATTCTATTGTTGTGTATCTTTGCATAATAGACTTAATAATGTTATTTGAGATTATAATGCTCTATAATTGACTATTTAAATTAAATTTGCTTATAAATTGAATTGAATTCACCATGTAATTTGATTCCAAACAGGTTATTAGCCCCATGATTTTTTAACCAAAGACTCATAGATCTCCTTAATTATTGCTTCTAAAAGATGATTTTTAGTGACAATTAGTTGCATGTGTTATGAAGAGGAGCTTTTCGATGTTATTAAACGCGGTCAAGCTCAAAAAGTCATTGTGATGACCTATCAGCTATGTCGCTATTTTGGGTCAAATTTCAAAGCAAACATTATACGAGTTGATTAATTGCGGCCTAATCAACTTGGCAGGTGCATTTACAAATAAGTCGACCTAGTAAAAACCTAGCTTGACTTTTTTTTAAGAAAAAATATTTTAAAATCATGTTGATTTAATTTTCTTTCTTAATAAATATTGAAACGATGACAAGTTTGATCAAACTGATCAAACTACGTAAACCTGCCCAACCAATGGCCTAGGATTACCCAAAATAAGCTTATTAACCTTGCTCTCTAGAACCTATTTTTTATTTAATTAAATAATTATAAGAACAAACATTTACAAGGAAGACAACAAATAAATTATTGAGGAAAAATATATTTTTCTCATCTAAATTATTTTTTTTTCTAATTCATGTATTTTTTTTACAACAAAAATTTTAATGGAAAAACAAGAAAAAAGATATTATATTCCCATTCAATATTAATGAGTAAATTATCATAAGAACTTTGTATATCATGCTAATATATAATTATCCATAAAAGCAATTGATAGTATTATCATAAAAAATTCATAATCTTCTTAAAAACAACATAATTTTTATATCAGGAGCATTTTTTTAATAAAAGGCAGAAAAAATAAAAAGAAAAGATTTTTCAAAAAATTCAACCATTTGAAATAGTAGAGAAAATGTATTTCTCCAATCTAAACTTTATTGTCTTAAAATGAATGTTTTTAACAAATAAAAAGAAGAAGCAATTCTCGGTTGTTTTAACAAAAACATGTTTTTTAATTGCAAGCATTATTTTATAAACAAAAATTCATCATGATCTTAAAAGTAATTAAAAAAATATTAAAATAACATCTTAGTATTTTGTATGTGATTGAAGAAAAAATGAATAAATTAGATAAAACTATGTATAAAATCTATTACCAAAATTGTAAAACATAAATTTTATTTTAATTGAATTCTTGAGCTTTCTTTTTCATATTAGGTATATAATAATTAAAAATAGTTGTTAAAATTCTTATAAAAACTTATAATATTATTTGAGAATCGTTGCAAAAATGAATAATAATTGAATATCATGAGAATTTTTTTATAATGAATTTAAATTCAAATACAAAAAATGAAAAAAAAATATAGGAGAGGGCTAGGTCAGGGCCAGGGCTATGCGCCTAACCTAACAAAAGAAGGGCATAAATGTTTGGGCTTGTAAGGCTAGGCCTACGTGTTTGACCTTTTTATTATTATTATTATTTATGCTTTTTTTGAAAAAAATAGTTAACAATAATAATAAGTCATCTGCTTGCTTAGATTTTGATTGCTGAAGAGGTGTTCAAAAAATCAGGTTTGAGTTTTTTTACTAAAAAATATTTTTTTAACATATTTTCACCTCAAGACACCCAATAAACATTCTTGGTACCTTAATAAACACATTTATCAACTCAAAACACCCCTGACGATCTAAGACCTCAAACCTTAACTAAAGGTTATATACTTTATAATAACAATTAACACCACACAAAGAAAAGAATAGGCTTATGAATAAGGAGAGAGAGTTGTATGTAAACTCCAGGGTAAATTCATAAGGATTGCGAAGTAAATAATATGCTAAACACGTAAATGAACTATTTACACTAAGAGGATGATAATAGATTTTGGGAATTTAAAATAAAATATTTATGTATTACGTCAAAAATAAAAATATGAAAAATGATTGAAAAATAAAAAATACATAAATGCAAATAAATAATAAATAAAAGTAATATATCAGAAAAGAAATGTTATAAGATAAAGTTTAATGAATTTTCATATTACTCAGGTCAAATTTGGTATAAACAAGCGTTGGGATCTGAAAAATATTACTTGTAAAACATAAAAAGTATAAAATAAAGGACATAGTGGAAATTAACTGTGTGTGTGTGGGGGGGGGGTTAGCCCTTTAAAAGCGAAAGGAGAATGAAAACTCTTCATTTTTGGAAGCAATATTTTCTCTTTGTAAGGTTCATATAGAGATAGAAGTGATTTTTATGGTTTTTGATAAGAATAAGCATGAAGCTTTGTCTCTTTATATTTATAAAGGATGCAAATGATTTTATTTTTTTTAATTTCAGAGAATGTGGGGGTTGCCCCCTAACATTTACATAATTTATTTTGGAGTCCAACCAAAATTTAGTAATTTTTTCATTTTATTTTGGAACCCCTATTTTCTAATGAGGAAGAACATGAGACTTTATCCCTTAAAAAAACTCTAGTCCAGCCCTCTAAAATTCAAAGGATAAAGAGAAAGGGCAAAGTGATAACTGGTTCCTCTAAACCTGTAGCAGTCTGGAAAACCTAATCGTTTCATTTTCTCTAATGTTGAGATGGCTTACATAAACAACTTTTCTAATAAGAATGTACTGTGTGAAAGAGAAGTTTCAGCAAGTGGTCTTTCTGACCCCTCACTTGCATTCATAAAGGACATCTTTAAGAAAAGACAATGAGGTAAACTGACTGAAAGAGCACCTACTTCATATGTTGAAGTTGTTAAGGAGTTTGGTGCAGATTATGAGTCTTTTAATCTTAATGACCACTTCATTACTTCTATTATTAGAGGTCAAAACCTTTAGTTATCTCTGGTTGTCCTTAGAAAGTTATATGAGCTACTTGAAATCAAAGATCCCGACTTTCCTTATAAAAGAATAAGAGCCTATTCTAAGACTCAAATGAGTGATCTATTTGTTAGCCCTACAAGACCAAAATAGTTTTTTAAAAAATATAAACTGCATATACATACTATGCTAACTCATTGCCATCTGTTGGTAAAAATTGTGCTAATAAATCCCTAGCCTATTAACAAGACATATTGAGTTGACAGAGGAAAAAGCTCAATTTATATATTTTATTGCTACTAATGCTCCTATCGACCTAGCCACTTACTTTATTGATGTCATACAAAAAGCTGCAACTGAAAGGAAATGAGTCTGCCTTTTAGATGGTTGATAATTAGATTAGTAATCATGGCCAAAGTACTCTTGCATGACAATGAGCCAATAACTAAGATGCATGGAAAAATCTTAGTTGTAACTGTTTTTAAATTTGAAGTTGTAGTCAATAGAAAAGATCACATCCTAAAGAGTTTACCTTCTTTCAGCCCAAAAATTCTCAAACCAGCCCCTTACTCCCTTTTATAATAGAACAATTGCAAGTACTATCAAATAAGTTTGATAGTTTTACTGGTAAGTAGAACAAAAGATTGATATAGTTGATAAGTTGCTAATAGATATGCAACAAGATATTGTACAGGTTAATGAAAGACTTGTTCAACTCAGGTTGGACGTCGAACATGTGCATCAAACTTTTCTTGGTAAAGATAAGGAATAAGATTAATGCCAAAACAGAGGGAGATAAGGATGCATGCAAGGGAAAGGAAAGGAAGAAAACAACCAAACCAAGCCAGCCAACCCTATAGTTTTTTTTTTTTTAAAAAAAAGAATAATTGAATATTGTTATTTTAACAAAGAATCCTCTATGTTGAATACTTGACGCGTTTTGAACTTGAGCATGTAATTGTATAACTATATCTGATGCAAAATAGTTTTTAAAAAGATTATGAACTGTTAGGATGCAACATGTGAAGTTTTTAAGTTATGAATTGTTTTTCATGAAACATATTAGGAACTTATAGGATATTTGATTAGTATTTAAAAGTGCATTTTTATTAAGATTTTATATCATCATTTTGCACTTGAAGTATCAATAACTTCTTAACTAGAGCATGTTTTATAATAACAAGTCTGATAATATAAGATACCTTTAATTTATGGTAAATGTTTATTTTAAATGCAGGCCTATCACATAAATCAAATGATTGATTGATGACTTTAACTACTAAAATTCAAAAAACAAAGAGAGAGCTAAGCTTAGAAATGAGATACTGGTTGAATTCAAATTGAAACACCATTCGATTATTGGATCATAACTGGAGGTGTAGAACTTGGATTTAGGTTTGGTTTATATTGATAGAAAGCTAAGACATAGGTCTAAAATGTTCATGAAGAGTCCAAGATTTAAAATGGCCATTTTCAAGTTCAAATTGTAGCAACAATAGAGAAATCATAATCTATTTTACAGCCCAAACATCGTTTAGTGTTCAGCTTATATATCAAATTCTAGAAGTCAAAATGACCTCATTCTTGTCTTGTTCGAATGCTGAGATAATTTCCCAGAAGTTTCATGAAGACTATCAGTTCAAATTCCGATGTTAGCAATGTTGTTTTCTGCAGACAAGAAGATAAGAATTGTTACCAAGTCAAGAGGTGGCCACCTACTCAACAATTAGTCATCAAATCAATAGTTCCAAATTTTGGCCTATAAAAGGAGGCATTTGCCATGCATTTAAGCATCTTGGTTGTTCATATCAAGATCTTGCTCTTACTCTCTTTCTTTGTGTTTTGTAATGTTCAAGTTTTATTCTATGTTATATTTTCCTTAATCTCTTGTTTATGTTTTTTATTTCCTTTACTATACTTATATAATTATGTTCTTATCTTGTTTATGTTTGTTTCTTTTATTCATAATGTTCAACTAAGTTTATTATGTCAAGGTGACAAGGTTACACTAACAGTGTAAGAATAAGTATAATATAAACTTAACATGGACTTTAATGTTTGATAATAACATGTTTTGTATTTATTATCTTACTCTCTTAATACCTTGCTTGATAAATGGTTAATTTAGATTTGTGTTGAACAACCCTTGATACAACAATACTTGGCACTTTCATAGCCAACTGTATGGTATAACCGACACCTGAGTTATGAAAGGAACTTGATTTGTTGTTAACATAAGTTATCACCATGAATACCTGATAATATTTACAAGTATTGACATTACTCGAATAAGATAATTAATGTAATCATGTTAATAATTTATAATCCAATTGGAACCTTCTTTGTGTGTGGTTTTCAGTCAAGTAATAAAAATAGTTTATACTATACTTGTTTGAAAAATCATTAGTGGATCCTCTAACCTTGACAATTATTTTATCCTTGTTTAATCTTTACATCAATATCACATCTCAAAAGTTTTCTTCAACTCCGTTTCATTTATTGTTTATAATTTTATATAGTTTACCTCCATGTGGTTCGACCCCGGTCTTACCGGGTTATTTATTACTTTGACACTCTTTGAATGTATCAATATTGTTGCATACATATTATTAACTATTCTCATACTACATAACATTGTTTCAATTGTGCTTACATGAATACCTTAATAAAGTATCTATTTATATCAAACTATATGAACTACTTGCATGATAATTCATTCTTATTATGTTTTTTCACAAATTAAAAAAAATTGTAAATGCTAAAATTATTGGCTTTGATTAGTGAAGGATTATTCGCGATGAAATTATTTAGATTGTTTATCCAAATTAGATAAAGAATCAGTCAGGTTTATCTTATAGGATATAACATGATTATTTTTGTAATTGTATTGATTATAAGTTTAGATATAAGATAAATACAAGTTATCAAAAAAAAATTATCAAAGAAGTGTTTTTGTGAAACACAAATAACAGTCTGTTTAAAACGTAATTAATAAACTAGAAAACTTGAAAATAATGTTCTTAACCTTATTACATGGATGTGTATATAAGGAAGGATAATCTGAAGCATTAAGAAGGCAAGAGTAACACTGGCAATAAAGCAATAGTGCCCTACCAGCTAAGAAGTTACATAGAGTTTCACAGTATATACTCTTGATACACAAGTGTGTGCGAAGAAAATTCCCAATGAGAATTGTTCGCTAGAGAATTAGAAGACCTGTAAACTCTTAGGGGAAATTCATATGTTACTGTTAGCAACTGAATGTTTCAATTTGAAGATCTTTAAGTGTTTTGGCAAGTTACTATAGTAGAAAACAAAACAGAGTGTTTGTCTTGACAAGTAAAGTATTAGAGTTACAAAGGATTTGTAGTCATAAATACTCATCTTGTAGTTTTCTAAACTACTGTCTTGGGTTTGGCTGTCCTAAAAGGATTTTTATATATAATCTTTTGAAGAGTTTTTCATAAGGTTTTCTTTTTATGATCAAATAACTTGTCATACTTATATTTATTTGGTTTATAATCAGTTTTTGAAAAGTGTTAACAAGTTGCTTTTTAACATACAAAGAACAAAAAAGAGATAGTAAAAAATGTTTGCGGGGATTAAAATGCAAAAAAATAAAGGAAAATTGCAAATTAATTATAAATTATCAAGTTTTAGACAAAAACTATTTAGATTTTGAAACAAACATCTCAATTTAATAAATGTTAGAAATAATTCAAACTAGTCTATAATAGGTTGAATAATACATATGGCAAAATCACATGGCAAAACCTGTGTGTGGGTGTGAATTCGATGTTCTAAACTTCAAAATTCTTTCTATTTTCAAATTCTAGCTAGCAGTCATATTCACAAACCAAAGGTAGAAGGGTGTTGTTGGTCCAAGCTGCCTAAATAATGTAATTCCATAAGTTCATCTGTGAAAGGAGGCTTGGATGGTGAACTCAATTCAACATCCTTTTTCCTAAGCATTTGAACTACTTCTGTCGTCGTTGGCCGCAAATTTGGTGACTCTTGAGTACATAAGAGACCAATCTGAACAACTCTTTCGATGTCTTCAGCATCTTCAATCGTCATACTTGTATCAATGATCTCTTGTACCGTGTTTGATTGGAAATGCTTCCATGCCTGTTATAAAGGGAAACACAAAGGAGGTTGAAAGCAAGCAAGCGCGCATGAACTGTAATATATTGACATGCATTTTTACCATGTGGACATAATAAATGCATAGTACTTCTACTATATAGGCAACAAGAAGGTGACAGGAATTTTACACAGGTAACTAGAGTTTCATATGTTTTCTCGGATTGATATTTGTTGTTTTGTACTCCAGTAATCATTTCGATGACGAGAACTCCAAAGCTATAGACATCCACCTTCTCAGTTAACCTTCCCTTGGCAATGTATTCTGGAGCCATGTACCCCCTTTACGCCAAGACACCAAAAAGAGTGATAATTTTTTGATTAGGACAATGTGAGTTTGCATAGACAGCTATAAGAAGAAAAAGGTTAATGGAAATATCAGTGCTTATGCTTACAGTGTTCCAGCAATGGCAGTGTTGACGAGGGATTGGTCACAGGAATAAAATCTTGCTAGTCCAAAATCTGAGATTTTTGGTCGATGTCTCAAGTCTAGTAAGACATTACTTGCTTTGATGTCTCTATGAATGATCCGCACTTGAGAATACTTGTGGAGGTACTCCAAACCTTCAGCTGTTCCTTCGATAATTAGAAATCTCCTTTTCCAATCAAGTTCTTTCTTCTTTGCCGGATCTTGCTTCCGTGGGTGTTTGCACAGAAATTTTCAGATTGTTTAGAAAGAAAGCTAGAACGGGTAAATATCAATTCCCAGTGAACAAAGAACAGCTAATTCTTAAGTCTATTAATTTGAGTCATGTCATTTTACAATTGAGCTAATATTAGTTTTTGATGCCAACAAGTTATACATCTTGATACCCTTAAATCCAATCTTAAGAACATGTCTATGAACAAGATAGATTGGCCATGTTCATAATCTGCTATTGAAAGCATTAATTCCTTACAGTCCAAAACTCTGTAGAGAAAAAATCAAGCTTCTATAGCTTACCAAATAAAATGAGATCCAGGCTTCTGTTTGCTAGGTATTCATAGACAAGGAAGCTGTCAACGCTGGTGAAGCAGCAACCGAGGAATCGAACCAAGTTCTTGTGTTGTGCTCTACCAATAATTTCCATTTCATTACGAATCTCTTGTACTCGAAATTTCCTACTAATATATAATCGCTTTATTGCAATTTCTCTACCGTCTGGTAAGGTTCCCTAGTCATTTCAGGTCAATCATCCGCATTTAGAAATTCATGGAATAGATTTAAACGAAGACAAAATGAAATTTAAGCTACATGTGTGTGTGTGTGTCTCAGGTACCTTAAATACTTCACCAAATCCTCCACATCCTAACCTATTAGCTTCACTGAAACTTTCAGTTGCTGTGTCAAGTGTCGCGTACTTGAACTGCATGTACTGCACCCTCTCCTCTAATAACAAGTCCTCCGTCTCTTTGATGATGATTAACATGCAAAACGATGGAAAACAAATTATTTATCTGCTTCATTATGCTCAATATCATATCATATAAACATTACTTAATGTTTCTGCAGAGGGGTTTTATCAAAGAAAATGTTAAAATAAAGGAAGAAATCATGATTGTTTTCTTCCTATCTAAGCATTGCTATCCATATACACACACATTAATTACCTTTCGATTGCTTGAGACGGATCTTTCTTCTATAGGTAAGTTTACCCACACAAACACCAATACCTATCGCTATTACGCAGATCAGAACCACACCCATAATGTATGTGATGTAGGAAAATACTTCTTCTGCAAGAGAATACTGTACTAAATTAACCAAGTATGTTGTCCATCAAGTCTCTAAAAATCATCATTGAATGAAAAACAAAAGAACATGCATGTGGAAGGTCAAACTAACAGTTTGAAGTCGATAAATTTGCGTTTCAAGACATGGCCAGCTAGCAGGTTTCTAGACTGCATCGACTGTAATAAATAAATGGGCTAACCTTTGGAGTATTCACCATTAGAATCATTGGCAAATGAAGCATCAGAATAGCGTAGAAAGCAGCCAGCATTAAGCACACGAGCCTCCGTAGATGGAATGCATGATAAGGCAGATGCAACCGCCTCTGACAGGCAAATGGAACACAAATCATGGTCCAAGATCTTCCAGCAGTTAGCCATCCCATAGGCAGATATGCCATTTGAAGTCTCATGCTTGGAAGCAAAGCCTCGGAAACTCGGAGCCTTCAATAACATCTTACTCAGCACTTCCTTTACTGCAACGCTAAATTCTTGCCCCTTGTTTACAATGCCACTGCATCTCTACTTCCATTTAATTCCCGGAGAGAAAATTCAGTATAACATATTAAATGAAGAAGAAATTTATAACCAAATAATGACAGATAAACCTTCGTTGAATTTGAATTAAAGCTTTTTCTTTTAAAAAAATTGCTCAATAACTTCACAAGCTCGGCAGATTTCAGGTGTGAAGTTTTTTATTATTATTATTTTTGGTCATCTGAGAGGCCCAACAAACCATGAGCAACACAAAGACGAAGCCTTTCCCCATCTCTGAATCCCAATCCAAACCTCTTAGGGTTTGAACCTACAACTTGTTAGCATAAATCTCAAATCTTAACAGCAAGCTGGGCACCTTGATCAAGATTTGTTAGGAAACTCTAGGTTGAAAAATGCATCAAATCTAACGCACGTTATGATCACATGATGATTGAAACGTTAAAATGCAAAATCCAGGTGGGGATGGAGAAAACAACATGCCAATGGAGCTACATAGCTTATTGGCAATTAATTAAATGCAAAATATTTTCCATCACCATATCAACAGATAAGAATTCCATAACTCATTAAGGTAATTTAGAAAGTGCTTAAACCAGACCTAATTCGACTTTGAATCTTAAACTAATGTACATTCAATTGCCATTTAATTGAAAGAAATTAGGAACTTTTAAATTTATGGTTTGAAGAAAAAGCATGATCACCTTCGTATCTTCAGGGGCAAGAGCTTCACGATAGAAACTATAATTCTCAGCCCTAATAAAGCAACCATCAAAATAAACGCGACCACCGGTGCTAGGAAAGCAACTGGGGATGAGAGTACTAATTTGCGAGAAACACATAGCACATTCATCGTTAGTTAGATCATCCATGCATTGGGCAAGCACATACAACCGATCTGGCGGCTCTCCTGTATCCTTAAATGCAAACTTGTTGCGATAAATCTCATCTTGCATGTAATCTGTGATGCTTGAATAGTACTTGAAGTAGTTTGACACATTTTGAACGCGCACTTTGCCACACGTACGTATAACAAGGTCTGTTCTCGGGTCTGCATGGGACAGATTGATTGAAAATGCCATGACATGAATGACTAGGGAGATCAGAAGAGAACAAGTTGCCATTAGAGAAGAAAGTTGGAAAAAGAACAGAAACATGCTGCTTTTGATGGGGGGGTTTTTTGTTTCTTGCTTCTCGTTGTTTGCCTATATTAAGTCGGGTTGTTCTTGTTGTTTTTAGCTAAGGTGTTAAATTAAGGATATATTGATGTGAGTTTTAAGGCCAAAAATGCATGCTACGATCGAGTTTAACTATAAACAATTTCACTTGGAAAAACAGATAACAGAAAATTCATTTTCTTCGGCAGTTTAACTAAAATAAGTTCAATGGATAAACCTTATGATTTCTTTATCTAATTTGTTAATTATTTATTTTAAGTTTTAAATTAAATTATGTAGAAATTATTCTAATATAACTCAATCGACTTGAATGGTTAAAAAATAACTCAAATAACTAATAAAAGTATAGTTTATTTTTTTAAAAAAAATCAAGATAATATTTTTATAAAACAAATTATTAAGATAGTGATATATTAAATCGACCTAGATTTTATGGTTTAAGCTGTCAAGCCCACAATCTAAATTTAATTAATAGTCTTATTTAAAAAAAAAACTTATTTTTTATTTAGTTATATAATAAAAAAATAAATACTTATAAAATTGACCACCAACCCATTATCGAGATATTTGTTTGAGACCACAATAACTTTATAAAAAACAAATAAAAACAAAGTATGAAACTCAATTCTCAAACAACCCAAATTAACCTGCTAAGCTCATGATCCATGTCTTGGACTGTACTAAGTTTGAAACTTTATTTTTTAAAATTATTTTTTATTTAATTATATGATAAAAATTCAATCCCTCATAAAATTAAGTATCAGTTAAATATTGAGATATCTATTCCAGATCATGAAAACCTCATAAAAAAACAAATCAAATACGATTATAAAGACCGATTCAAAATAAATCAAATATTAAATAATAAAATTATAAAATAAAAACCCAAATAAAAAAACAAAACAAATAATATGCACATGGTCTTTTTATTTTTATTTTTATTTTAAGTGATAGAAAACCTGTCATCCAACTTTTATTTTGGTATAAAAATGAAGCGAATATGGCCTAAAAATAGAGTGTTTTTTATTTTTTTAAAAATTTAATTTTCAACTTATTTCACATAAATCCATCTAATTACAAACACCCTTCTAATATAAAAAAAAAATCAACCTAAAAAAAATTAAAAACACAAAAGCAAACCAATAATTTTTTTTCTGAAAGCCCAGTGTATGTGAAGCCCATGCGGACATGCCACTCCATTCCTAAAAGCTTGCAAGGGTTTAGGGTTTGCAAATATAAGTCACACGATCCTCCATTGCTGCGGTCGTCCTTGCTGTTCTCCGCTCACTCTGCTCTCTTGAGGATACGGCGCCCGAACCATGGTTCACGTCAGTTTTTACAGAAACTGTATACTCTTTATCTCTATCTCGCTACCTCCATAATGCGTTTGTAATGCTTAGTTCGATATCTGGGTGAATCTTGAATTTTTTTTCTTCTTTATATCCTTTTGGCTCTGATTATTTTGTGATACCATTAGTTGCCCTCTACGCCTTTTGGGATTTTGTTCACTGACGATGAACTGATCTAGTAAATCTACATTATATCGTTTTGTAAGGTTGAATTTTTTTTTGAGACAAACATTTTGCTTGGTAATTATTCAGGACATTGAAAACACTAGATTTGGAAATTGATTATCAAGACCTGGTACTAAATATGGTTTTTGTTTATTAGAAATTTAGTAACACGGGATCAGTTGATTGGAAGCACTGTGCCATTTTAGTCCCTTCATGTTAAATTTTAAAACTTGTTTTCTGCTTTCTAATTTTGTGTTGTAACTTTCTGAATTATCATTATTGATGAAAGCAAATTACTAGAAAAGGTTTTCTTTGTTTTGTTTGGTCTTTTTAAACTGTTATCTATTGGGCATTGTGTTGCAAGATATTTTCTTTTTGTCAAGAGTAAATCGAGTCCCAAGTAATTGACCTGTTATTTATAATATATTTGACTTTGGGGCTCATTTAATTTTCTGATCTGGGTGAAATATTAGAAACTCATTGCCTTTTTCTTTTTAACCCTGTTAATCTTCATCAGAAGCTTAAATTAGCTTTTGAATTTGGTGTTCTTATTTTTATGTAATTTGAATGTGCAATTTGGGTGGTTTTAGATGGGAAGACTTTCAAGAAGCCGAGGCGCCCATATGAGAAGGAACGGTTGGACGCAGAGCTGAAACTTGTTGGAGAGTATGGGCTCCGTGCTAAGAGGGAGCTATGGAGGGTTCAATATGCCCTGAGCCGCATTCGTAATGCTGCAAGAATGCTTCTCACCCTGGACGAGAAGAACCCACGCCGAATTTTTGAAGGTGAAGCCCTTCTCCGCAGGATGAACAGGTATGGTCTTCTGGAGGAGAACCAGAACAAGCTTGATTATGTCCTGGCCCTCACTGTTGAGAACTTCCTTGAGCGTCGGCTCCAGACCCTCGTGTTCAAGGCTGGCATGGCAAAGTCTATTCACCATGCTCGTGTGCTCATCAAGCAGAGGCACATTAGGTAAAATTAATTATTTTTGTTTGCTAGAATAATATTATTGTTTTCTATGTGTGCAATTTGGTTGTTTCCTTAATTGAGTGTCTGTGAACATTAGTTGCTCTTGTTGGTTAGTTGCATACTGAGTTTATAGTATTCCACACTCCACTTTTGTTGCTGTTTTTTAGTTTTGGCACTTGCTGCTAGTGGGGCTAGTGTAAATGAGTGACCGTTTGTTGATGAATGCTAGACTTTTATCATCAAATTGGTAGCTTAAAAAAAAGGCTGAATGCCCATTTCTAATTTTAGGCATCTAAGATTGTCCTCTTTATATATATATGTAATGTCCTACAATTTACTCAATCTGAATTAAGTAAAGTTGTTGTGGTTTAAGTACCAAGACATCTATTTCATATTAAATAGAGTTACTGTTATTTCTTCAATCAAGCACCCCATAACAAGTTACTTTCCTTGTACTCTACACTCCAGTGCCATTTGTTTTGTGGAATTCCTCCTTTAGCCATTGTTTCCAGGGCTTTCAAAAAATTGGAGGAGTGCCAATACAGCGGTGAGCAATTTCATGGCACCTTGTCATCAGTGAGCTTGACTGGAATTACCAGTGGACATATTTTACTGCCCCTGGTCTTTTACCCTTTTTGGTTTCCCATTCATGCCATATAGCCTCGATCCTAACTGGGAGCCTAAAATCTGAAAATCCACAACCCATTTTAAGGATATTAATAATGCCAATTTCACACGTTGAGGAAGTGTAACCATGAGGAACTAAACTACAAGTTTTCTTTTTACTAGAAATATGATAATCAGACACTGGTAACTCATTGGTATTACCACAATGGTTAATTTATCATCTTTCTTTCTTGGATTTTTTTTTTGTTATTCTTGTTAAGAAACCCTATATTAGAGTATGGAAGATTGTATGCGAACAATGCCACATTCTGGATCAAACGTTGGTTGCCAATGCTTTTTCCTCTTGACTCTTTATCCCCTAATAATCCTTCCGAGAATTTTGTTAGAAGATGCTGAGGTAAGTGTTTTTCTTCCAATGCTGATTTTATTTATTGTATTCTCAGGGTTGGAAGGCAGGTTGTTAACATTCCATCTTTTATGGTGAGGGTTGACTCCCAGAAACACATTGATTTTTCTCTCACAAGTCCACTTGGAGGTGGCCGTCCTGGAAGAGTGAAGAGAAAGAATCAAAAGGCTGCTGCCAAGAAGGCTACTGGTGGAGATGGTGATGAAGAGGATGAGGAATGAACACTCGAACAGCAGGCGAGTAAAAATTCTTGTGAACTGAATTTTCTTAAGCATCTTTCTTGGTGTCACTCACACTAGTGGATGCTTGGTATGTGTTTTTTTGGGTAATTGTTGAATCCGAACTAGAACAAGATTTTGTTTACTAACGTAAGAGCGAACTTTTGGTGTTGCCTCAGATGAATGGATGTTTAATACTTGTCCACTATAGCTGCCTGACCTGTTTCATTCGCCCACAAATGGTACACCATGATAGGTCAAATTTTACAGTGTTATTGCCGTTAAATTCCGCTGTTTCATAGAGTATATGACACGTGGCTTTTAGCAGGGGTGGTGTTCACGGTTGGGCCTAAAACTCCAACTGAATCAGGTGATGGTTTTTGTTTTTAAGAAAATGGTCTGAAATAAACCGAAATCTGGTAACCGATTTAATCAAGAATGGTTTTTTAATTAAAATTGGGAAACCTAATCCCTATTAATAGACTTGTTTTTTGTTATTTAAATAGATTTATATTGAATTGGACTTTAACAATTTCTTATGATGTTATAACCTTCTTAAATAAACTTTTTTTATTAGGTTTAAAAAAAAAAACCAGCCTAACTCCATTATTAAAATGGAATTTCAAATTAATAGAACTACTTGTCACTTTGTATTGTTTGCTTAAAAATATAAGAACTGACTTATCACTTTGTATTATTTGCTTAAAAAGTATAAGATGCGTGAAGTGATTGTCTAATATTATAAAATTGCAGGTTTATTTACATAACCTAATTGTAATTACTACATTGAAGGGGTGCAAATCCATTTAATATATTTAGTACATGGTCATATGACATGTTTGTCTAAACTTTTTAGTGTAGAGGTGTTCACACTAAAAACAAAAAATTATATATTTCAACAAATAAATAAATCTAATATTAAAAAATCCAAATTAATAGAAATTTAACAAAAACATCCGTACTATATAAGATGTGCAAAATCTATCAACATTAGCATCCATAAAATCCAGCAATAGCAAACACCACAAACACCAGAAGATCTTGGAAGGTTAATGCTTTAAAGAAAAACTAACAAAATAATACCATATTAGAGTTCGACTACTAAAATATATAAATTATCCTAAACAATTATATTCCAGTATTTTACTAACATCATCAAATTCTATAAAATAAAAAATCAAACATGTTAGATTAAACATATGTAAATAAACAATAAATATAAAATAACTAATTTAAATTTGTAAAAGAAATTACGTGATTCTATTATATCCAAATTCTCAATTTAATCCATAAAAGCTCTTATGTTGATTGGAATTGGTATTAAGCACAACAAATTTTGATAACAAACAAGTGTTTGCACTATTGATATGGATAAAGAGCTTCAAAATGGATATAATATACGACTATCAGTGTTGAAAGCTGCTTTAGAAACAATAATAAATACCAAGATAGTTAGCACATGTTGTGCTACTTTAAAAAAAATCTTGTATTTTGTAGCATTACGTCTCCACCAACCTAAAATATCTAATTTAGAATCATTAGGGTCCTTACAATCATCACCCAAACACCTCTTAACCTCATTTTTTCTCTCAATGCCACCTTTCTCCTCTAATTGTTTTTTTTTTTCATTGAAAAGTCAAGTCATCTAACAGATCATCTAGCACCATTGAATCAACATTAACATCTTGTTCATTTCTACTACTTTAAACATCATGCACAATTTCAACATCCTTATCCTTCATATAATACTCATACAACTTTAGAAAAATATCTTTAACTTTTTTATAAAATTTTCAGCCTTTTTAACATCATATCATTGCTCAAAATAAAATCTCACATATTTCAATTTGAAACATGGATTTAACATAACATTAACATATAACAAAAGGTATTGTTTATATTGACCCCCCCCTCAAATTTTATTTTTTTTGATACTTTGTCATCATAATTTTGGTCATTTCACTTTAAAAAACACCTTCACTTCTACAAAGTTGAGATATGTTTGTGTGCATGAAAATTAATTCATGAAAAAAAGAATTAGATGTCGCATACAGCAAGTTATAGAATTTCAATGTAACTATGTAAAATAGTTATGAGAATTTCACAAAAAATTTAGTCTTTTCCCAATCTTCTAAATAAAAAGACCTAAGTTTTTTGTTTCCCCTTTTAGTCAACCTCAAAGTAACTGGATCAGTTTCTTTTAACCTTATAAAAACCATCTAAAACTTCACAGTAACTTCTAGCATCATACATGTTAAGTTCCATCGAGTAAGAAAATCTAAGCAAATTGATTTTTTACTCCTAATTTTCAACTTGATATGATCCAAGAAGAGCCAAATTTGGATTTTGGAGTATAATTGCTATTGTCCAGCTTTACAAAGCTATTGAGAATAACTCCAAATTAAACTGTTATATCAAAAACATTACCAGAAGATTTTAGAGGTATTTTTCTATATTGGAGTAAACTTTTAAGTTAATCGGAGTTCAGGAAGGCTTTGCGATATAGGTCAGATCAAGTTGTATGGTTTTTGTTATTTATTTTCTTTTGACTTATAGACTTTTTATTTGACAAGGATCCTTTTCTTACAATGATGTGAGAACTTGTTTCAGGAATTTTCTAGTTCTACAAGGGTCTTTAATTGGTTACAACATAATTTTTAATGTGGCAATGATTCATTAATGTTTCAAAATCTAATGATTCCTTATTTATCTTAACTACACAAGGAAAAAATAACTAGTGGTATTTAATGACAGATTGATTATCTTATTTTAGGGAGTTTTCTAATCATACAATGAAGGTTAAAAAAAGGCAATATTTGTTTTCATGTTTTGAGAGAATTCTTTAAAGTTACAATTAATTATCCTAAAAAAAATAAGAAAACTAAAAGGGAAGCAACTTTAACAATCAATTTCTTAGCTTATTTTTTATATTTAAAGGTGGCAACAAAGACCTTAGTGTTTCTAGGATGAAAATTTCGTTCATAAAATTACTTAAACTGGAAAATTTATCTATCTTAAGTTATTTTGTTTAATTAGGAGCAACAACTTTAGTTTATGTGTCGGATTTGTTATTTTTATTATTTTCTTCATGTTTGGGCTTAATTAATACTTGGTTTTCAGCTTAAGATTCAAGGCTTGTTTAGATAAGTGTTTTAGGCTTATTATTATTTATTTTGGGTCAATTTTGTAAGTGTGTCAATTTAATCCATAAGAGTAGATTCATTAAAGTTATTTTCTAAGAATATATAAACTTTTTGTAGGTCTAAAATTCAACAGTCGTTGAATAATATCATTACGAATTTTCAACTTGTGTGTAAGGGTGATTCTTATTTTTTTGTTCTTTCATGTATAATTTTTCTCTCCTTTGTACTTTTACTAGTCAAGTCTTTCAAATATGAATTTTTAAAAAACTAGGGAGACAAATGATAATGCAAAAAAAAAAATTCCTAGACTATTTAGGCCAGGCGTAAATGGTTTGTCACGTTCAAGCCATTCTAACAAAGCCCAAATATCATGGCACCCTCAACCGTTTGGGCTAAGCCCAAGTGGCATGATTCTACGTCATTTAGGCGAGGCCCAAATGGCTTGGCTCCTCCAAGTTGTTTGGGCTAAGCCTCAATGACATTCTCTCCAAGCCATTCAGGTTAAGCTTAACATGGGCTATACTGAGGTGTACTAATGTATTAGTATATGGCCCAAACAGATTGACTTTATCCACAAAACCTTAAATATCTTCATTGCAACTATTTTGACCTCAACCTAACATCTTGTCAATTTCCAAACATGTACCATAAGGAAAAATGACTTGCTTACAAGCTATCAATATAACGTCCATTCTTTCTTATTAATATTAATCTCCTGCCCACGTGTTATTTTAAAATGCATCTACCAACCACCAACCTTTCTACCAATACCACAACTAATATGAATATCGTGGATATAAAGATAAAAAAAATCCACAAGTAACATTCACGCAATGTTGAAAAACTAAAAATTAGATTCAAGATAAAACCTTAACCCAAAGATAACCTTGTACTAGAAAACCAAAGGTATTTGAATTGATTTAGGCCCATTGATTATAAAGAATCAGGAACCCAAAATATAAAAGTACACTGTAAAGTTAGTTGTACCCAAAGTAAAAAATGTGTTGCATCAAACAAAAACAATAATATCATTCAAATTCAGAGGATGCCAAAATTTGTAGCTATGAAAATCTTATATAGTTCCACATATAATAACCCTAATAGATCTTGTTTGAAATGTAAAACAAAATCCAAAACTATAATTAAGCTAAAACATTCCTAAAGCCTAAAACAAGTCCTAAACAATGACTATTGAGCTGTCATAAACCCAATTTAAAACAAAGCCTTAAAATGAAATTATTAAGTCCTAAAAACTAATAAAAAAACAAGAAAACCCCAAATAATAATACATTTTAGCATAATTAAATCAAATCCAAAACAAATCGCATAAGATATTTTTTACAATTGAAATCAATATCTTAGTAGAGATAAGATTGTGTTGCTACCATTTATGCCCTAAATTAACTAAGAAACCTTTTGTTTTAATTACTAAAATAATTCCCCTTAAATTGTTGCCTACAAAATAAAATAATGTTGACTTGTCTTTCATAAGTAGTCGCCTATTATTTTCCTTGTAGATTAGGGAATTCTTGTAAAACAAGAAAAAAAAAAACAATACGGAAGGTATTCCATTACTGCCACCTCTTTATCTTCCTTGTTTAGTATGGAATCTTTGCTAAACTTGAAAAGACAATTACTCATAGCAACCACCTTTAATGCCACCCCAACCCCAATTGAACTTTTTTTGGACAATGAAACTTTCTAAAATAGCAGGTAAAATATATCCTCATACTTTTCGTGTTTCACACTATTAAAGCTTTTCATTTTAAGACGCTCATTTCGTTTTTTCCACTCAGCTTGTGTCCTTTCAAAATTAAGATTCAACACAACCACATAGAACAACTTATTAATGCAACCCAAATATAAATTTTGACTCAAGAAAAAGGAATATATGAAAACAAGAAAGTAAAAAATTACAATTATAATTTCACAAGTAGCAAACAAATTCATATGAAATATAAATATTTTTGAAGACAAAATAAATCAAATGTGAAACCAATGAAAAATGACTTTACCCCCCCTCCATTTATTAAGCCCTAAATATCCCAACTTTAGTATAATGGTTAGGTTTATTTCAATAGTAGCAAGACATGATTTCATATCTTGACACAAATATGACTCGTTATGCAATTTAAACAATCAGAATTGAAACTAAAAAATAAATGTCCAAATAACTCTAAACTTAATATTTTGATGTTATGGTACCCACCACACCCCCCCTAAAAAAAAGTTTAAAAGTGTTATCAATGAATTTTGATTCAATCTTTATTATGTTGCATTAAAACAAAAGACTAATATCATTTAAATTCAAAAGCTACCGAAGTTTATTGCAAATAAAACTTTATGTAATTCAACGTATAATAATCCTAAGAGATCTATTTTTGAATTGTAAACCAAAAGCTCAAGTTATAATCCAGCTAAGACATGTCTAAAACCTAATACAAGTCCTAAAAAATGACTCTTAGGTAGTCATAAATCCAATTTATATCAAAGACCCAAACTAAAATTAATAAGTTCTAAAAACTACTAAAAGAACAAGAAAAAATAAAGTTCAACATAATCAAATCAAATCAGCCCAAAACAATATCTTCCTTGCATAAAATCTGAAATATCGTCTTTCACTGAGGACTAAGAAGTTGACCACTAGCTTTGACTTCTTTTTATATCGTCTTTCACTGGCACTACTCAGATTGACGTCATTTCTGGGTCTTGCTCAAGTAATAATGTTTCGAACATATAAACCAATGAGGAACTGACACGACGGCAACGTGAATAATAGCGACCACACTTTAATCCCAGTGTCCCCTTTCACAAGTAAACTCTGTTTCCTCTCCCATCTCTCTGCTGTTCTCATAAACCGAAACGACGAGTAGCCCTCTCCCCCCCCCGTAACCATGGTTCTCGAGGTAACCCTCGAAGAAAAACCCAAATATCTCTCAAATCAAACCAATTAAGGATTCTTAGTTATTGTAATTAATTTCAAATGTTTAATTACAGGCAACAATGGTTTGTATCGATAATTCAGAGTGGATGCGAAACGGTGATTACTCTCCGTCAAGATTTCAAGCTCTATCAGATGCTGTTAATCTCATTTGTGGAGCTAAAACTCAGGTCTCTTTTTCTCTCACTTCAAAAGTTCTAAGCTTAACGATATAATTAAGAATTCTTGAGCTTTTTAGTAGGTTATTTTTTGTGGGTTCATGTAGAAAAATCTTAGTAAAAAACCAAGGTTTCTGCCAGTTGTTCTTTTGGGGGTTTAAGAGGATTCCAAGGTTTCTGCCAGTTGTTCTTTTGGGGGTTTAAGAGGATTCCAAGATTTCTGTAGTAAAAAACCTTGGACTTACTTTTTGGTATGGAATGCGGATTTCAAGATTTGTGTTAATGCTGCTTAACTTGTTTTGAAAATATGATTTTCGGGTTTGAAAAAGGAATTTGTTTTTTTTTTTTTTTTGCTGATTTATTTTTATGTGATTGGAGCTAGTGTGTGTGATCTTTGCGGTTTAAGAAAGATTTTTGAATGGATGTGTTGGGTTTATGTTTTGCAGTCGAATCCAGAGAACACGGTTGGAATTCTTACTATGGCTGGAAAAGGGGTTCGTGTTTTGGTTACACCTACTAGTGACCTTGGCAAGATCTTAGCTTGCATGCATGGTTAGTTTATATCTGCTAGAATTTGCTTGGATAAGGTCGTTATTAGTTAATCTTGTGCTACTAGTTAGTGTTTTGGTATCAAATTTGTGCTTATTAAATGAAATGGATAGGTAATGAGCAACTACATCAAGAAATACCTGAAGTATTGTATATCACACGGCTCTTTTGCAAGTGTGGATCAAGTATTCTAATTAGGCAGATAATATATGTTGAGCTTGGGTGGACAAAATTTGTTTCTTAGAATCAATCCCCTTATTAGTCAAGGATTTTTTATATGGTCACTTCTGAAGATGTGATTCATGATTGATGCTGATGGCATTTTGAAACTTGGAGTTTATTACTGGAAATCACCTCATAGGTAAAGGACAGTTGCCCCTTGGGTCTGAAGTTGGATTATCGTTAAACCCTTAAAAGAGTCAGCTCTTATAAGCTGAAGGCTTAATGGGTGTAGGAGGGAACTCCTCAATTATTTTAGGTTCGGATCGAGAGAATAAGCATGCTCTTAGTCATAGACATATAATCATCTCATTTTACAGTAATTCAAAGTTGATTTGTTGCACAATTGACATGCATGAAACCATATTTTTGCCACTGATGAGGCCAACTGCTAAGCTAATGGCAAGAGTTGGTGCTGAGGAAAAATAAGGGGAGACCTATACTTTGTTGGCGTTTTGTTTTTGTTTTTCTTCATCTTACCTCCTGCATTATATATTTGCTCCTCTCTGGTGCCCTCCTGTTTACCTTGAAGGATGAATGGTTGAGGCTGTTTGCTTAAGGTTACCTTGTGAAGTGCAGTAGTGACCATTGTTTGTAGCTGAGAACACACAGTTTTATAGGACTAGCACAAAGCTTTCTCTGACCAGGTGGCAGTATTTTGTTGTCAGTTCATTCTACTCTCATGTACACTCTAACCGATTGGTGTTTCTCCTAGAAGTAATTTCTGAAGTATTGATTCTCTGTTATCCTTTACTTGGATATCATGGTTTAAATTCGTCCAAACATGTTAGGATTTAAAAAAAAAAATAATTGAAGGAAGCTTGAAGTAAATATTTATGATCAGGTTAAAAGATCCAAAGGACTTGGCTAAGAATTAAGATGATCGATAGTTGTAAGAGTTGTAAGAATTAAGACACCAAAATTAGTCTGGAGACAACGCTAAAACCTGTTTAGGAACTTGGTGCCCTAGTAAATGCCAAAAGTACATCCCACATACAATATCTTTTACTTGGTCATTTTTGAAGTTTCTAATACAAATCTTTCAGCTGAATAGTTTCATGAGTATCACTTTCAGTTTTTCCATCTTAATGTCTAGAGCTATATTGAACCATATGTTCTCTTAATTTAGGTCTAGAAATAGGTGGTGAGGTGAACTTGGTTGCTGGTATACAGGTGGCTCAATTGGCTCTCAAGCATCGTCAAAATAAAAAGCAGAAACAAAGGATTATTGTCTTTGTTGGAAGGTATGTTTCCTAGTGCCTTCTGGTGTCTCTCGCAATCCATTATTTTCCAGTGTTCACAATATTATCAAAACAAAATTGGTCTTTACAGTCCCATCAAACATGACAAGAAGGTATTGGAGATGATTGGAAGAAAGTTGAAAAAGAATAATGTAGCACTTGATATTGTTGATTTTGGTGAAGAAGGTGACGGGAAGGCAGAGAAACTGGAAGCACTTCTTGCTGCTGTGAACAGTAATGACACCAGCCATATTGTTCATGTCCCCCCTGGTCCAAGTGCTCTTTCTGACGTGCTTATAAAGTAAGGATTCTATCTTCCTTGCTTCTTTTTTTGTTCAATGTCAAGTAAACTACATTATTGTCCACACGGCAACAATGATCGGCTCATTGTTTATCTAATTAGTGCTTTTTTCCTCCTTGTTGAATGTCAGTACACCTATCTTCACTGGGGATGGGGAAGGTGGGAGTGGTTTTGCTGCTGCAGCAGCAGCTGCCGCCGCTGATGGTGTCTCTGGTTTTGAGTTTGGGGTGGATCCCAATCTTGATCCTGAACTGGCGCTTGCTCTTAGAGTTTCAATGGAAGAGGAGAGGGCCAGGCAAGAAGCAGCTGCTAAAAAGGCAGCGGAGGAGGCTACTAAACAAGAAAAAGCAGGGGAACAACCATCTAGCTCACGGGATGCAACAATGACTGAAAATAACAGTGTTGCAGCTCCTGACGCTGACAATAAAAAAAATGAGTTAATGGTTGGTGTGATTTTTTCTCTCAACCTTTAATGCTGCTTACTTCTGATTGCAGTGTTGAGCACTTGATTTATGCACTTGTTACTGCGACGTGCTTGTTAGTCAATGGCTTTTATAATACATGGTTTCTAAGCTACTGCTTGTGTCATTTTATTCTGGCATCTTCCTATCTGACTTGACATGTGGGGCTCTTCTTGAACCCATGACCTATCAGACTAAGCTTACGCGGGGCTCTTTGAATTCTCAATGTATTAAACTTGTTAACTTCTGGATAAACGTGTATTAAACTTGTTAGCTCTGGATAAACATGTGATGCAGGAGGAATTTTAGGGGAAGTTATTTGTTTCCTTAATTATTGTTATTTCTATATAGTTTAGGAAAATATTTTCCTTTATGGTGTTTTTATTCTTCCTATTTAGTTTAGGAATTTTATTTTCCTTAGATATTTTTTCTTATTCAGTTTAGGTCTAGAACTAGTATAAATAGGGTTGTTTAGTTTGTATTTCAGGGGATTGCTAATAAAATTTTGAATTAGGATTTGTATGTGGTGACACCATTCGGCATAATTTTGTGTTGCATGTGTTCGCTGTCTTTCTTGTGTTGTTTTTTGTGCATCAATATGATGATTGTAAATGGAGGAGAGCTTTACATTTCTTATGGTCTTGTATTGTTGCAAGAACAGATGGGAGTGCTGCTTCTAAAAGGAGCATTTTCTTGTTAAAATCCGGTTGTAACTCGATGTCTTCCTGTCATTTCTTTGGTTGTTTTTGCAATCTTTATTGCTTGCTGATGCTTGACACCACTGGCATGGGCATAATCAACCTGCTCTATGTGCACTAACTTCTAACTGATAACAGGATGGGGAGAATTCTCTGCTACAACAGGCTCTTGCAATGTCGATGGATGGCCCTGGCTCTAGTCATGATGTGAGAGATATGGATATGTCTGAGGCAACCACGGATGACCCAAAGTTGGCACTAGGTGAGCCCTTATACTCAATGGAGCAATTTTATTGTTTATGGATAGGTGGATGTATTTTCTGCTTTTCCTGGTCTTCTTTATTTATGGCAAGGAACTAGATGAAACTATTCAATGCTCAAATTTGTTTCCTTATTTATTCATGTTAAGTGCCTGGTCTCTGCTGCTTGCAGGTATTCAATTACCTATGCAGGACAGTTTAAGGGATTCATCAAGCCAGATAGATATAAGTAAATTGTTGGCTAATCAATCTTTTGTGTCCTCCATCCTAGCATCAGTATGTCTTCTTCAATTTGCAAATTATTATTTTCATCTTTATCCAACAACAAAATGGGAAAATTTCTCAATTTGGTGATACCTAATTAGTTCATTGTTTCTGCAGCTTCCAGGCGTTGATCCAAACAATCCTTCAGTTAAAGATTTGCTTGCTTCCATGCAAAGCCAATCCAAGGTGAATTCATTGAACTTTCAGGTTAACAGATTTTAATAACGACTTCAATGAGCAGCGTATGCTCAGGCTAATTTGACAATTTCTCTGCTAAAAATCTTTTTTAACTACATGCTTCTACATTTATGAGCTTGTTAAATAATTCTACCCCTAGATCTGTATGTGCAGCAGTCTAGATACAACTCCATAAGGAATAGGGACTTAACTTGGAAACAGCTTCTAAATTTTCACCAGCCTTATTAATAATGCAATTTCTAGAACCCAATTTATAGAATTATGGAAAAATGAAAATGTTATTCAACATACACTTGCTTTCCGTTTTCTAAGATTAAGGATGTACTGGCATGCTAATTGAGCTCTAAGGCAACCTAGTTCTGTTCGACATTGCTATTGAACTAGACCTTTTGCACGCAATTTGTTCATCTTAGTCTCTTGCACTTAATCCGAACAATTTTTTCATCTTATCTAAACCTAAATTCAATCGATGTTTAGAGACATCATGCCAAGTTAAATTAATAATCCTTTTTTACTTGCAAAGCATGTTTTAGATGGCAAAGAAACAGAGAAAATAATACCCAACTTTATCTTGATGACTCAGATCCCCTCCTCTACTAAATTCCATCATATTATTTGAAATTATCTAGACTACCAGAAAC
Source organism: Populus nigra (assembly GCF_951802175.1). Classification (NCBI taxonomy): domain Eukaryota; kingdom Viridiplantae; phylum Streptophyta; class Magnoliopsida; order Malpighiales; family Salicaceae; genus Populus; species Populus nigra. The sequence goes on along the minus strand of NC_084865.1, from coordinate 9,427,376 downwards.
TTCAGTTCAATCTGAGCTAGTAACATGTGCAACAATCAATGGTTCTATCGCGCTTTCCATATTTTACTATATAGACTAAGGTGTTCGAGCCTGTTTGTTTTTATATTTTAAAAGTGTTTTTAAAAAAATTAATTTTTTTTATTTTTTTTGTTATTTTAAATTAATATTTTTTTAGTGTTTTTAGATCATTTTAAAAATGATTGTTTTTTTTTAAAATATTATTTTAATATATTTTAAAATAAAAAACATTTTAAAAAATAACTATAATTATAACCATGCCCGCCCAATCATCAGGGACAGCAGATGCAAGAAAACTTTAGACCCAAATATCAAAGACCAGACAGCTGATCCGACATTAAACGAAAGCAAAATTATTCAAAAAATTGTCTGTTGTTAATATAAAGTAAGAAGTTTTTGTTATTTAGGAAGGCATGGTGGGCCTCTTGCATAATAATATAATGCGTTTGGTGATGCAGTACAAAGTTTTTTTAAAAAGTTTTTTTTAATTGAAAATATATTAAAATGATTTTTTTAATTTTTTACATTACCATATTAAAATAATTGAAAATCACCAAAAAAAAATTAATTTAATGTTATTTAAGTTAAAAACCAATTTGAAAAGCATTTTCGCGTGTGTTTGGTATTATAGTGTAATGTACTTTTCAAAAATATTTTTCAATTGAAAATGTATTAAAATAAATTTTTTAGATTTTTTTTATTTTTGATATTAGCACATTAAAATTATTCAAAAACACCTAAAAGCATTATGTTAATATTTTTTCATGCGAAAAACACTTTGAAAAACAGGTTATAATGCAAAACAAATATTCACTTAGTGCATGTTTAGTATTGTGGTGTAAGATAATTTTGAAAAGTATTTTTTGTTTGGAAACATATTAAAATGATTTTTTTTTATGTTTTTTTTGTTTTGATATTAATATATTAAAATTATTGAAAAACGATAAAATAAAAAAAAAACATCGAGTGAAGTTTTTTGTGAGGGAAAGACACTTTCAAAACACCCTCAAACACTGTTAAAATGCAATGCTAATTAGGCTTTTAAACAAGTTGAACCATAAAAACAAGGGAGAACTCTCCTGCACTATCACTCTAATTTTTTAAGAATCATGGAACATGGAAAATAAACTGTGATCAAACACGGTCTCACACTTTTCTTCTTTTTCATGTTTTCAAGATAAAACGTTGAGCTGGTAAAAATGCTTTCCAAGTTTTTCTCCCCTGCAAAGCTTAATGGAAAAAGCGCTTCTCTACGTAATATATTTTCCAATTAAATGTGATGATTTTCTAATAGCATGACCTGTTGTCTTTTGACTTTTCACCTGCCGTCCAAGTCTGATTGAAAAGTGTGATCAATATAGATTTGTATCTTTCTCATTTAAAGTAAAAAATGTGATGACATTTTTATGATGCCCATGTTTTCTAATAGCATTTGTATTTTTGCTTGCCCCATTTGTATGTTTTGTAGCCCCAAGAGAAGAAGGATGAAGACAAAGAGCCAAAGGAGGAGAAGTGATATTTCTACATTGCTTTCTCATGCCAGGTTTTAGTCTCTGAATTTTACCCATTTCAGGATCTGTTGTCAGCTTTTGGAGAGATGCTTCCATTCTTAAGGGCATTAAACCGGTCTATTAAAGCTTACCAGTCATCACGCTTTCTAGCTGACTTTTGAAGGTCCGAAAGCCCTTTATTCTGGTTGTGTACATGCATGTTTTCATTATACGGTTTAATCTTGAGAGGGCACTAGAAGGACAGACATTATACGATGATGGCCGAAGAACATCGAAATGTTCTTTCTATTGTTTCATTATCCAAATGAAGGAAACTGTAATTTGTATCTGATTTTGTTTCGTTCTTTCGCATAATGATATGTATGGGGTGAATGCTTTACTCTCTCTCTCTGTCTCTCTCTCTCTCTCTCTCACACACACACACTCTCTCTCTCTCTCTCTCTCGTTTTCTCTAGGGTTACATTCTAATTGTCAGCATTGAGCGTTTCCATATGTTCTGTCTGAATGAAATTTGAAAATGGTCTTTATTCTCTCAATTGTTTTTTTTTTTTTTATCTTTTATTCCTTTTATTTTATCATTTGATATTTTATTTTATTGGTATTTGATCTCCTTGTTATATCCCCATTCTAGGGAATTGACTATCATTATTTTCTTTAGCTCTCTTTCTACGATATCTAGCCATGAATTTGTTTTATTCTTTAAAATCCAATAATAGCACTTGTACATCATGATCCAGTGGAATTACTTAAAATGTTAGCGAGGCAAGAAATCAACATTTATCCCTCATTTTCTCCCCAAATGGATATTATTAGTTAGCAAATAAAGTTAATTTCCCTAATTTCTTCCCAAATGGATATTATAACTAATTTCTCCCCAAATGGATATTATTAGTTAGCAAATAAAGTTAATTTCCCTAATTTCTTCCCAAATAGATATTATTAGTTAGCAAATAAAGTTAATTTACCTACGCTAATTCACCTAATTTCTCCCCAAATGGATATTATTAGTTAGCAAATGAAGTTAATTCACCTAAGTTAATTCACCTAATTTCTCCTCAAATGGATATTATTAGTTAGCAAATTAAGTTAATTTGCCTAATTTCTCCCTAAATGGATATATACGTGCTTTGTTGCGGGTATATATCCTAATTTTTTGCTCCATCTATACCGTGAGGCTTTTTAAAATCAACTTTTTATTTTCTTCTATTCTAAAGAAAATATATTTTATTAGGGCAATTCTCATTTTCTTATTAATGTATTTTTTTATTTACAAAAACATATATTTTACAAAGTAGTAGTTAAAATTATCATGAAAAAATATAATCTAATTTAAGAACTATTAAAATTTTTGATAATAACTAAAATAACATTTTAATTTGATTTATATTGAATTTGATAAAAAAAAACCTTAAAAAACTAGAGGGTAATATATATAAAAAATAAGACACTAGGCCAGCGCCCTTGGCTAAAAGAACAAAGCCCAGTAATGTCTAAATATTTATTTTTTTAAATTAACAAACAATACATCACTATCATATTTTTTTAATAAAATAGATAACATGTACCACATGCTGTCATCTAATTCAAATTCTAGCTAGAAAGTTGGTTTTTGTGTTCTTAATCTAAAAATCTCATTTTCAATCTTTTTTTTTATTTAAAAACACTTTTAAAAAAAATCCTAAAAATCCAAATCTAATATTTTTATCCAAAACATAATAAAAATCGATCCAAAAACAAAATTAAATCTATTCAAGAAAAACAAGTTTGAATTCATTTTTTTCAGCTACTAAAAGTTCTAAACCACCTTCATAGAACTCTACTCTTTAAGATGAATCCCCTTAACATTAATATAAGTTTTTTTTTAATTGTTGAAATATAATCAATCAAATGATTTTTCTCTTCTCCTTTAATATATAGGGATCAACACTCAAATAAAATAAAATTGATGATGTAAACATACAATTCTATACCTAATAATGTAAAGATTTGAAACTTCATAGATAAAATTGTAGTTTTTTATATCTTTTGAACAACATAAATGAAATGCCTGATTTTGTTTTTTTAATTTGACTCCTTGTTTTTTTTTTACAATAAATTAATTTTTTTTATAAAATTAATTTTTAATTCATCCTAAACACCATGTAGATGTGATGGAATATAAATAAAAGTGAATGATGTAAACACTAAGTGCAAGAATAAAATAGTAAAGAAATAAAGTTTAAAAATAAAAATTGAGTTTTGTTTTCGATTTTTAATTTAATTTAAATCTTGGAATTTATTATTAGGTAAACTCGATGACCTTTCAATTCGAGCTTTAGCTATCAAAATTTCATATGAGATTCCACAGTAAAAATCTATCTCTCTCTCCCTCCTTTTCATTTCCTTATAAAGACTCCTTTCACTCCTTTGACTCTTTACAGCTACTAGGCCGGCAAGGAAATGCAGGAGAAGATAAGACCAAGGAAAAGAATTGTCTTTACATGCCATAAGTAAAACATTCCTTTGGCTGAATACGTTGGACCCTTTAAAAAACAAAAGAAAACAGAAAGACAACCTTTCATGCTTAGAATTTGTTGGGGTTGAAATGGAAAAGCTTGAGAGGGATTTGACATGGTTTGATGGGTGGGTTCTTATTGCTTTCGTGGTTGTTTTTGGCTTGCATGGTACAGTAGTTAATGGTGGTTATGTGGATTACAATACTGGAGGTGGAGTTGTGCCAGGAAAGTTGAATGTCCATTTGGTACCACATTCACATGATGATGTTGGTTGGTTAAAGACTGTTGATCAATACTATGTTGGATCAAATAACAGTATTCAGGTTCTAATCTGTTTGTCTTCTGATTGATTTTATGGTTTTCTTTAAAGGGATTGATTTTCATGTTTGACTTCGTTACCGTTCTTTGGCAGGGTGCTTGTGTTGAGAATGTGCTGGATTCAGTGGTGGAATCATTGCGTCGAGATTCCAATAGGAAGTTTGTTTTTGTTGAAATGGTAATGAAATGAAGATTTTTCTTTTTTCCTGCTTGGTCTTTAGTCTAATACTAGATTCATGGAATCCCTTTTGCATATTTTGTTTTCGTTGTTCCTGGAATATTATTTACAAGTTCTAACTTCAATCAATTGCTTTTTCTGCACAAACAACCGATGTATGATATGCTATGTGCAGGATACACTACTCTTTTATAGGAATCCTAAATGCAGTTCTGCGTTGTTAGACTTTCTGAGAATTCATACATCAAATGCTGTTCTATGAATTAGTTTTATAGTTAAGGATAACTGTGACATATTAGCTGATTCTGAAATTTCATTCAAGCTACGAAGAAAATAGGGCTTGGAAGAGTTATATCTTGATTATCATAAGATTCAATCGTCAATATAGAAACTTACAATTTTTGTTTTCTTCTTCTCTCTAACTAGAAGTTGGATCTCCTATGGAAGTTGATTGACTTCACAGTGGAGTACCCAAATCTTTGGACTAATCCAGGGCTGTTTGGCAGCTCCTGCTGTTTACTAGCACGATATCTTGCCATTTGATGTGAAATTCTCTCATGTCTTTTTTATCTCTCTCTCCCTTTTTCCCTTGTCAAGCTATCCAGTACATATGCGGTTACAATAATCTAACAAAGCTGAATGTGCATGATATGTAGGCTTTTTTCCAGCGATGGTGGGTAGAACAAAGTGAGGAAATTCAAGAGCAAGTGAGGAAACTTGTTGATGCTGGCCAATTGGAATTTGTGTATGCAGTAGTTATAAAGCAATTTTCAGTGTGTCTGCATATTCATGTGCTTTTGTAGGGAGGGAGAGATTTAACGTTTTTGGTAGTTATGGACGCACAACATGCATTTCTTTTATGGAAATGACAAGCGTTTAAGTGTTCAATTGCAGAAATGGTGGTTGGTGTATGCATGATGAAGCAACTTGTCATTACATAGACATGATTGACCAAACAACTCTAGGTCACCGCGCAATAAAGGAGCAGTTTAACAAGACTCCTCGTGCTGGGTGGCAGATTGATCCATTTGGACATTCTGCAGTGCAAGCTTACCTTCTTGGGACTGAGGTGTAGAATCTTATTAGAACGATTATTCTCAAAATAAAATAAAATAAAAACCTTCGTTATCAAAAGTTGATGTACTGTTGTCATCTGATTATTATTTTTTTTTTAAAGTTGGCTTATTTTCCAATGGGTTGACAGTGGACACATTTTGATTAGTTATATTGTTCCTTCAGCTTGGATTTGATTCTGTACACTTTGCAAGGATTGATTACCAGGACAGAGCGAAGCGCAAAGATGATAAAGCTCTTGAAGTTATATGGCGTGGATCCAAGACATTTGGTTCTTCCTCTCAGGTTCTTAACAACAACCTATCCATTGTTTATTGAAAATGGTCCGTGGGTTGACAATTCACATGTTTGGGCTGATTGCAGATTTTTGCCAATGCCTTTCCTGTACATTATAGTCCCCCAAATGGTTTTCATTTCGAAGTATTTGACGACTTTGTGCCAGTCCAGGTTCTAACTACAAACTACAAATGTTTACTTACTATTTCCAAATACTATGCAACTTTCTTGTTGAACTTTCACCTAGCCTATTGCATGTCATATTGCAGGACAACCCCCTTTTAGATGACTACAATGTTGAGCAGCGGGTTAATGATTTTATAAATGCTGCTATGACCCAAGTAAAATTTGAACTCCTCTCTTGCTCTCTAATTATGTGCTTCTCATGGCTGCAAAGGAGTCAGGTGTTAAGCACTTCATTTTGCTAAATGAGCTGACCATGTATAATAGAATCATACCACCATTTATCATGCAGGCAAATGTGACAAGGACAAACCATATTATGTGGACCATGGGTGATGATTTCCAGTATCAATATGCTGAGTCTTGGTTCAAGCAGATGGACAAATTAATTCACTATGTTAACAAGGTAATATTTATATGAAATAGGAAAACACATTTCTTGAATCTCATCATTCTAAGCCTTTTTAACAACTGTTGATGTATAATGCTTGCCAGAGGCGCTTAGTCCAAAACTCTACAGAAGCAATTTGTTGTGGTGTAATTCCCAAGCGCTGTTCCCTCTCACCCTGCCTTTTACCTCCTATAATCTACTTGGTTTTCCCCGCAGTTAGATATAATGTCGGACAATCACAGAAGATGCGCAAAGAACCTCTCTATCACTACTATTTTATAAGAAAGAAAGAGTGTGAGCCCATCAATCAGATTGCTAACGACATGTGTTATAGGGTATATACTAGATGTAGGAAGACCAGAAAGCTCTTGTTTAAGTTTCTTGCAGTTGTGATAAGATAAGAAACTAATGTAGTCCAATGCTTTTTCAACTCTTATTAATCCAAAATCCCAGCACAGGCAATTGAAGATATTAAATGCTAAATGCAATTTGAACTTCCATTAAGCATATTGATCTTTCAGGATGGTCGAGTGAATGCTTTGTATTCTACACCATCTATCTACACTGATGTGAAAAATGCAGCAAATGAGTCTTGGCCACTGAAAACTGATGATTATTTCCCGTAAGAAAAGCAAAGCTTATTGTTTTTTTTTCCCCTATTCATCAGACATCAGTCTGTTGAGTACACACACTTGATGCTTGTTTTTGGTCAGTTATGCAGATACGGAAAATGCCTACTGGACTGGCTTTTTTACTAGTCGCCCAGCCTTGAAGCGATATGTTCGTCAGCTGAGTGGATATTATTTGGTATGTCAGTAGCGTCTTTGTCTTGGTGATTTGTGGTTTCGAAAAAATATTAAGAAAAGCTCCGATCTGGTTCTAAAGTTTTTACATTAGAGCTTGCTTTTAATTTTGCTTGAACCAGGTGGAAATGGAAGTACCCTGTGGAGAAAGGAAAACATCTATAATGGCTACTCTGGCTGAATTTTATCGTTTTGGGCGGTAGAATGTTGCTGTTTTACTGACACAATTCTTTGCTTTCTAAAACAGGCAGCACGACAACTAGAGTTCCTGGTTGGGAAAAAATCCACTGGTCCCAACACATATAGACTTGGAGATGCTTTAGGCATTGCACAGCACCATGATGGTGTCACTGGCACTGCCAAACAACACACTACAAATGACTACGAAAAACGCCTTGCTATTGGAGCCTTGGAGGTGGGCAGCTAAAATCTCTTCTGAATTACTTGATCCTTAGTTCTTCATCGTTGCTAGTTAGTTTTATTCCTCAAAGTTAACTTAATGTACAGGCAGAAGCTAGTGTGAGTTCTGCTCTGTCATGCTTGGTTAGCAATAAATCAAGAGATCAATGTGCAAAACCAGCATTGAATTTTAGTCAGGTACTTTTTGTTATTTGCTTAATCGATCTTCCTTGTTCAGATGAAAATATAGTTTTGCACTAAGGCCATGAGAAGAAGCAACGCACTTTCGTTATTTGAGGATTTCCTTTACGTCTTCACCACTGAATTTCAATCTTTATCAAATATGTCCATTTAGATGATCAATTTAATGCTCCTGGCCTGATGCTGCCTCTTTGAATTTTGTCAGTGTCAATTACTAAATATCAGTTACTGCCCACCAACAGAGGAAGCTATTGCAAATGGGAAGAGATTGGTAATCTCACATTCTTCTACTTTTTCTTTATGAATACTTAACTCAGAATCCTATTCATTATGTAAAACTTGTTATTTCTAGGTCATGGTTTTGTATAACGCTCTTGGATGGAATCGCACTGATGTTATTAGGATACCGGTAAGTAAAATCTTGTTTTGTTGTTGATACTGTAAAGGAGGAAATGGGTTCATTTCATTCAACTAGTAGATGAAATCAAATCAAGGTGTTAGGATAAATGATTAAAAGGCAGGAAAAACCTGTATTCTAGTTCATTTATATATTTTTTTGTTATGCATTGACCTGTCCTGATCATGACTTAGATGTTAAGCACGTTCAGCTCGAAGTATCCGGTCAAGTCATCTTGGGTGTTTCATTCCTTGTTCAGTAATTTCAGCATCAATCTGCAGTTTCTAGTCTTTCTAAATTGAGTTCGATGTGATTCGAAGATGTCCTCTCCCTTTCTCTTTCTATGACCAGAGTTCATTCTTTCACTAAAATTGTTGAGTAACTATATCTACCAGGTTAATGACCCTAATCTAGTTGTTGCTGATTCCTATGGAAAACATATCGAGACGCAATATGTTACCATGGATAATACCACAAGCAACTTAAGAAACTTTTATTTGAAGGCATATGGATTTCCATCCATTCAAGTGCCCCGGTATTGGCTGCACTTTCAAGTGTCTGTGCCACCACTCGGTTGGAGTACCTACTTTATTGCTAGTGCTACTGGGATAGGTAAGCATTTGATTTTATTTTCTCCTTCTACGACCCTGCTTAAGACTAACGTGATTTCTTCTAAGGTTGATCTGCTGAAGAGAAACACATGAAACTGAGTTTGTTTCTTTATTTTCTTTCAATTTACCCTTTTCATTTCTGGATAACAAAACTATGCAGGGAAAAGAAGAAACGGGCTCTCTGTGATGGACAGCCCACAGAATGATACCATTGAAATCGGATCTGGAAATTTGAAAATGTCCTTTTCTTCAATGACTGGTCAACTCAAACGGATGTATAATTCCAAAACAGGGGTAGACTTTTTAACTATTCCTATGAGAGGTTTATAATGCTTGGCAGATTGTTCTTTTGGACCTTGTTTCACTTCACGAATGGAGGCAGCATAGGCTTTCCTTATGGGTTTTGATTCATTCTTTACCAGCTGCTCCATTCTTTTCTGGACCTTCTAAAATTAATTCTTAGGTTTTGGGAAGGAAAATCTTCTTCTTACTTTGGTATTTGTGGCCAACATACTGAAATTCTTAAATAAATTGACTACAAGTTTATGATATTAACTCTGAAAGTAGCCGGCATGTGCAGTGGTTATTCAACCACAATCATGCATGTCACTCTTCTGGGAAATCTTCTACGGCCTGCAAACATTATGCTTGTCAGGAGCTAATTTCTTTTCTACCAAGCATGCCTACAAATAACTCCACAGTTTGGAAAAGGAAATTCCAATACTCATGTAGAGATGTTTTTGTCTTAAAATTTGCTTGAAATCTGCATATGCTTCTATTCCTTTAGTTCGTTTATCATTTAGTTTTAGTTTTGGCTCTTTGTTGTGTAACATCAATCTTCACAATATAGAACCTTGTATCATTTCTTAATGACAATCCTGAAATGAAAAATAATATATAGATCAAGAGATGTTACGACAGTGAAACTGGACATCATTTATAATTAATTGGTTACATTTTACTAGGTTGATGTGCCAATACAGCAAAGCTACTTTTGGTATGGTTCAAGCTCTGAGCGCATGGTATGCGACTTCCCAACCTGTATAAGGATTTTATACCTGAGACTAAATTGATGCAGTAGTTGCTGATGTGCCATCTTTTATACAGCAATCTTCAGGTGCATATATCTTAAGGCCTGATGGTTCCCCTCCCCATGTTGTTGCAAGATCAGTAAGTTCTTTTTTCTTATGCTTAACAAATTACCAACCCTTTCTTGCGTGGAGTATAAACTAAAATGACAAATGAGTAAAAAAATCATGTGGACTTGTAGTGCTTACCCCACACCCCAAGAATAAAGGGTTAAATTCTAGCTCCTATTTTATGAGTTGATTATGTTTTTATTTATTTTGAAACTGTTTTGTTTATTTGCAGGTGCCCCTGCAGGTTCATCGTGGACCACTGTTTGATGAGGTTCGCCAACAATTTAATTCATGGATCTACCAGGTCAACATCTATAGGCATCTCTCCCTATAATTTTTTTTTCTTTCTTTAAAATGGGATATTAATAACTATGATACTGAATATCAAATCCTTTTGACCATAAATTTTGCGCTTGAGTTCCGACAAGAACATTCACAATATATGATGAGAACTTTGTTATAGCATTTATCCATAAATTTTTATGGTTTATGTTTCCTCCACCACTAGCTCTTTTTTTCCCCTGGAATTTTAGTTTATATTTGTTTATCAGGTAACAAGAGTTTACAAAGATCAAGAGCATGCAGAACTTGAATACACTGTAAGTCACATTTTCTGAATCCTAACTGCTTTTATTATTCATTTGTGAAAGTCTGACTTGTTCTTCACAATAACATTCAACTCTTGTAACTAAGAATGCTCTGCCTACCAATGTTGCTGCTTGCTTTCTGTAAACTAGAAGTTAAAAATCTGTCTCAAGATTCACACTAAGCATTCCTGACAAGTTTTTGAATCATGAAGATTGGCCCAATTCCCCTTGAAGATGGTGTTGGAAAAGAGGTCATCACAAGAATGACAGCAAATATGGCCACAGAAAAGGTGTTTTATACTGATTCTAATGGAAGGGACTTTCTAAAGCGGGTAACTCTCACTATAGTTTCTTTCCAATGTCAGAACCTCTCAATATATCCTTAGTGGAAGAACATGCACATTAAATAATGCTAAGTTAAGAATTCTCAACTTGATCACGAGTAGGAGCTAGCAAAGACACATCAAATTTGTGATTGTCAATTATAAATTGCACTCATCCTTATTGCATGCATCAAGCAATGAGTGGTTGGAATACAAAGTTATGTATTATAAATCTGCATTGCCTTCAAGAACGTCAGTTTTGGGTTTATGAACAGCTTTTCACAGAGGTCCATCCATCTCAACCTACGTTCTCTTTTTTAAACTGTTCATTTTGTTCTCTCTTATTGAAGCCTCCATTAGTAACTAAGGATATTGTATTCTCTAATCTAACCTATCATTATTTTTTCACAGATTCGAGACTACAGAGCTGACTGGAGCCTCTCAGTCAATGAACCTGTTGCAGGAAACTATTATCCAGTAATTTTCTTTATGCTAGCATCAACCTACAGAAAATTCAGTTTTTCACGTGTGAAACTTTGCAAAACATATTGTCTTTGTGGACATTGATCGTTGTTAAGAGATCCAGTTATTCAGATTCATTTTGACAATTACTTAGCAACTGCTTATAAATTGCTAGTCTAGTTCTTTTCTTTTCCCCTTCCAAATTGATGAAAGTGATCTGTCATATCAATCATCATAAAAAGGTCAATGAACAAATAATATCGATACCTTTTGAAATTTTTCAGCTTAACCTTGGAATTTTTACGATGGATAAGAGATCTGAATTATCAGTCTTGGTTGATCGTGCCACTGGAGGAGCCAGCATTGAAGATGGTCAACTAGAACTAATGCTTCATAGGTTCAAATAGTTACATTATGTTTTCTTCAATGCTCAAGAATCGCTATGCTTTTCATCTGTGGACATACTAAACTAATTGTCGTTCCTTTCATACACAAGGCGGACTCTCCATGATGATTCCAGAGGAGTTAATGAAGCCCTTGATGAAAGTGTTTGCATTGGAGATGAATGTGAAGGACTAACGGTATGATTTACCATGAAGTAGCAACTTTATATTCTAGAAGTCCTGGATGAACACTTCTCATTCTCATTCTGACCACAATTTCATAGTTGTTACTTGACAAGTACATGGTCTGCGTTGTTGAAACTGACAGCTGTGAGAAAATGCTTGTTCTAAGTTTCTTGACCTCATTCTTGGATGAAATAAAGGGCTGCGGATAAGCACCTTAAGGATATAAATGCTTCATATGCTCATTTTCCTTACAATCAATCTACTTTCTTTTTCAGATTAGAGGAAATTATTATTTGAGCATCAACCAGGTAGGGGCTGGAGCAGTCTGGCGCCGAACAACTGGCCAAGAGATTTACACACCACTTCTTGCAGCTTTCACACAGGAGGTATGCCCTCATTGTAATAACCATACGTATGAATTTTGTTAGATCCTAATTTGGCAATTGATTGATTATAAAGAAGGAAGAGACTTGGAAAGCATCTCATGTGGCCACAGGAACTGCCATGGATTCCGGCTACAGCTTGCCACTAAATGTTGCTTTGATAACCCTTCAGGTGAGGGTGCCATCCTATTGTAGAATAACAATTACATTGCTCAAGAGTAGTTCTTTCTCACTTGTCGTTGTCTTGCAGGAGCTGGATGATGGGAGTGTTCTTCTCCGTCTGGCTCATTTATATGAGGTAATGAGCTCATTACTCATGCTCTGTGTACTCCACCTTGCCATTCTGTTTTGCTCTGCAATGACTTGCTGACATCCGTTAACCACTTCTTAGTTGCTTAGTTTCTCATCATATTTACTCTAAAAAATAGCACCGTTATGAGAACAAGTATAAGAATAGACCCGTGTTTACACAAGCAAGATGAACATTGAATAACTCCTTTCACCAAGTATAAGAATAGACCTGTCTTTCTTCAACCTTACAAAGGGAAGATTGTGGGAAAGAACCCTCAGCGTTTCCGGTTGCTGAATGTTGAATCTTGGAAACCAAGATGATTGTCTCATTGTCAAGGATAGATGTGAAACTTTGAACCAAGCATTATCCTGCTTCATGATAGTGTTTATTTTATTGAATTGAAGTAACCCGGCTAAGTTGCAAATAATTCTAATCCGAACCTCTTCAATGCTGCAAATGAGGTCAGGCGGGAGAAGATGCTGCTTATTCAACACTAGCTAAAGTTGAACTGAAGAAGATGTTCAGTGGAAAAGCAGTAAGGATATTTCTATCTGTTTCAGCGCAATGTGTTTTGTCTTCTTTCATGTTTGTTGCTGAGTGGTGTTTCAACTTTCAGATTAAGGAGCTGAAGGAAATGAGCTTGTCATCAAACCAAGAGAAATCAGAGATGAAGAAGATGACATGGAAGGTTGAGGGAGACAACGGAGAGCAACCTTCACCTGTTAGAGGTGGTCCTGTTGATAGTTCAACTCTCGTTGTTGAACTTGGTCCCATGGAAATTCGCACGTTCTTGCTACAATTTTGATATTTATTCACATAGAATCTCTTAAACTTGTTAACATGTATTTCAGAATAAATGAGGTGATGGATCTTTTCCAATGGGAATCTCTCTCCTCATGTCATTCACTTTTCAAGATTTTGATTTGCCTGTACATTCAGGCGTTGCAGGATTCAAAGTCACCGGTTGACTTTCCGAGGAAATATTTTCCTCATCTCATGTTAATTATAAAATATGCACGCTAGAGAAGGATCCAATTGAGAATGTGTGAAATGTACGAGACATGGTCGATGAAATTGGATTTGCATTGATGATGAGCATATAGATTAAGGGCTAACTGAGTTTCTCCTTGCATATTTTCCCCCCACCATTTTCACGACTGTAAACTTTGACATGTCAATTCATTGTTGATTACTGTGCTCTTCCTCATATTTCACTTTTGTCACTCAGCTTTATTTTCTAAATAATCTCATCCTTCCATGTGATATTTGTTAAAGTAATTCAGATCAAACATAAAAGGAGGCTAGAATTCTCAATGATATATTTATTATGAGTGCTTAAGTTAACCTAAATACAAAGAAATTATATATAGGTTAAACTGAAAATACTATTCTACCCTTAATAAATAAAACTAGATAAATATTACTTAACATCTCCCCTCAAACTCACGATGCGGCATCTACAAGCATCGAGAGTTTGCCAACTAGAAAACAAAAACGAGATATGGAATGCGTCTTGGTAAAGAAATCTGCAATCTGTAAGGAAGAATGAACAAAAGACAAAGTAATGGTGCCATGCTTGAGATGATGACGAGTAAGATGACAATCGATCTCAATGTGCTTAGTTCGCTCATAAAAATCGAGTTGTGAGCAATCTGAATAGAACTCTGGTTGTCACAATTCATAGAAGTAGGATGAGAAAAGAAAACTCTCATATCAGCAAGTAACCAACGTAACCAAACAATCTCTTTGGTAGTAGATGCCATGACAGAAGCTGAAGGAAAGTCGAAATACCAGATTTTGCAGAAGCGGAAGACAAAATATCACTCCAAATTTTTTATTTTTCTTGCAGAAACTTAACTCAAATACCAAATTGCAGAAACTGAAGAGAAGACGAAATACCAAAACAATTGCAGAGACAGAACAGAAATACCAAATTGCAGAAGCTGATACCAAATTGCAGAACAGAAATACCAAATTGCAGAAGCTGAAGAGAAGACGAAATACCAAAACAATTGCAGAGACAGAATAGAAATACCAAATTGCAGAAGCTAATACCAAATTGCAGAACAGAAATACCAAATTGCAGAAGCTGATACCAAATTGCAGAAACTGAAGAGAAGATGAAATACCAAAACAATTGCAGAGACAGATAGAAATACCAAATTGCAGAAGCTGATTCCAAATTTCAGAAACTGAAGAGAAGACGAAATACCAAAACAATTGCAGAGACAGAACAGAAATACCAAATTGCAAAAACTGATACCAAATTGCAGAGACTGATGAGAAGACGAAATACCAAAACAATTGCAGAGACAGAACCGAAATACCAAATTGCAAAAACTGATACCAAATTGCAGAGACTGATGAGAAGACGAAATACCAAAACAATTGCAGAGGCAGAACAGAAATACCAAATTGTAGAAGCTGAAAAATCTAAAATAAAGTTTCAGATATTAATTCTTCAGCTGCAAGCACAAAACTTGATCTTCATCCTCCATCTTTTAATAGGTCAAACAACTCATGTCTGATGTTTTGAAAAATGAATCTGAAGTTAAGCTTCAAAGGAATGCATTGAGCATGCTGGAACATCCTACAGGGAATGAAGTGGATGATGATAACAATTTTGATACGAGCAGTGGCTCTGACATTGGTGAACATGATTTCTACAAGGGCAGCGAGTTCCATAAAATTAACAAGCTAAGGGTTCGATCAACTAGGCTCTGATACCATGTTAAAGTAATTCAGATCAAACATAAAAGGAGGCTAGAATTCTCAATGATATATTTATTATGAGTGCTTAAGTTAACCTAAATACAAAGAAATTATATATAGGTTAAACTGAAAATACTATTCTACCCTTAATAAATAAAACTAGATAAATATTACTTAACAATATTCTCTTCTCCATGCATGTTCTTGACAATTCAAGGTTCTTTATGAAAGATCTGAACTGAATTAGAGGTTAATTCCATGAATTAATATTTAAGTTTGTAGTATTAAAAACAATTACAAGAAGAATGACCGAAATAAAAACTAAAAAAACTACCTCTTCATGAATTTATGAACGACCTTATCGACAACACTACCATTTCCTTCCAAACTGGATTTGCAACATTGAATTTGGACTTGTAGCGTCATTATTGGTAGCACTCTCTCTCGGAAATCAAGGGGAAAAAAGAGCACAGAAGCACCAAACGATGATGGGTTTTGGTACTCTTTCATTTCTTATCCTTTCTGGTTGATGAGAACACTCCTACAAAATAACACATCTCTTTTCATCTTTTTAAAACACAGAAGAGCCCTTTAAAGGTTTCCTCGCCTCACCTCTGTTTTTGTTTTGAATAACAGGGAAGACAAATGGTGGCTTGGTAATTTTTTTTAGTGCCTTGGCAAAGTTGTAATATTAACATTATAAGAGATTTTTGGTTATTAAATAAAATATAATGACAATCCTGTATATTTTTGGTTGATTTATTTTCACTAAAACTTAAGGATGTAAAGTTTTATTAAGTTAAGGAACTGAAGCTAAATTTCCAAAACTACTAATAATTATCAAACTACAAGATGCTCTATGTAATTTACCTTTTATTTTTTTTACATTTCAATCTTTAATTTTTCAGAGAGAAAAGAGAAAGTCATCGAAAAAAATAAAATAAAATGATCAGCATTCTAGCAACAAAAAACTGATTTTTGTGTTAGAAGGTTCATTTTAACAAGAGTAGTGTCATAGAGGTGTTTTTTTTTTTTAATTTTATTTTATTAAAAAAATAGATTGGAGCTAGTGAAATTTGTTTTGATTTAGTTATTTTTTGAAATTTTGACTGATTTAAAAGTGTTTTAAAGTTGAAAATAGTTTAATGAGATGCTTATGGTGTTTTTCTAATTTATTTCAAATGAAAAAAATGGTTAAAATTAGATTTTTTACAATACAAAAACTCATGGCCTGACTTTTTGGCCACCTATAGTGGTTAGAGACTTTACTAATAGATGACAAATCATTTGTTTATTTTTTTTAAAATAGAACATAATGAAAAAACAAAATAAGGCTAAGCATGGAGGCTTGACCTTTATCATAACCTAATTTTAGGTTCTCTCAAACTTATCTTTTTTTATACAAAAAAATTTATAGGAAGACAAGCGACTTGGTTAATAAGAATAGGCTGAAGAAGGATCTACATGCATAAATAATAGATAGAGAGACCAAATTGGATCTTTGACATTTTTAGAAACTCAATTGCACCCTTGAAGTATCTAGATGTTAAAAGCAATACAAATTTAATGTTGACTTAAATAAATATTAGATGAATTTGCATAAAAAAAACTAAGTTTTAGGACTTAATTAGATTTTTAATAGGCTGATTTGATTTAATCACGGGCCTAATTAAAGGTTTAATTAAGTTTATAAATTAATTTAGACCAAAATCAAAATAATTCATTATGTGCAATGAATTAATTAGGCTTTTAATGGGTCAAATTAATTTTATGAAGGACTTAATTGGTAAAAAATTAATCCTAGAAGCTTAATTTGGTCTTAAATTTAACTTTTACAAGCTTAATCGGATGTAATAAGGGATGAAATTGCAAAAAAATTAAAGTTTATGACCCAACTTGAATAAATTCAAGACCAAGAACCTTTCTACAAAAGGCACACAACATTGAGGGGTTGTACCAAAATTTTACATGGACTAAATTGAAGAAAATCAAACTTTAAGGCTTAATTGAGGACTAAATTGAACAAATTGAGAACCAAGGTCCACTTTGTAAAAGACAATAGACTTGAGGGGTCTCAATTGATTTTTGGCAAGGGCCTAATCACATAAAATTAATCAGTTTTGTCTCAATTAAGAATGTTTGAGATTAAATTGAAACAACTTGGACCAAATTGAAATTTACAAAATCCTAATTAAAAAAAACCTAATTTGTAGGGTTTAAGAAGACGATATGTCACTCAAATTTAATGAAGAAACTGAGTGACACATCGCCTACCCCTGTTTACCATATTTTTTAGTCGAGAAAGTTGATCGAGTTGCCACATTTAGGCAAATGAACATGGCATCTCCGAGCACCTCAATGGCTTCAATAACCACCATTTGGTAGAGGAGCTACCTCTCTATAAGGATATGCCACCTTTTTTCGACGTTTATGCCTCATCTACCACATGGAAGCCCTCAACTTCTTGTCCTAAGGCGACTTTGTTTGGTTTAGTAAAACTTGACAGTGTTGCACTCAATCTTGGATCGATGGTGGGAAAGCTACATACAACCAAATCAAGCATGGTTTGATCCTAATTGAAGAATAACACCCATCTACAGGATCTATGACTTGGTTGGCCTTAATGACCTCCTATTTGCCACTATTAATTCATAGAATGTGGGTTAGCCATTTTTGGCCAAGTTTTAGTTATGAAGTTCTTGATTTTTTCTAGAAGTTTCAAGAATTTATTAGACATCTAAGGAGAGGAAAAACATAAGAAGAAGAGAGAATAATCATCTCCTAACAAATCAGAGGTAAAAATGGAAAAGAATCCCCTATAATCTAGTTTTGAAAAATCACCTTCAAAACCACATATAGTTTCATAATCACCTGAGGCTATAAAAGGAAAAGAAATCACAGAGAAAAAAGAGGGATCCTAAGTTTGAAAGGAAAAATTACAGAGAAAAAAAGAAAGGAAATAAATAGAAATCAAGAGAATACCTAGAATAAAATTAAAAGAATGGTTATAAAGATTGTGTGTTAAGAAGGAAGGAGGGGAATCCAGATCAATTTGAGATCGAAAAGAAGTTGAAATTCAAGAGGAAAGAAACAAATAATTTAGAGAATGAATCAACATTTCCTTTATGTTGTGATGTCGTGGTCGCACAAATTAATTACCCTAGCTTCAAACACAACACACAAGATAGTATACAACAAGCAAGGGGTCGATCCCATAAGGAAGTTTCAAGTCAAATTTTTATGCTAGATGATATGCAATTTTTTTGAGGGGGGGTGGATGTTTTCTAGGCTAAAGCAAAAAAAAAAACAGAAAACTATCAAATAAAATTTAATAAAATCAGAAAAATATCAAGAGAACAAACCTTGGTTGTAAGCACACATCCACCTACGAAAATCAGAACTAATCATGGAAACGAAACATCAATTTATATTCTGAATATTTATCTCTTCTTAACATTGGTTAGTTAACGAATCCGCCGTATAACTAACCCTAACCATCAAACAACCACAGTGTCCACATTAGTAATTTAATTTAATGGCAGCTTTAAGAATTAGATAAGTTGATTAATCAATAAAACATAAATGTCCGCACTCTATGTTTGATTTAATTGAATGTTCTCCCTAAGATTAATAACGTAGATCCGCCACAATTATTAAACTCAATTGCTTCACAAGTTCATATACCACAACTCCAGTTTTGATATCAAACTTAGCAATAGATTGTCTACAATAATAACTTAGAGTCCACTCTAGCAATTAAAATAAAAAATCATAGGAAAAATAAGCATAGGAGAACAAACAAATTCATCATATAAACTAAAAAGAAAAGGTAAAATAAATCTCACAGTTCTTGAAATCCGAAGGTTTCCGTGTCATTGCAACTAAGAAAAAGAGTTTAACCTTGCATATTTGTTAAACAACTAATAAAAAAGAAGAAGGAATGCATGATTTCGGGTTTCTTAGAGGAAGGGGGTGTTTTTCTCTTCTTGGCTGGCTACCACCCTTCTCTTCTCTCATTCTTTTTATATCCTAGGAAACTCTAGTCTCTATTTTACAAAATAGTCATCCCTTAAATAAACAGTTTACATTTAAGTACTTCAATAACTATTTTTTTTTTAAAAAAAAAATATCCTTACATGAAATCTTCAAGCTTTGACTTAGAGGAGCTAAATTGCTGAAATAAAAACTTGGATATCGGTTTAGATGCTTCAGAACATAATTTGGACTCGTTTCTTCACGAAACCTGTTTGCTAGCAGAATTCAGTTGTCATTTTTGAAATATCATATCTCCCTCATATGACATCATTTTTTTTCTGACATTTGGAGCGTTGATAGGCCTTTGAGTCAGGAATCCAACAAAATTTAGTTTTCATCAATTGGACTTCTGTAGCTCCAGATATTCAAGTTGGAATAGATGAAGGTCAACAATGGCAGATTGCGAGATTTGACTTTGAAGGCTGCGATTTCCATGCTCTTTCTTATTTTATTTTATTGCCTTAGATTTCCATAAAGGTATGGATGTTAGCCTTTTAATGCCACTGGAATCACTTCATTTCAACCTCTAGAGCTCACGCTCTGCACAAAACATCGACTGAAGGTCAAATCTGCCAATTACCTCCAATTTACTCCTTTTTGCATCTTTTGTCCAAAAGTGCCTTCAAAACATAAAACAAAGAATATTAAGGTATTTAATATATAAAACATAGGCAAACACTAGTTAAATGTGGGTGAAACTATCAAATAATATGGTCGCATCACTTTCAAGGTAAAACTTCAAACTTTGATGTGGGTGGAGTTCAATGAGCGCACATACCCTTTTATCTTGTCTTGTAAATTATTGCTCAAAATGTTTGTTAAACATCCTTTGAAGTCATTGGCTAGTTTAAAATTCATTGAATATTTGTTTTAAGATGTTGAAGCATGCTTTGAAAATATCTTATATATTTTCAAGTTTTGTTGGATTGATTGTTTAATGTGTCAGAATATGATAATATATCATGTTGTTTTGCATGTTTGAATGTTTGGTTAATTATTTGTGAAGCCATGACAAGTTATGTTATGTTTTGATGTTGTTGTGGATTAGATTGTTTTAAGGTAGCTTGTCGGGTTTGTTGATGTTGTAAGCATGTTATTTGAGCTTAAGGATAATGAATTTAATCAATGGAACAATGTTATTGTCTAAGAGAATGCTTGTTTAACTTATCGGGTTTGTTGATGTTGTAAGCATATTATTTGAGCTTAAGGACTATGAATTTAACCAATGGAATAATGCTATTGCTTAAGAGAATGTTTGTTTAACTTGCTATAAACATTGGCTTTACTTGCTACTTTTAATCTTGATTTTTTTGTTTCTTATTGTTTTGATGGTTCAAACAAGTTGTGTTGAGCATGCTTAAACTTTGGTTATTAGATTTAGGTTGTTTTTCTAGGTTTTAGTGATTTTTTTAGGTTTAAGATATTTATGGGTTTCTAGGTTAATGTTCATCTATTGAACATTACTTTAAGTCCTTGTTTTCCATGTCTTTTTGGTCGATTGATGGTTCTTATATATGCATGCATGCATGTAAATCATTAATCTAGGGTCTTAATGGCTTAAAGACATGGCTTTTGATCTTCAATTATTTCATTTTTTTTTTGCATAAATCAATTAATCGTGATAATTTGATATTTGTTGTGATGATCGAGCCTTAAATTCTTGATTAAACGATTGTTTTATATGTATCTATGCCTTTAATTTAACATAAACTAGTCTGGATTTCAATCCACGTTTCAGGTTCTTCATATGTGTTATTCCTGTTCTTGATGAAATTCAAGAAAAAATAAACTCGTTTGATTCTTAAAAACTTTGTTGTGGTTTCTAGAATTTTTTCGAGCCTAGGCTTTAGGCCATGAAGTCCAGTACATGTGGCAAAGTTGAGACCATTAGTTTAAAACCGTGTTTGACATTTTCAACTTTTATAAAAAGGAAAAACATAATATTTTATCCTTAAAGCATTTGTAAACCTTTGATTTCTACTGATTTTTCAACATTATTTATTTTCTTATTTTTTGTGCTTTTGCCAAAGAAACCCTCAAATAATTTCCAACATAGTATTTTTCAAATAATTTCCAACCCTTAAAAAATAATATTTTCTTATTTTTTGTGTTTTTGCCAAAGAAATCCTCAGATATTAAATATACCTGCTTTTTCTTCAAAATTTCAGAAAAATACAAAACAATAAACATAAAAATTCCTTATGTAAGAAAAAACAAAAATACAATTTTATTTGTGAGCATACAACCAAATTCTAAAATTTTCATGCATATTTTATTAAAAAAAACAAATATTGCATTTTACCATACTTTGAAAAATACAAAAAAAAAACAATTAATCAGTATTACAACAAGTTTGTGATTATTCGTTAGAATTTGGTCAAAATTTCAAAAAACACCACAAAAATCATTTTATTTAAATTTGAGATATGTATTTTATGTGATTTATAGGCTTTAATATGGTTAAGTTTTAGTCAAATAAAATAAGAATATCATCATTGAAGAAGATTTTTTTTGAACCATAGACCGACCAATAAATAGAAACATGACTTTAGAAAAAAAAAACAATGAATCAATAATGCAACTTACTATAGGTAAGGTGCATTATGCGTTTTCTCCATGCACAATTAGTCCCCTTACCTAGACTCTTGTAGACGATTAGGTTTTCTAGTGACCATAATACTAGGTAGCGATTCCTAAACCTTTGAAATAATATTTTTATTATTTATCCCAACACATTCAAAACCCCCCTTCGATCTAAGAGCCAAATCCATCATCCGATGCCGTATATGTCACGACAACCTTGTAGACCCATTTGTGTCTAGCTTTCTTGCTATTGGGCTAGACTTGTGGTCCCAATCTCCTAGGCCTAGGCGACATAAAGTCTTTATTTTTTTAGATTTTCATTCAAACGCAATATAAATTAAATAGTTAACATGATATTTAAATTATTATCTATTTTTACCATTATTTTTATAACATTACAGGTTTTTATAAAAGTATTAAAAAATTATTTTCTAATTATTATGTACCTACTATGAAAAAAAATAAACAAAATTGCTCATCAGTATTCAATGAAAATAATTTACTTTTGTATTGTGTTTTAATAGATTTTTTTTGCATGATTTTACCACATTAATTAAACATTTTCCTTCATTCACATACCAAATATCAAGGTATTTGTTTTTCTTCAAACATGTTTTGAGATCATTATAATTTCTTATTTAAAAAAGAAAAGCAATGCTTCTATTTAAAAAAAAAATTTTTTTTGTTAAAATAATTAGAAAATGCATTAATAAGAAAATGGAGTTCAGTCCCAATTTATTTCAAATAATTGAAACTCTTACAAACATTTATTTTAATTTTTGTTTTCTTTAATTTAAAAAACATTATGCTAATAATAAAAAATATTTTATTCAAACAAATAAAATACATAAATAAGAAAATAACAATCATGTAACAATATGTGTTTTTTCATCCCAGATTTAAATTGTTTTCTTTTATACAAATATCTATTTTAGTTAATTATAAATAAACTAAATCAAAAGAAAATTTGGAAACCCGCATGCATCATGAGGGAAAATAACAAGAACAAATGAACTAAAAGAATGTCATTTTTATTATGCATTAAGGTTCATTTGCCTAAATTCATTGTGGATAACAATGTTCCATGAACACTTTCATTTTGAAATTTTTTTATTTTCATCATTAAACTTTATTCTTTTCTAATTTGATCCTTACATGTTATGTTTAGTGATGTTTTTATGTGATGAGATTTTCTTTTCTTTTCACATATGAATTCAAGGTGTTTGATTAATTTTTAAATTTCAATTAGAGGCCAATTTAATTAAATAAGATTTAAATTTATGGTATAAAAACATTTAAAAGAAGGAGAACTAAATTTAAAGCAAAATAAAACAAATAGGTCTTTTATATTTTCACGCAAAAAAATTATTTTTGTCCAAAAATTCTCCATTTTTTACAGTGAGAACATACAAAATAAAATAAATCGGTTTTAATATTGGGGTTACACTAAAAGTTAGGAATTTTACATGAAAATTAAAAAAAATGAGTTAAAGAAGGGTAAAATAGTAGTAGAACAAAAAAGAAATTCTCTTCCTTCTCTTATAAGTTGCTGGTTTAGTAAAGAGGGAGAGAAGAGAGCATTTCTTCTTTTCTTAGTCAATTGTACACTAAAAAACTTAGAGAAAAACCAAGATTTAGAGCTTATTTGAGAAAGGTAGAGTTTTTAATAGTTCAAACACAAGAAATTAAAGAAGAACAAGTGAAGGGACATGGGATTCTAAAGAGAGAAAATCGAGGCAAGAAGGGAAGAAAATGGAAGTGTGGAAAAGTTTTGACTGGTTATGATATGAAGTTCATTGTATCATCAGGTAAAGAGTTTTAAGCAAGATTATGCAATCTTAGATAAATATAAGTAGAATTTATGCTTAATTTTATAAATTAATGTTAGGGTTTTAGGAGTCAAATTGAGGTAAATATGAATTGCCTTAAAATTGAGTTCTGTGGGCCATGATAAGGTGTGATAAAGGTGAAATAATAAGAAAATAAAAAGGGAACCTTATCTTTTTCGGTCACCCTAAGGGAAAAAAGGAGTAATTTATTTAACTACCAATGAGGGAAAATGATTTAAATTGTGTTCTATTTGTGTTATTAATGGTGTGGAAGATGCTTTTGAAGGAGTGATATTGTTTTTATGTAATGGTGATGAATTTTTAAGATTTGAGAATTTAATTCATTTAGAGAATTGTTAAAAAAACTTATTGTGTTGTGTGCATGGTATATATGTTTGTATAAAAAGAAATATTTTGGTGTTTGTTTGGAACTAGAAATGATCTAGCCATTTTGAGAAATGGATAGACCAATTTAAAAAAATAGTCAGATCGTTTCTCAAAACAGTTAGACCATTTTGTCTACAGTCTAGTTTTAGTGTTATTTTATGTTTTGGGTTTTTTCTTGGTTTTCTTTGGTTCTTTGGTGTTTATTTAAAGGTTAGAATGATTTTGACATGTTTCTTGATTGATGGGGAGTTGAGTAATTTTATATTTTATTTGGCATAAGGATTGTATCAAGGGATTTTGTACAATATAATTAGTATCTAAAATGAATGGGACAAAGATAAAAGCTTGATGGGGATGATTATGCATGATTTCAAAATTTTTATAAGAAGAGTCTTGAATAAATAACCTAACGATGAAGTTAGAAGACTAATAAGTCTTTCCATGTTTGGAGATTGAAATAAAAATTTAGAATTGAGATATGTTAATATAAAAAAAAGTAGAATGATATGACGGTCATAAATCTCTCTTTTGAATGTTATTATGATTGAGTTGAGAACTATACGAGGGTGGTTAAACCTATGATATGAAATGTGTTATGAAGGAAAATTTATTATATTAGAACATAAATATGGTTTTTGAATTTACAAATAATAGTGTTAATCAATGGAAAAATTGATTTATAAGGATACTTTGGTAGTTAGGCCACCAATTTAAGCTGTAGCGAGGACTTAAAATATAGTAGGTAGGTGTCTAACACTTATAATCTGTTAATTTTTTTGCATTTTTAACATTGCTAGAATTTACCCATTTTATTTTCATATTGATACGTGAGATAAATGAACAAATGAATAATGTAGGACAAGAAATAATATAGATGAACAACCTGATTAGTTACCCCAAGAAATGAAGGCTAATGATGTCAAGTAATTCTTGACATTGACATTACTGATGGACAAAGTGTCTAAAAGAACTTGATTAGCTACTCTGAATTCAGATAGCTAATAATATTGATTGATTATATTGATATTGACAGTACATGGAATGTGATTAACTACTCCTAGAAATGAAGGTTAATGATATCAAGGAATTCTTGACATCGACATTACCAATGGATAAATTAAAATATCTAAAATGACTTGATTAGTGACTTCGAGTTTGGATAACTAATGATATTGATGGACTTTATTGATATCAACATTACTTTGATTTTGATTAGTCAATCCCAGGGAAAAGAGACTAATGATGCGAATGAGATTTATTAGCATCGCTATTAAACCCCCTAATGGATTTGGGAGAAGAAAATGTACTTGATTAGCTACTCCCGAGAACTATGAAAAGCTAATGATATCAAGAGGACACCTTGATATCAACATCTTTCCAAAATATAAGGCAGCTATCTAAAGAAAGACAACAAACGATACTAATGACTTGACATTAACATACTCTTGGTTAATCATTCTTAAGTATCGGATGGAAACAAGAAAAGAGGACATAGTGATATTTTCCAATGTTACAGTAATTTCAACACTCATAATGACTTATTGTATTTTTTAGGGTCATCTCATTTGCGTCATAAATAGTCCTCATTCTATTTTACTTTTGTTATCATAGATTAGGTATAATATGTCTAAAATTAGGATTGAATGTATTTTCACTTATTTATGTAATAACAATACTAAATTTCTAAATTTTAATGCATGGATACAAATTAATGAATATCTTTATGATGATATATGTATGAGTTAATATACATATGCTCTAGTTTTTATTTTTCTTAAATTGTATAATTATTTGCAAGCATATTCCTAAGGACTTTGATGATATAATGAGTATTATTGATGCAGTTTGAGATTTAGAGCGTGTTTGGCAGTGTGGTTGCGGGTGCTTTTCAAATAACTTTTCGTGCTAAAATGCATGTCAATGATGTTTTTTTATTTTTTAAAAATTATTTTTGACATCAGCACATCAAAACGATCCAAAACATATAAACCATATTAAATTTTAGCAAAAAAAAAAATTTCAAATTTTTTGGGAACGCAACCGCAGCCACGTTCCCAAACGTTGCTTTAGGATGTCTAGATCAAAAATGGAAAATGTAAATAGAAGTGTAATAAGATATAGTCAATAACTAGAGATCTTCCAATATAGGAGAGACTTTGTTGAAATTTTAACAGATTATCATTATAAAAAAAATTCTCATGATTTTCATAATTATGTTTATGTGTATATTTTATAAAATATTAGATTTTAAATTTTCTTGGGAGCCCTAAGGATCCCATTAGACAGATCTATAGTTATTTAGGGTTGATACAAAGATTACCTGAAGATAAAATATTTTTCACTTTTAAATAATTACTTCAAGGCTGAGTTGTCACAAACCATAAGTCATCCAAGTGTCCGACTACTTTTTTGTGTTTTTCAGGTGTTCAGTAACTTACGTAGTTTCTGCATAATTTACTACACATAAAATAAAAGTTATGACTTTCTATTTATAAAAAAACTTGAAAACCCTATAAATGATAAAGTATCAATTTGTCCCTTAAATAATATCACATATATTATTTTAGATTAATTTTAAAAATTAATTCAATCAAGTCTTTACTTGATTATTTATAAATCTAAAATTATAATCTCTTGTATTAATTACAATAAAATCATTCCATTTAAAAATTCATTTCAATTCTCTTCACTGTTATTTAATGATGATCGTAAAATTGAATTTGAGAAAATAAATTAGGAATCAATGCGAAATAGTAAGAAGATGAAATTAATTAAAGATTTTTTCTTTGAAATTAATATAGAGTTAAATAATATATATATATATATATATATATATATATATATATATATATATATATATTGTACAGCATTTCTTCTTTATCATTATTTTTAAAACTGCATGGAGGTATATTTATTTCCATATGTTTCTATCTTATCTGCATGAGTGGTTCTCTCTGTTTCGAAACTTCGAAACACTGTTAATCTATAAAATAAAAATAAAAAAAAGAGAGAGAACTAATAACTAAAAAGATAGCATATTGAAAAGGAAAACTGTGTTTCACGAGCTTCAAGGGGAAGAAATGCGCCACTTTGCTACTTCTTTATAGTGAAACTCAAAACAAAGAACATGCATAATGGTGGTTGATTATGACCTCATGCATGCACTTGCTCTAGTATGTGCTGATATTTGTGGCCACTCAAGCCAGTATTGTTTGCTTTAGCTAGGGCTAAACTGTGACCTCATGAACACCTTCTTCTAGCAATGAGACAGAGAAGCCATGGACTTTCGTGCGCTCACTCTTCGATCATCAATAATGGTGGGTTAGTGAGGTGGAGTCACAAAAGCTGTGTTCTAGAGGATGAAGCAAAGCCAAAGTCAAGCCACATAAAGTGCACGCACGCCCCTGCTTCCTGTGTTAAATTAAGATTTTCCATAGCCGTCCTTACAGTCCTCCTCCTTCATAATGGATTTTGATACCAGCTAGACCCCAACTTGAGCCAAGAATAATGTTATCACCATCTTATCTTCTCCCTTCAGCACCTTCTTTTAATTTTATATGTTGGCCTTCCAATGATTCAAGTTATATTTAAATGCCTATCTAGTTAGCTCAACTTTAACGAGCTCATTCTTTTATCAAATAAAAAGTTTGCCAACGATGTGTGTATTTAGTACAAACGTCATGTACAAGTAAAGTTGTTGAGTCGAGGGTGCGTTTGAGGGTGTGTTTGGATAGGAGGTATGATAGTTTTTTTTTTTTTTTTTTTTTTTGTAAGATATCACCTTTTTAAAACACATATTATATTTTTTAAAAGTAAAAAATACATATTTTTTTAGCAAGAAGTATGGAATCATATCTCTTATCCAAACACCCGCTAGGACTACGAGAGTTGATTAATAAAGTAATTAAAGATTATTAACAGCTTATGACAGTGAAGTAAAAATAATTAAACAATATTACTTTAAAATATTTTTAAATAATTTGTATGGCACTACGAAATAAGCACTGAAACTATTCTTGTCCTTTGCTAACTTTATTCTACGTTTAGCAATTTAGCTTGAGCTAGCAGCTATGGAAACTAGCTTGGTGATTCCAATCTTTAATGTCCTCTGCTTTGGAATCATTGGCTATCTTCTTATATCCTCTTCTCACTGTCCACTGGCAGCAAATTAAATGATGTCAAATCCACATCATTTCAGCCGACCATACAAGGAGAGCACATAATAAGAGCAAACCAAATGAGCACTTTTGTATTTTCGTAATTCTTTTTTGGGCCTGCAATAAGTCACCTCAGTAGACAGTGGTCAGTCCACTCTATTCCAATCCGGGGTCTCCAACAATGGGTCAATCCATGAGTCAACGGTGTGCAGTACGAGGATGTCATCTTTTTTTTTTTGGAAGTTTTTTTTTTTACCAAAAAAAATGATAAAATATAACAATATAAAAAATATTTAAATAAATAGTACACTTGAGTAAGTCGCGAGTCTCATCTACAATTCGTGTGTTGCATGTCACACATGCAACTCTCAAGTAGTGTGCGAGGCTTGCGCTCCAAAAAAAATATAACACTCTCATATCTTATCTTTCAATTTCTCTTTTTATTTCCCCTCGCTTCCTCCAACCACTACTCGCCCTCATTACTGTAGCTGCTCACAACCACCATCCTTTTTCCCCACCACGAAACACTCTCTAAGTCACCACGAGACCATATCCCTTTCTCTTTCTTCATCACAACAGTCATTTCTCTCTCTCTCTCTCTCTCTCACCACCTACGATTCTCTCATCAATTATTGCCCACCACCACCACCTATCACCACCGCCATCCACTTTTAACACTTAGATGTATATTACACACTTTCTCTCTATCAATTTAGTAAGGTTTGTGCTAATTTATACTTATTGTTGATTTTGAAAATACTAGGGTTTAGGATTAGAGATTTATAAAAATTTAAGGCTTTTATGAATTAGATTAATTAGCTATAAAATACATTGATTTAAGTTGTATTTGTTTTTATTTTTTTAGAGTATCGATGGTCTTGGGTTGTTCTCGATTGTGAATTAGGATTAAGATAGGATTTAGAAGGTTAAGTGAGGTACTTTTCTGACTTGGGTATAAAATATGAAAATTAGTTATGAAATACAACAATTGGGTAGATAATTTTTTTATTTACAGAGAAATTGATGAATTTAGGTTTTCACCGATTATGTTATCTATAACACCCAACGCTTTCATATACATTTAAAGTTACTTTCCTACGATTTGGTACTAAAGAAATATACAGGTAAATTATTATTATTATTTGTTATATATATAATTCTCATATAATAGTCTACTAGAATTTTAGCAGAGTCTCCCCTATACCGGGAGGTCCCAAGTTATCAACGTATAACCTTTTTACACTTCAAAAATCTCTTGTCTCATAACCCACTCATGACCCAATCATCCTCGGTCTTCATCCCACAAATATCATCATCATCACAATCACAATATTTATATCATACATAGAAAAAACAAATACCATTTTGTTTGCATCATAAACAAATATAAATTACTTAATCATGAAAGTGGAATTATAACAATAACCAAAATGAGGACGACTTGACATGTAATAATAAACATGATATTTACTGCTACTTATATTATAATCCTCCAAACAAGAATCTAAGTTATACTAATTACAAAGAGTAACATTATACAATACTGCAAAAGTTTACATTATAAATACATGCCAAAAAAGGAGGCCTATACATGCACAAAAGTCTCCCTAACATTTACAGGTCACACGGAAGGAGAAACAAGCCTACCGAATATGTGAAGTTCCTGCAGTTAATGAGAAAATAATGCAATAAAATCTATTATATTAAAATAGACATGAATATTTCAATAAAAAGATTCTTTCTATGATAATAAATTTAGCATAGTTCATCAATCTCTCTTTTTATTTATTTTTGTTAGATTTCCATGATTAGTTAGGTAACACAAGCTTTAATACTTCCATCTTTCAATATGGCATTCCATTCCTAGACGCCTATCTCTTATCAAGATTCCTTAGTCATCTTTAGCAACGAAATCAAATTCCATAATTCTAGCATTTCATCTTCGAAAGCCAATTTCATTCATGATCCAATAATCATTTCCAACAATTCAACCGATTGCTATACATTTGGCGTTCCATTCTCGAAAGTCAATTTCATTTCGTGATTTAATGATCACCTCTAGCAATTTAATCGATTGCTATACATCTGGCGTTCCATTCTCGGAAGCCAATTTCATTTCGTGATTTAACAGTCACCTCTAGCAATTTAATCGATTGCTATACATCTGGCGTTCCATTCTCAGAAACCAATTTCATTTCGTGATTTTGACAATCACAATCAATGACTTTATTGGTTGCTATAAATCTGGCATTCCATTCTTGGAAGCCAGTCTCATTGTGTGATTCAAAAATCACTTTATTCTAATATTAAATCCATATCAAAAGTTTTATCTTTGTGACAATTAATACAACAACTCAAATAAATTCATTATCGTATTTACATTGCTTAATAAGAGACATCTAAGGAATGTTGTCACCCACCTAGAGTATGATGTGATGTTCCGGCGCGGGTACGTTGGACTGCCTCAGGGCCCTCTCCTGCACCATAACAAGATTAAAGTTTGTTAATCAGAAACTCTGGATCGGACCGGAAATCTTAATTGACATATTCTTTCACCCAAAAATTTAAAATATATTAGTTCATTCCTGTGTTTCTCTTTCAAAATCCCATGACCCATTAACATATCTAATTTTGCTCATTCTCTACACTTTCACAAATCTATCTTTTAGGTGGCAGCCTGACCATTATATGAATTTTTATGCATAATTGGAGTTTTAAAGGTTCAATTTATGCAAAGTTTGCTTCAAATGAGAGTTAACATCCCCAGTACTAATGCTAAGAAGAGATATACTTAAAATTCCATTCCCATATATTTCTAAATTCAGCTTCAATTTAGTCATTAAAAGTTGTCACACAAAATACAACAAAACCTATCTTCTGTTTTTTATTCGTAACTAAAGTTTTAGGAACTTGAATAAGGTAAGACCAATTTCTAATTAATGTTAACACCCATATGCACAACTTTAAAGAAGAAACTTATCCAAAATTTCGTGCTCCACTAGTCCGAAATTGACTCACAAGTCAGGCAACAATTTCAGTTTTGGAATGCACAACTTGACCCTCATTAGTATTTCACCAACATTTGGAGTTCCATGACTCCTAATGACCCAAATCTTGTTGTAATGGAAAGTTAACATACCTATACTTAATCACGTGAAGAAAAATATATCAAATTCTTCTGGTTTCTATTCTCAAACTCAGCTGCAACTTGGACGTCAGAGCTGTCCAGATGCAGTTCAATATCTCCCTTCATCAATAATTAATTAAATAAAGAAAATCTTCCTCCACTCTTTTCTTCCATTTGGCCGAACCTAAGGGCCTCTCTCCCATCCCAATATCTTCTTCAATCTTGAATAATAATGTCATTTTATTAACCAACTAATCTTCTAAGTGTAGAATTTATGAGTTTTTCCTCTTTCACCCTAATTTTTGCTTAAGAACCCTAAAAGATCAAATCTAAAAATTAAGGGTTTTACTTACAATTTCAGTTAGGAAGTGTTTAGAATAGTTTAGTTTATGCTCTTTGGCCTCTAAAATCCTTCTTCACTTCCTCTTCTTCTTTTCTTTCCTTCTCTTCTCGTTTTCTTCTATCTCTTCAATCAATATCCTTTTTCCTCTCTTGATAACACCTTAATTACTCCTTGCATGTTTCCACTCTCATCTCTCTCTTTTTTTCACACTTTAGGAATGGTAAATGGTGGCATGCAAGGCTGGTTGGTTTCTAAGAGGAGGGAAAAAGATGGGGAAATGTTCTTCCATTCCAACCATGGCCTCCCTTAAGAGTGGGAGGCTTCTCACTCTCTTTTTATTATTTAAGTCCTTTATTTTCTTAAATTCATGTTATAAAATCCCTTTTCATTCATTTTTTTTCTTCAATTTAGCCCTTGGTTAATTTTTTACTCTTTATTTTTACTATATTTACCTAGCTCTCTTTTTTCTCTCTTTTTTTTAAAGTAATTTGACTAGGGTTTTACATTATCATTAGGGTTTAGAGTTTTAAATTATTTATCTTGATTAATCCAACGATATTGATAAATTAGGCTTGGGTCTTATTATATTGTTTAATAAAATGTCTTGTACTATTAGAATACTAAGCTTCTATGGTGGCACCATTATCAATACCGATAATGATATCACTTATAATAGAGGGAGTAATGAGTCCCTAACTACTACATTAGATATGTCTCTTAATGAGATATCTAAAATATTATATGATCAACTTGGTTGGAATGCACCTAAAATCAAAGTTGAAATTACTTGGAGGATGATGCAAATTGGGGTCAGTTTAATTCATTATGTTGGTGTACCCATCTATAGTAATGAAAGTTTGAATTCAATATTTGGATTTGCCAGTATTAATGGGATGAATATCCTATAGCTGTACTTGAGTAGTAGACCTAGATGAGAAAAATCCTCTAGTATAGAGTTGACTTAGGAGCCAAGCAACACTCAAAGGACCACACAAGTATTGTATGTAGCTGATCCATTTGGTTTAGGTGGTAATGCAAGGAAAAAAATGTCAACACAAGAGATTATTGATATGAAAGCTCAGTTGGGCATGTCATTTACTTTATATTGCTATAAAGAGTCTGAACCAAATGATAAAGAAGATGATTGTCTTATTGATAAAGTTAAGGAGTATATGAAAGATGGGGAAACTAAGGTTGATGGGGAAGATGAGATTGTTGAGCTAGATGAGCCAATTAACCCATTCATAAAGCTTTCTACTCTTTTTATTTTTGGTTGTGAGTGGGAATGTATAATACGAATGCAATGATTGGGCTATGAGTCATAGGTACTCAGGATTATCGAGTGATGAATTGGAGGTTGGAAAAAAATTCAGAGATAAGTCTAAATGTATTACTGCAATTAAGCAATGACATATCAAGAATTCATTGCAGTATAAAACCATCATTCAACTAAAACTTATGTGTAGTTGCAATGCATTCAAGAACCAATATGTAGATGGTAGTTGCACAGGGAATATTGCTAGAGGTCTGATTTATGGGAGATTTCAAAATCAAAGAAGGTCAAACATATGTTAAAACCCACTAGTTTTACAATTCCAATTGTCCAATTGACTCATATCTCAATTGTTGAATTTATGTTGACAATTATGAAAACCGATATAAGTATGAGTATTGCATATATTCAACCTACTATGGAGCGGGGTTATAAGTATGACATCTTATATTAGAAGGCATCAATGACTAAGTATAAAATATTGAAGTGTTTGTTTGGTACGCATGAAGAGTCATTTGAAACCTTGCTTATAATGCTATTAACTATTAAAGATCCAAATCCGGGAACACATGTGGTTTGGGATCATAAAATGGTTGATGAGAATAAATGAATATTTGGGAGACCATTTTTGGCTTTTGGTGCTTCAATAAAAGGGTTTCAATATTGTTATCTTCTAATTAGTATTAAAGACACTCATCTATATGATAATTACATGGCAAATTTTTTTATTGTTGTAGCTTACGAAACTAATAATAAGGTTTATCTGTTATGTTTTGCTATTATCAAATAAGAGATCAATAATAACTAGAGATAGTTTTCAATTTGCTTTGTTAATATGTAACAGGTTGTGTATTAAATGAGATTGATGTACTACGATTAAGAATGCTATGACATAGATATTTCCCAAGCTTGTTGGGTATTATCAATATTATTCGTGATATTTTGTGGGTAACTTCAACACTAGGTTAAAAAATATAACCTTGCAAAATATGTTGCATATGATGTGTATAAATCCTTCAAAATAGAAATTTGACATTTTATATGATGATTTGATTAAAACAGATGATACGACCAAAACATGGTTAAAATTTTAACCTAAAGAGAAATAAGCATTCTCATATGATTTTAGTGATCGTCGTTATGATAATATGATGACCAATTTGTCTAAGGTTTTTAATAATATATTAAACATAAATAATAACTTTTTAAAGAAGGTTTTGGTCATGTATCAAAACCTGATTCTTAATTTAGTGTGTGTTTGACATTGTGATAACTTTTATGGTTGCGATTTGAAAAAACCAAGTTAGAAAAGCTACAAATTATAGCTTTTCTCAAACTCAAGTTTTGTTTTTCACAATTTGATGACAAACAGGTTAATGCAATGAAAACCAAACAACTTTGAAAGTTATGGTTGGTTTAAAAGCATTTCCAACCGCACCGCACAATACGATAATACCAAACACAACCTTAATGATCAAATTACATGAAACTGGGAAAACTTTCATCCAAAATATAATAGTTTAAGTAAATAATTAATTAAATTAATTAAATTAATTATACAAATCTTGATGTGTTTGTACTTTAACTTTATTAGTTCAAAAGGAAGAACTACCATTAAAAAATTAAATTTAAACCCTTAAATATCTTGGCTTAAATGGTAAATACATATCCTCTATTTGAAAAAAAAAAAAGTTGTTATCATTTTGATTCTACTATAAAAAGAGATTATAAAAAAAATTTCCATAAATATATCAATCCTATTATCATAATGTAAATGACCTCACTAAAACAATTATAGATGTTATCTGTAATATTTTGACTTAGAAAGATTAATTGATATACAATTATTTGATTTAAAAAGCTTGATGTTGAGAGATTGATTGATAGACAATTAGTTTTACATAGTTACCCTTTTAGAGAGATTGTAATTATGTTTTATAAATGTTGA
Source organism: Populus nigra (assembly GCF_951802175.1). Taxonomy (NCBI): domain Eukaryota; kingdom Viridiplantae; phylum Streptophyta; class Magnoliopsida; order Malpighiales; family Salicaceae; genus Populus; species Populus nigra. Next base: position 9,392,372 of record NC_084865.1, on the reverse strand, counting down.
TAAGATGTAATTATGTTAAGACATAATTATTTAAAAAGAAGAGATCCTTATTTGAGAGAAATTCATACCATTTTAACATGGTATAACAACCTGAATTCTAGATTTTATGCTTAACTCGTAAGGTTAGTATTTTTTTCGAGGTTGAGTTGTGGGATATTTTCTTGGATTACTTTATTAAGACTCTTTAGTTTGGGGCTATAGATAATTTCTGAGTGTAGAGAGATTTTGTTTTGAATGGATATTTTAGCGACATTGCTGAATATTTTGGGAAGTTTTCATTATTGGTAGTTCAAAGTTTATATATATAACAAGGTCTATTTTTTCACTAGTTTAGTTCTTTTCTTCTGATTTATCATAAAAAATTCATTTTAATGAAAATAATCACTCTACTTGGGAGTTTCATTTCAAGAATTTCATTTCAAGGATGCTCATATTATCTCTATGTTATTGGGTTATATCAAATCACATATGGTGAATAATTTTTTTTATTATTGACTATTGCTATAGAGATGTGAACTTATCTTTGGAGCATATATTCTCAATATAAAACTTCCTAAAATTTTCAACCAGAGTTAGAAACTAGTAATTATTGCCAAGGTAATTTTTATATTGAACAATTCTATTATGGATTTCTTAATTTTTGGAGTGAATATTCTAGGATAGTTCATTCTACCATTTCTAACGAGACCTTAGTGGTACTACAAGTTGTCCATCATGAGAGCCAAATATACTAGTTTAGATGAAACTAAAACTACAATTTGAGATTGCACATGATAACTTAATCAACCAAAATCCTGTCTTGTATTCAGAGATTTTCTTAAGAGGATTATTATGTAAAGAATAACGTTTAGTCACTCAACTTAGTTTTAATTTAGAAACCATGATGTTTGGGATGATTAATATGGTATATGTTGTTTAAGACAAAATAAGATTTAGGAGTTTGGACATATTGTAAAGCGCTACAATGAGAAATTTTGCAATTATTGCAAAAAAAAAAAAGCATATCATGAAAGATTATCAAGTGCAATATTAAAATCAACACACTCTAGCCCCTCATAATACAAACCAGACCAATTTCGCAATTGCCTCCTTGGTTTCTTCTCTGGACTAGTAATCTGTAAGCATTTTTTCATCCCATCTCAAATCTGAGATGGTCTATAATAGATGATTGTTTCTACCTTTGATATACAAGGTAAGGGGAATCTACTTATTTCTTGTTGGTTGTTTGACTTTGCAACTTTTAATCATATGACTGGTAGTATGAATGCTTTACATAATGTTCATAAATATGAGGCTCAATAACTTATTCAAATAGCTAATAACAACGCTTTTCTTATCATTATGATATGATTTTTTCTAGTTTTCCTTTAATAATATTTTTGTGTCTCCATATTTATTTGCTAATTTAATTTATATTGGCCAATTGATAGATAATAATTGTAAAATCCATTTTGATCATGATGGTTAAAGTGCTTAGGATAAAGCGTCAGGAAAAATGATAGCAAATAGGCCTCAAATGAGACATTTACGACCTCTCTAGTTTTTCATTCCTAGGTCTTTTTTTTTCTATTATACTGAGGTAGTTAATAATAGTCATATATGACATAAGAAATTGAGATATTCAAATTCTATTGCTTTGACTTATTATATGAAACATGGTTATTTGGGAAATAAAAAATTATTTTTACCTTTTATTATGTCCTCTAATTATGCTTCATGTAAACATAGTTAAAGTAAGTCTTTACCTTTTTCTTCATATGAATCGAGCCTTTACTTGTTTTGAGATCATTCATATGAATAAAAAGTATTCTCCCTTAATGATCTTGTAACAACCCCGACTTTTAAAACATATTTCAAACGAATCACTGGTCATGAATCATTAAAAAATACACGAGGAGTTTTTTTTCTTTAAATCCTATAATCCATAATTCATGATAACAATTTACCACATTTAGATTCATTTAAGATTCTACTAAAATTCCAACAGATTCTCCCTTAAAATTAGACATTCTCATGTGTCGACATTAATAATCCACATCAAGACTTAATTCATGGTCCAATCATCCTGAACCTTTCCCTTAGCAACACAAACCAAGATTAAACTTTATCTATTCCTCTAAAAGCCTCTATTTTGCGATCTATAATTAAGAATATAAGAAACATTGTGAACTAGTTACATGCATTCTTAATTTAATAAACAAGACTAGATATTATGTGAATTTCAAACTTGATAAAAAGAATTCAATAGTTTAATTACTGCATCTTAATACTCGTTTAATTTGCATTATAAAAGTCAGTCATTAAATTATATTACAAAAAGGAAATTTAGCCTATCCATATGTACATCATCATTACCTAAATAAAAGAAATACTATAAATAATCTACTGCTCCACTCGAGTATGTGAAGAACCTGAAATCAATTTATTATATAATATAAGTACATAATTCAGCAATTGACAAAACAAAACATATACATCTCTATTTCTTATTTCATTAATCTGAAATCAACACTTTAAACATAACTACACAATCTTTTTCTACTTATGAACTATTTGATTTCACCTAAAGAAGCCATTAATAACCCTATAAGTTAGTCACACCAACATTACTAGCTTTACTCCGGATAACTAGTCTAATTAAATATCCTGACAACTAATCATATTGACACAATTAACTCCGCTCCAAACAGCTAGTCAAATTAAATATCCGTTAATCACAATGATGCCACTAGTTTCACTCAAGACAACTAGTCAATCTCATATCTCAGCATTCAGTCATCTGGATACCCCTAGCTCTACTTATGACAAGTAGTCAATTAAACACCTCTGCTATCAGTTTCATTGATGTCATTAACTTCACTTAAGATAGCTAATCAATCACATATCTCGATAATCAGTCACCCTGATGTCACTAGCTCAGCTCAAGACAACTAGTTAAATAAATCCTTCCCTTTTTTTAAAAAAAAAACTTCAAGGTTTGTCTCCTTAAGTTTCCATGCCAGTTTCCTAATTATCCAACCATTTTACATCTCACCTAACACAAGTCAACTCAATCATTATAACTACTAAGTCAACCAAACTCATCCTTATTTATTAGCTTAAGCCGAATTCCACACCAGGAAGAATATGGGTTCTCATTCAGGTTTTCATGAAATTAATTTCATTCCCATTCATCAAACTCATTATGTAATTTTTTTTCATGTAATCAACTCTCCACTCAATCATTAATTTCATCATATAACATAGTTAAACATCAATTTCATGTTAATTTGAACTAAAAATCTTAAAACTATTCTCACTAGTTTGACCAAATTACCTATACAAAAGGGAACATAATTTTTTTCTTTAATTTTCCATAATTCACACATTACTCATTCTTAATTCATACCCAAGAATACCATTTTAAACATCTCAACCTATAAAACTCAACATTCCATATTGTACACATTACTACCTAAGCTTTAAAACATGCCAAAATCATAATCAATCATGGTGGAAGTAATTCTTACCTCCTAATCATAAGAAATAAGAAAGAAATTGACTAGGAAACCAACCTTTCTTCACTTATTCTTCTCTTTCTCTCTCTAACTTCCAAAACCTCTATTTCCAAGCTTTATAACCCTTCTAAAACTTGAAATCCCTTGCTTTAATCCTAAAAAACCCCCCTTTAGAACTTTTAATCCAAGGTTTTCAGGTATTTTTATGGGAAAAATCAAGTGAAAGATGAAGAAGAACCTTTCCTCTTCTCTTTAGATTGTTCGACCAAAGTGGCTTCTAAAGAAAGCCAATGCCACATATTTATATTTCATAGTTCTTGATATTTATAACAATACTAGTATATCTAGTTCAAGTATTTTTTTTTTTTAACCAGATACCCTGTCTTAGCTCACTTTTAAAATACCATACATATAGGTTGTATTTTCAATATTTTTACTATCACTGTAATTTTTTTTAACTAGGATTTACATTTCTTGCCCATACAATCAACAAAATAAGGTTGTAGAGTTTAAGAATCATCAGTTTTTAGATGTTGTTCATACCTCGTTTAATTGACTCTTCTATACCACCTAGATTTTGGGTATAAGCATTATCTATGATTGTTTAATTGATTAATTGTATTCTCTTCTAAGTTTTCAATTTTGATTTGTAATATTCTCGCTTATTTGGTGTTACTCCTAAGTATAAGTTTCTTCATATATTTGGTTGTGTTTATTTTGTTCACTTACCATATACTGAATAACACAAGTTTGCTACTCAATCTTATTTGATGTGCTTTTCTAGGATATAGTAATATACATAAAATGGTTTGTGCTTTATGAATCGATTGCTAATAAACTTCATATTTCTTAAAATATGATCTTCTTTGAAAATCAATATTTCTTTCAGTTTTCAACTTCTTATGATTCCTATTTAGTTTTGTTTCCTATTTTTTATGATGTATCAAGTTCTATTTAACGTTTTAAGTCAAATATTGTGTATCAAATATGTTATCCATTAGTCTTATTGCATGACGTAACCTTGACACTTGATCATGTTCTTATTGAACCTCATCGGTCATCTTAGATTTCACATCATTTGGATATATGGGTTCTCTTATACAAACTCCTCTTAATATTACCATTATATCTAAGTCTTGCTCTCAGGCTTTTAATGAAGCATGTTAGAAGCAAACTATGTAAGAAAAGCTTCAGGCTCTTTAAGACAATCTCACATGTGATATTGTTCCTTGTCTTGATGGCGTCAAACTTCTTAGCTGTAAATGGGCTTATACCATAAAGTTATAGCATGATGGTTCTATTGCAAGGTATAAAGCTTGTTTGGTGGTTTTTAACATCATGTGCCTGATTTGAGAAGTTCATTCTACTCTTTTTTATTTTAATTTTATTCAGAGTTAGTTTGACTCCTCTCTTTCCCAAAACAATTTCTACTAGGATTATTATACTTCTTGTATATATAGATGTTATTGTAATTACAAGGTTTGATTCTTAGTTGATTGAGCAACTACAAACACATCTTAACATTTCATTTCATATTAAAGATCTTGGTACCCTACAATATTTTATTGGTCTTGATGCACACCTTTGTTAAACTGACACACTTTTGCATCAATATAAGTACACTCAAAAGCTTCTCACTGTAATTGATCTTCAATCCAGTAACTTGGTCCTTATATAATGAAGATCAACTTGAAGCTACAACAAGATGATGATGAGCTATTATATGATCCCTCATTGTATCGGTAGCTAGTAAGGAGTTTGAATTATTTGATAATTACTTGGCCTAATATTTTTTTTACTATACAACAAGTTAGGCATTTTATGTAGCTCCTCACCATTTTCACTTACTTATAATATGACGTATCCTTTGTTATCTCAAATGTATTTTTAGTCATGAATTATTCTTTCCTTTAGAGACTTCCTAATAGTTGATGAGTTTTATTGATGTAGATTGAGTTGGTTTTCCTAATACTCGTCATTCAGTTATTGGCTGGTGCATGTTTCTTGGTGATGATCTTATTTCTTGGAAGAGTAAGAAGCATGATTGAGTTTCTAAATCCTCAATTAAGTTTGAATATCGTGCTATGTTATTAGCATGCTTTAAGATTGTTTGACTTCGAGGTCTATTAGATGAACTTGGTATTCCTCAACTTACTCTTACTTCTCTTCATGTTGATAACATAAGTGCTATTTAAATTATTGTCAATCTGATCTTTTATGAGCGAATCAAGCGCATTGAAGTAAATTGTCATTATATTCATGAAATACTTGACCAACATGTAATTACTCTCTTATATTTTTACTAAGTTCTAGACAATTGATGTGCCTACCATGATCCTATCTCGTCATCAACATCAATTCATTATTAATAAATTGATGCTTCGAGACCTATAAACATCAATTTTAGAGGGGGTGTTAGTATAATATCTTGATTTAGAGAGTTTTATCTGGTGAGATTAATTAATAAGCCATTAGTTACACATAGTTATGTTTTTTAGAGAGAGATTGTAATTATAATCCAATAATGATTGTAAGGTATAATTATATTACTACTTGACTCAGTGAAAGACAATCATACCATTTTGACAATAGGCCAAGAATATCTCAAAATGCCAGAAACTGAAGAGCAAAATTAACAACCATCCTCGTATCGGAATCTTCAAAATTTAAATGGTTGTGTAGAGCTTAATTATTTAAATTCCACAAACCAACTAAAAACCATGAAACCATATGGAGCTTTATCAAAATCTTCATAAATTTAATAATTTATTTTGTTTTTTCAATTGAATTCAAATGGTTGCTTCGAGATATCCTGAACCAATTTGAAAAAATAATGATCCTAAGCGAATATTTATAAATTTGAATCTAGAAAGCTGTAGACGTTAACTATGCAACACCTCATGTATTCTTGTTCATCATGAACTGTACCCAGAATTTGAGGCATTATTGTCCACCTCAAAAAACAAGATATAAAGCACTTTGGTGTTTTATAGGCTACGTACATGGAACAAAAAGTTGTAGGTCCATGTTGCCCCACTTCAACAGCAATCGGTCAAGGAATTTTCCCTTGTTTTGCCACATCTATCTATGAAGTTTCACCATGTTCGTTTTCTTTTTCCTATCCAAGCTTAAATTCCCAAACCACAGAGCAGGTTGGAATTTATATCAAAGAGTTGAGATAGGTGGCAAAGTTGTCGTGGATGAGGAATATAAACCCACTTTAGAAAATTGCAAGAAAATTTGCCTTCGAAAGGTGGGGAGTGACACATGAACCAGCAGCATATTAAACACCACACCCCATTAATCACTTTGTCACATAGTCTCCCTCCCTCCCTCCCTCTTAATTGTGTCTCTCGTACAAAAACAAAGCATGAGTTCTTGCTAGTTAATTAAACTTCATCTTCTTTTCGGAAATGGCTGAGGAAGGACGTCATAGAAACCACTCATGTTCACCAACTGTAAGCACTGGCACACCAATAATGGCAACTCCTTTGAGAAAAGTGTGTAACAGAATTCTCGGGTTTGCCACTTCTTGCAGAAAGAATACAGCTCCTTATGGTAGAAGAATTTTCCATAGAGAAGTTGAACAAGATGAGTTCCAGTATGGAAACACTCACTGCCTCTCCTCTTACTACAGTGTTTTTGTAGTCCGCTTGGCTATAATGGTTTGTTTAATCTCTCTTTCTCTGTACTGCTGTATTCTTTACAAGTTTCACTGCTGAATTGTGAAAACTTCAATCAAATTTATTGATCAAGTAAGTAACTTAGCTGATAGAAATGTGTATAATAAATATATCACCTATTGTTGTATACTTGGTAATGAAAGAAACATTATGCACAAAATCATTGAAAGAAGGCAATGTTTGTTTAATCCAAATAAGGAAAGTCATGACTCGGGGGTCAAATCCTACCCTTACCCTCGCTAACTTAAGAACTCGAAAGTGAAAAGGAAATGGGATTCATTGCCTGTGTCAATTCGATAAGCTTTTTTCTTCCTAAATTCTGTTTATGCATTTGCTTCATATTCAATTTTTGTTTGATTATGGTATAAGAAACTATGATCTGGACAATCAGAGAAACTGCCTTTTAGCATGCAGAAACTGCTGTTTTGGTCAGTGAGTACATTATTAATTTTCTGTTAATGGCTTTATGCAGGCTATGTTAGCAATTTTGATTGGGCTGCTAACCATACTAACATGGCATTTCACTAGAAGCTATACAAAAAAGTCACTAGATACCTTGGCTTCTGGCCTTCGATATGAACTTCTACAGCGCCCCATATTAAGAATGTGGAACATTCTGAATTCCACAGCTGAGATAACTGCAGCCCAGGTTAAGCTATCAGAGTATGTAATCGGAAGGTACAGCAAGACAACCATTCAAGCCGAACAAGTGGAGGTTGTTGTGTTTATGATGTTCTTAAAGTGCTACCAAATCTGACAATAGAATTAATCTTTGGATTTTTTGGATATGTTTGTATTGACTTGATTTTTTCTTTTTTTGGTCTTAAACAGCTTTATGAAGTGATGAGGCATGTAACGTGGGCACTGTTTTCGAGTCGTAAAGCTCTCAATGCAATTACCATAAATTATAGAAATGGTTTTGTGCAGGCTTTCCACAGGGATCATAGGAGTAACAACACGTTCTACATCTACTCTGATCTTAGGAACTACTCAATCAATGCCAAAGGGCCTTCTGATGCAAATATGTTCTTATCGCATCCAGCATGGAATGATCAATCCATCCACAGTAACTTTTCTGCAATTTGGTATCGTGAACCACTTGATCCTACCTCAGGCGAAAAGATAGGAAAAGCAAGTCCAATTCCACCAGACGATCTTATCAATATTGCAGGCCTTTCACAAGTACCTGACGGTGTGGCTTCATGGCATGTGGCAGTAAGCAAGTACACGGATTCACCACTGCTTTCAGCAGCATTACCTGTGTGGGATGCTTACAATAAAAGCATTGTGGCCGTCGTAGGTGTTACTACTGCTCTCTACAGTGTAGGCCAATTGATGAGAGAGCTTGTTGAAGTCCATAAGGGATACATATATTTGACCTCTCAAGAGGGTTACTTATTGGCTACTTCCACGAATGCTCCTCTTTTGACAAATTCAACAAGGCCCAATCTTATAATGGCTGTCGATACTGAGGAACCCACTATAAGAATGGGAGCTCGATGGTTGGAGAGAGTCTATGGAAACAAGTTTCCTCCAGGTCACGTTGTTCATGTGGAAAATGCAAAACTTGGCAAGCAGCAATGTTACATCGACTCGTTTTTTCTAAATCTGAAGAAACTCCCTATAGTAAGTGTCGAACCTTCTCTCTAACTTTTCCCAAGACTTAAAGTTTTATCCAGCATCGCTTAAACTTGGATGTTACAGAATTGCATTTCTATAAATTCCCCGGTTATGCCCAAGTAGAATGAAAAAATGGCTCGAAAGGATCTAGTTTATTTTATTTAGTTTATAGCTATTAATTGTCTAAGCATTTAGCAAGCTTCTGCAATTCTGTATAGGTGGGGGTGATCATCATTCCAAGAAGATATATAATGGGAAAGGTTGATGAGAGAGCATTCAAAACGTTGGTTATACTCATTTCTGCATCTCTATGTATCCTAGTCATCGGATGTGTCTTCATTTTGATTCTCACAAATGGAGTATCAAAGGAGATGAAACTAAGGGCAGAACTGATAAGCCATCTTGATGCAAGGAGAAGGGCAGAGGCATCAAACAACTACAAAAGCCAGTTTCTGGCAAACATGAGGTGTATTACTTTGTATCTTAATAGTAATATATGTTTGTGAGCTTTGATATTCAATTAGGCTTGCAAATTTGTATCAGCGACACAGAGTTTTGAGTACCCTTGAGATCTTTTCTTTTTCCTGTTCTTGAGTCTTTAACGGAAGTAAATATTCATTTCATTTCTGTACAACAGTCACGAATTGAGGACTCCTATGGCTGCAGTGATTGGGCTGCTGGACATTCTTATCTGTGATGATTGCCTCACGAATGAACAATATGCAAATGTTACACAGATCAGAAAGTGCTCCACGGCTCTACTCCGGCTTCTTAACAACATATTGGATCTGAGCAAGGTGAGATGCTAAAAATAGCCTAGCAATTGTAAACAGTTGTAACAATTACAAAGATATCAAAACCAACACAAACCAGAACGTCCAAGGCTGCAGCAAGTCACAGAATGTCCTTTTCTTGATTCATTTCGAAATTGGTTTTATAGGTTGAATCTGGAAAATTGGTTTTGGAAGATGCTGAGTTTGACTTGGGAAGAGAACTTGAAGGACTTATTGACATGTTCTCTGTTCAGTGCATTAACCACAATGTCGAGGCTGTTTTGGATCTCTCTGGTACGTCTTGTGCATTGAATGTCAAGTATCAACATATGATCATTAGCCTCTTTCTGATGTTCATTGCTACTTGCATTTCCTGCATGCAGATGAAATGCCGAAATTAGTACGAGGAGACTCCGCCAGAGTTGTTCAAATATTTGCAAATCTGATAAGCAATTCTATAAAGTTTACGACAAGTAAGTCCAACACTTGCAGTGCCAACTTACTTAGATTTTTGTATGCAGACCTGTAATAGAATTAGAGACAAAATTCATCTCTCAATGAACAAAAAGCATTGTGTAGTCAACTTCTTCTTGCATACCTAACACTTCAAAATGACTTTCAGCGGGTCACATTATTCTGCGTGGTTGGTGTGAGAACTTAAATAATACTTACAATGACACACAGTTTCATCTCGATCAGAAGAAAATGCGTTGTGCAATTAAGCCAAAACTTAGGCAGCAGGGGAATCATCTGAAGAAGGCCTGTAAGAAGGAAAACAAAATGATTCTTTGGTTTGAAATTGATGACACAGGCTGTGGTATGAACCCCAAAAATTGTCTGAAACCGCATAAAATATCTTTCATCTCTATAGCATTTGTAACAGTTTTTTTCTTTTTCCTTTTTGCCTATCTGCAGGAATTGATCCAAGCAAATGGGAGTCTGTATTCGAAAGCTTTGAACAAGCTGATCCATCAACAACTCGACTGTAAGTAGATGAAACAAGTTTCACTGGCCACAACTCGCTTGATTCATCCAATGAATATCACAATTACAAATTATGCTATAAGATCTAGAAAAAAGGCAATGCGTTGTTCACTCTACCTCCTGGTTCAGATCCACTAGTTTTACCAGTTAATTTGGGTAGAAGTTGATACTTGATAGTTGAAGTGCAAAAGCAAGCATGTGAATATATCAAGCAAATTTAAGATCCTTCACAGAAATTCTTGGTTTTTTAACAATTGTCTATTTCAGGCATGGAGGCACTGGTCTTGGACTATGCATAGTTAGAACTTTGGTGAGTAAACTCCACACTCATATAAGATTCCTAACCACTAAACAGAAAATCAAATGAGAGATTACCTCACCATGCAAATTTTATCTTTAGATTATCAGCTGCATGCCCTAAACCTTAATCAGATACTGCAGTTCAGCTATTAAATAATATCTGGCTGAATTTGTGAAGAGAAGCAGCAGCAGCATCATCATAATCCTTTTTTATGCTTCCTAGTCTACAACCGCTTACTGACGTTTTCCTAGTTGTTGGCGAGGACAGGTTAACAAGATGGGTGGAGAAATAAAGGTTGTGAAGAAGAATGGACCTGGAACTCTAATGCGACTATACTTGCTTCTCAAGACACCTGCAGACGGTGCAGACCTACACTGCCAAGTAGATTTTTCAAGTCACAATGCCGTGGTGAGTAAAATTACCTGTGTTATTCATAAACAAATCACAAGCTTCCTCTTTGTCGATGTATTTCTGTTGGCTAAATTATTAGCTTCGTGTGTGGTCGAAACAACATCAAAATATGCAGGTTTTAAGGGCTAAAAACAGGTCTGTAATTTTCTGCAGAAGAGAGAAATGATCAAACACTGTAACTTCGTTTTCTTTTTTCCTTCACACACACCAAGAACATTCAAACATATATAACTTCCACCTTCTTTCCTCCATCATTTTTCATTCTTTTCATTCACCATTAAAGGCACATTAATAGGTTAGCAGCCAAACATTCCGAATGTTCTTAGAACTCTTTCAACAGACTTCTTTTGATAAATGAAGACACCTCCATCATCTTGGTAAACCTTAATACCTAAAAAATGATGTGACAGCCCAATATCATCATCTTATATTTTGTCATAATTTCTTTTTTAAAGTATTCATCCATCTTCCATTACTACCCGTAATTACAAAATCATCAACACATAATGCAACAGTAAGAATATCTTTCTCTCGTTTTTTCACATACAAAGTAAGCTCACTTTTGCTTCTCTGATTTTTTTATTGAATATTGGAGTAATAGTCAATTTGGTTGTATCAAGTTCTCGAAGCTTGATTCACCCCATATAATGCATTTTTTAGCAAACACATCGTATCTTCCTTTTACTATCAACAAAAACTTATGGCAGCTCTACATAGACTTCTTCCTTCAACTCCCCATTTAAAAAGGCTGACTTCTCATTAAGTTGGTATAAGAACCAACCTTTATGAGCTGCAAGAATAATGAGTGCTCTACCAGTATCCAAATAAGTTACCGGAGCAAAGACTGCATTGAAATCAATTTCAGGTAGTTGAGAATAATTCTTAGCTACTAGTCTTGGCTTGGTCTTTTGCACAAAACTATCTTGATTATGTTTTACCTTTTAAATTCATTTTACACCAATCACTTTTTTGTCTTTTGACTTATCAACCAATATACAAGTGTTTTGTTGTTCTCAATCATCTCTATCGTTCTCCTTGCTTGCTTCTTCAAAATTCTTTAGTTCAACCACACAAAAGTTACACTTTGTATGCCCTTTCATGAGCTAGAAGATGACAATACACTTGTTCTAGGATCTGGATACTTTTCTTCTTTTTCTTCTTCTTCTTCTTTGTGAACTGAATTTTTGCTTCAAATCACAAGTTGAGTTACTATCAAATTCACCTTAAAAATATCATTTCCGTGATCACTTCCCAAAACTTTTTATCTTTTTGTCATTTTGCTTTTCAACAAGTGCTTTAAATTTCTTGAATATGCTGAAAACTTCAGATTAATGCCTTATAATATACACCTCATTCATTCCACTTTAATCATCAATAAAGAGGATGCAATACAAATTTAGTGAATTTAAAGGAGTCTGCATAGGACACACACATCCGTATTCCCCAGCTCAAGCTTTTCTTTGGCTTTCCAGGCTACTTCTTTAAGGAAAAGGTTATCGATGATGTTTTTCAAGTGCAGAACCTTCACAAACACCATCCTTCTCTTCAATAAATGAAAGCCTGTACACCATATTTTTCTGTTGAAGTAGCTTAAGGCTACTGAAGTTTAAATGACCAAGCCTTGTATGCCAAAGTCACGAGTCATCTTCTCCTTTCATGTTCATTGTCACAATATTTATATGTTTCAAGTTAAGAGGAAAACACATATTCGCCATCATAACTCATGCTAATACTTGTCTCAACACACCTTTGTTATAAATGGTGCGATAATCATCTTCAAAATACAGTGCCTGCCCATGCTCTATAAGTTATCCAAAACTTAGTAGATTCTGATCAACTTCTGGAACATGCAAGACTTCACTTATCACATTTTTTTCCCTTTTTTGGTTTGAACTCTAATTGTACCTATACCATTTTCTTCAACCAAATATCCATTTCCAATCTTCACTCTTCTCTTTTAATGCACTTTGACAAACATAAAACAAACTTCCTTCATCACCCTTATCTTTTGACTCACTTGCTTGCTGCTTCCCTTTATCTACAATCTTTCAACTTATGACCAAATCATTTACAACTGAAACAGTAAATTCTTCCTTTCTACTAGAAATCTCTAGCAACATGCCCTTGCTTGTCGCCATGAAAACATCTTCGTGGAGAGCTGTCTTCGATTAGTTTACTGTCAAAGCTTTCTCTACTTGCAAAATTAAATTTGTCTTTCCCCTTGAAATTTATACTTCTAGCTCTAGCTCTACCTTTTCCAGTTTGTCCACCTCATTTAAATGTCTCAAAACTTCTTTTTTCAATTTATCTACCTCATTAAATTTGTCTCTTGGTTTTGATTGTCAAGAGTAGATTGAAATAATCTTTCAACAAATTTTCCAGACTATTGTACCATTCTTTTCTCAAATGACTTCCAAGTACCTGTCAATTATTGAATGATTAATTTAGACAAATCCTTAGTTTCTTCAACAACAACAACAATAGCATCAAATTTTTCAGGCAAGCTATTCAGAACTTTCTCTATATTCTTTCTATCAGGAATTTCTTCCTCATGTATTCTCATTTGATTTTTAAGTTTCATCAACCTATTAGAAAACTCTTCAACTAATCATTCTCATTCAATTTCAAATTCCCAAGTTCTTTTCTAAGACTTTGCATTTACACAACCCTTACCTTCACGTGTCCTTCATATTCCTTTCGTAGAATCTCCCATGCTTGCTTTGCTTGAGTGAAACGTATGACTTTTGGAAAGATAGGATCATCTACCCCTCTCCAAATTAATCCAAGAGCTCCAGCATTTCCACTCCTTCTATCCTTCAAATCTTTGACTTTTGCTACAGGCAAGTTGTTTATTGGTTGAAGCTCCTCAAATTCAGTCTCTATAATCTCCCACAAATCAAGTAAAATAAGTCGAAGTCTTTATTTTCATGCTCCAAAATTCATAATTTTTTCCTATAAACATAGGAGGCTGGACAGAACTCAAGTTTAAGCTGTTTGTTTTGGCCATCTCTAGTTGCAAATCAGCTTCTTTTACTTGATTTCATCTCCAAACTCCTCGTTCTTCAACCTAAGCTCCGATACCACTACCATTGGCTAAATTATTAGCCTGTGTATGGTCAAAAAAACATCAAAACATGCAGGTTCTAAGGGTTGCAAAATAGGTCTTCAATTTTTTTTCTGCAGAATAGCATGAGGCTTTACAGCATTGTAACCTTGACAATTTGTGATATCATACAGATAAATTAAAAAACAAAAATGCTTTCACCCGTGGATTACCAAATCGTGTGTGCTCATATTATTTAACTGTAACTGCAGGTGCTGGTGGCACTAAATGGCAGCATGGGCAGAGTTATTATGTCCCAGTGGTTGCGTGAAATCGGATTGACCACCTTAGGAGTGTCTGAGTGGAATGAACTGACACGAGTTCTTCGGAAATTCTTTCATGCCAGAAGACGTGAGAATGGCTTTGATGTTCAGTGTTCTTTGAATGAACCATTAAAATCTGAAGTGCTTAATATTGAAGACATGAAGGACCTATTCATCATAGTTGTTGACGTTGGATTACTTGACTTGAGCACAGATATATGGAAGGAGCAAATTAACTTCCTTGATAATTTCTCTGGAAAAGCCAAATTTGCATGGATGCTCAATCATGATACTTCAAATGCAATAAAGATGGAGCTTCGCAAGAAGGGGCATTTGCTGATGGTTAATAAACCACTTTACAAGGCCAAAATGATTCACATTTTGGAAACAGTCATAAAGGAGAAAGATCTTGAGTATCAAAAGAAAAGTTCGAATGCTGCAAGAGCTATGGCAAAGGACGGTGACATGCATGAATGCCTTGAGATTGATTCCACCCATTTTGACACTACCAGCTCTGAAGAATCAGATACAGCTGAAATGGGTGATTCCAATTCTCCAAGCACATTTCATCTCAGAGATGTACGAAAAGAAAGAGAAGAGATCGCATGTCAATCACAGTGTCAAACATTTAAGTGCTTAATTGAATTGGCTGATGCTGATGCAGAAGCAAGAGAAGATCCAGGTCAAAATAGGCCCAATTTACAAGGCACCCAATATGGAAATGATATGCTACTCTGCAACAAGCAAGTGCCCTTTTCAACTGCAACTCGAAATGAAAGTTCTAAACACGATGAACGAAACTCAGAAACCAGTAGTCATAAAGAACAAGGCAATTCATATTCAAACAAAGCTGGGAATCAACAAAAGGCTCTTGATGGCTTACGGATTCTGCTTGCGGAAGATACTCCTGTTCTTCAGAGAGTTGCAACCATCATGCTCGAAAAAATGGGGGCTAAAGTTATTACTGTCGGAGATGGACTCCAAGCAGTAGAAGCTCTAAATTGCAGTTTGAGTGAAAAAGATTGTAGAAGGGAATCCCCTGGAAATGATGGAAATACAGGTTTACAGACTGGTATTCAGGAATCCCAATCATATGACTTGATCCTAATGGACTGTCAGGTAAGAATGCTAACAGAGTCTGCTAATATCTCCCGTCTAACATTGATCATGTGCTTCAATCTAGTCTATAAACTAATGCTGATTGATTTTGTGACCAGATGCCAAAGATGGATGGTTATGAAGCAACAAAAGCAATCAGGAAATCAGAAACTGGAACTGACTTGCACATTCCTATTGTTGCATTGACAGCTCACGCTATGTCGTCAGATGAAGCCAAATGCTTGGAGGTTGGCATGGATGCTTATCTAACAAAGCCAATTGACTACAAGTTGATGGTCTCCACCATTCTATCACTCACCAGAAGAAAAGCCTAACCCTTCTTGTCAAATGCCAAACAAAAGCTAATTACAGAATGGCAGCACAATAAAAACAAGTCAAATGTGAAAGTAATACCCATGGATTTTCTTTCGTTTTCAAGTTGTTTGCAACATCATGGAAGTTGTATAGCTTGTAACTCATGGATTTTAGGTCCTTCATTTTGTATAGCTTGAAAGTTATTGAGCTAAGAATTCGGGAAAAAAAAAAGCTACTTTTGTTGTCAATTAGATCCATCAATCGATCCTCGTCTACCTTTTCCTCAAAAAACTTTAGTAAATACATTTGCTCTTCAGCTGGGGAGCAGGCAAAATTTGGTGCAGAGGAATAGCTAGGAGCACCTCTCATTGTTGTCATAACTCTGCTCCGGTCTAGATCAATCAGTTCGACAATTCAAAGAGATAGGTGATGTCCTTCCCCTATATATCAATGATGATTTTCTTTCTTTGCCTCCAATCAAGTATAAACGCTTTGATTTTGGGAAATATCCATTGATCTAAAGATCCATTAGGCATGTATCCATGAACAAGAAGCCTATGAAATTTATCAGAACTAGAACTGGC
Source organism: Populus nigra (assembly GCF_951802175.1). Classification (NCBI taxonomy): domain Eukaryota; kingdom Viridiplantae; phylum Streptophyta; class Magnoliopsida; order Malpighiales; family Salicaceae; genus Populus; species Populus nigra. Next base: position 9,375,740 of record NC_084865.1, on the reverse strand, counting down.
AACTCTTACCTAGTTAACATGGTGAACGTAGCCAATAGCCTCAACCTTAGCGAGGAACGATTTCTTGACCTGTCCTATTGACAAGGGAATTCATTGCACACATATTTCTAGTTATTCTTGCTTTATTTTAGAATATTTTGTGTGTTTCTTAGTGAGTTTCTTTAGAGTTTTAGGTGTCTTTTGAGATTTATTTTTTCCTTGAGGATTCAATGTGTTTTCCAGGTAATTAACTAACCAGAGTAAGCTAAATTGAGATCACATGAGGAGGCAAACAATGAGCTAAAATTGGAATTCAAAATCTGGTTGGTATGTTCCAGTCAAGCATGAGCATTGATTGGTTTTTAGGTTACATCTGAAGTTATATAACTCAGTTTCATGTGTTCTTAAATTTTATGAAGACTTGAGATATAGGCCTAAAGAACCCAGTTTTACTGTTTTGAAGCTCAAAAATGAACCAAAATACATAATCTGAAATAGTCCAAGAACCTTGTAGCCTAGGCATTATCTTGGATTTGGGGCCATATCTAGAGCTTCAGATGTCAAAAAATTGCAATACCAGTTGAGTTGGAAAGAAAACACGATTCTCTACAATAGTTTATGAAATCGAGAACTCGCAATTCACACGTTTTCTATCCCAAAACTAGTCCGCAATATAAGAAAGAAAATATATGGAAAGTGATTTCCTTTCCTTTGAAGGATAAAGCTGGTGTATATAAACTCCTTTAGACCAGCTACGACCACACGTTGGATGCTCTGGAACAAAGCTCAATAAAGAGGAGATGACATCTATATAGGAGCAACTTCCAGAATAGAACAAAGAAGTAAGGACAGCAGCCCTTCTAGACCAATTTAATTTTTCCATACTTTGCATTATCTTCGTTGTATCAAGTTTGTTTCTTTTCAGTTTAATTATGTAGTTTCTTTATTCTGAAATTTTTGGTGTAATTATGCAAATATTTCTTTGACTAAATTAATTCAGTATTTTTTGAGAGTATTTCATTATGAACTTAATACTTGTATACACTTGATTACCGTTTGCATGATTCGGGGTTCGATTTGAGACTAATAAATAATAATTATTTTAGTCATTTTTTGAAATACCTTAAGGAATGTATAAGAAAAAGATATATGTGAACATGTATAATCTTTAAAGGTTTAATCATTCTTAACGAATTTCAACAAGTTTAGAATTTTTATAGAAACGTAGGAAGTTTGCTCGTAAAATAATTTATTGATGTTTGAGAGAGATTGATGATTACATTAGTAAAACTCAATTATCAACAATAAAAATAAAATTTTAATACGATTAACTCAATTGAAAAGTTCGCATAGGAATAGTTATGATAAGTCAAAAATCCTAGGATATGTTTTATCTTGATTTGAACCTATTTATTTGATCGCTTGTTTGCTTTTGTACATTTTTCTTTTTTTAGTCTAACAAACGTTAATATTAAATTTGTCAAATTGATGGTGAATAAATAATTTTTTGTATTGATTGATAACTTTTTAAATTTCTCATGGGATGATATTCTATTTATTCACTTTATTATTTGTTACGATTTGTGCACTTATAATTTTAATCAATGCCTGTGTGATAGAGTCGTTTCACTGTATTTTTTGTGTCATCAACTAGAATCCCTTCAAAAGTTGAGTCAAATCCTCCCTTACATGTGGGTAGTCCCAGTACATGATCTAAATGTGTATTTGATATTGTAGTGCAGTATTTTAAAATAAAATTCACTTGAAAATATATCAAAATAATATTTTTTATTTTTAACATTAGCATATCAAAATCATCTTAAAGCAGCTTTTAAAGATATTTTGGACATTTTAATGTGCTTTTTAATTGTTTATTATTTTTTATATTTGATCAAATACTAAATTGTCCCTTAGTTGACATTATAATAATGAAAGAATCATTATGAAAATATAAAAATGCCCCTTGACACTAGTTTTAAATGTTTTTCTTCCAAAGATATTTTGGTTGTTTTATTATGCAATTGAGATGTGAAAAGACTTATTTGTTCTTGATGAATTTCATAATCACTAATGGACTGTGAAATAACCTCAATATCCTTAATAACTAGTGTTAAGATTTTTAGATGAAAGGAAAAAATTATAATTACACTGTTCTAGTTAACAATGTGAATGAGTTTAAAGCTATAGTGTTTTCCGAAAGTCAATTAGTTTCTTTTAATTAGTGTGACTAGTAGTTATTGAATTTTTTTTAAGCTAATTATATTGATTGTAAAATATGCATAAAAACACTCAAATTAATTTTTTTATTTTTTAGAATATATTTAATTAGTTTTTACTAAATCTTCTCAATCAAGTTTAATATAATTATTTAAAAATGATGATGGAATAATCATTTAACATTATCTTGTTATCACTACATGGTAGTATAGTTGTTGAACATGGTTTACGGTCTGACCTAGAAGAAAAATCAAGTCACTAGGTCATTGAGTCGAGTTGCAGGTTTTTGGTTTTGTTTTTTTATATTCAAAACCATCTTGTTTAAGTTTTTATTAAAAAATATTATTGGTTTTGACTGGGATGGATTTTAATTAAGTTTAGCCAAGTCAATTAGATCGCGGATCAACCCATCAGATCAACTAGGTTAGTCAAATCAATGTCAAAATTGATTCAAATTAAAACTCGATTCGAATATAGTTCTAGGTTATGGATTTGTTGAGTTAATTTATCATGCCGAACTAGGTTTAATAACTAGTAGTTTCCATAAAATCACTAGTGTGTATCAAGTTTGGTGTTGAGTATTATGTAGCGATTAAAAATCATGGTTCACTTGTGGAACAATTACAAAGGTGTCTCTGTGTGTCTATATAAAATGATACAATCTCGTGATATTGTATTTTCACCTAAAAAAGAGCGAGATAGGGTAAAGAATTTTCACAATTGTCGAATTAGTAATTTCTATTAGAAAATTAAAAAAAAATATTAGAAAATCCAACATTTGTGAAAAAGAAAAGAAGAAAATATTCATCCAATTATCAACCAAATGCGTCATCATTCTAGACAATTATTAGCAGAAAAGGACACGAATGAAAACAAAATCTTAAATGAAATTATAAGACAATTATAACAAACCTTAAGGGTCACTATAAAAATAACAGCTCTCTAACATCCGCCAAATCTGCAAATTATTGATGGAGAGAGGCTCAACGGCTAGTACGTAAAACGGTAACCTCAACGGTCGAAAAATTCAAAAGTCTATCTCCCCACCATCCCCTCTAAAAATCCCAATCTTCTCTTCATTTCTCTCTACGTCTCTCTAACCCTCCCTCTCTCTTCTTATCTCCGCAAGAGACGTCACTTCAATTTACCAAAACAGACCATAAGAAGGAACAAAAGAAGAAAAAGGATTCCTTAGGGTTTTTCAATATGATGCAAGAAATGTGGAATGCACCACCTGGTTTTAGACCAACAAAATCTGCACCAACTTCACCAGCAAAGCCGCTTGGTGTTTCAAGAACTCGCTCTGAGTCATTTCATGCTATCCACAAAGTCCCTGTTGGTGACTCTCCTTATGTTAGAGCCAAAAATGTTCAGGTAAATTAGTTGCGCATCTTTTGGTCTTCAAATTGATTGGAATAAGTTGTTCTTTTGGTTTCGATAGGTGTTTGGCAGATTTTATTGATGGGTTTTGATTGTTTCAACGTTTTGTTTTGATTAGTTGGTTGATAAAGATCCAGAGAAGGCAATACCTCTATTTTGGGCGGCAATAAATGCTGGGGATAGAGTGGATAGTGCATTGAAAGATATGGCTATTGTTATGAAGCAACAGAATAGGGCTGATGAAGCAATTGAGGCTATCAAATCTTTACGACATCGGTGTTCAGATCAAGCCCAAGAGTCTCTTGATAACATTCTTCTTGATCTTTACAAGGTCTCTTACTTTAACTAATTTCACTCTGTACAATTTGGTATTTTTGTAACACAGCAAGTACTTAATAGTTTGATTTCCTTTCTTTTAGAGATGTGGAAGATTGGATGACCAAATAGCATTGTTGAAGCACAAGCTATACATGATTCAACAAGGGTTAGCTTTCAATGGAAAAAGAACAAAGACTGCAAGGTCTCAAGGGAAGAAATTTCAGGTTTCTGTGGAACAAGAAGCAACTAGGTTATTGGTAAGAGAGCGATGTCTTGCTTCTTTGGCTCTCTGTAGTCTCTGAAATGTCATGGTACTTGTGTACTTATTTGGTCGATTCTTTGTTTCAGGGGAACTTGGGATGGGCATTGATGCAACAAAACAATTACATTGAAGCAGAAGATGCCTATAGAAGGGCACTTGCTATTGCACCTGACAACAACAAGATGTGCAATCTTGGGATTTGTTTGATGAAACAGGGGAGAATTAGTGAGGCTAAAGAGACATTGCGCAGAGTGAAACCAGCAGTGGTTGATGGGCCACGAGGTGTAGATTCACATCTCAAAGCCTATGAAAGGGCACAGCAGATGCTCAATGACCTTGAATCTGAGATGATGAACATAGGAGGCGATCGGGTTGAACAAAGTAGGCTCTTTGATGCATTTCTTGGTTCTTCATCAATTTGGCAGCCTCAGCCTTGTAAGGATCATCATAGTGTCTTGCCAACAACCAATGCAAAATCTTCTCATGATGATTTCTCCGATGAGAATGTCGATTCCAATATAGTAGCAAATTGTGCCCAGATGGTGCTTCCTCAACAGAAAACTATCAAACAGCTCACTACTCCTCCTTTAGGGAATTTATGGAATGTTGATGCACCTCCATTCTATTCCTCCAAATTGGTAAAGGAGCCAATTAAGGAACCAATTGGGTATCAATTCCATGATAAACTTAAGAGGACAAGGTCAGGAAATGCTACTAGTTCAAACAGAAAGATTGAAATGGGGTTGTTCGCTGCACCATCTGTCGAACCAGAAAACCCAGAAACAAAGACGAGGAGACTATCAGACGAAACAGAAGACAAGGTGTCACAGTTGTTGCCAGATAATGATGACTTTGAAGAAGCCATCCTTGCAGCCGTTCTAGGTCCTGCAAGAAATGCAGGGAAAACAGCAGGGAAGGTAGTTGAAACTGCAAATTCTGGGACCTTTCAGCAGAAGAAGATGGAAAAGCGACTCAAGGTTTTCCAGGACATCACCCTCTCTCTCAGCCCAAGAGCCTGACTTAACTTAGTTACCAGCCTTAACTAATTTAAACTTAAAGAGTTGATACTTTTAAATCTAGGATGGAGGAGATAAACTTGTTCTCCTTGACCCTGCTCCTCTTTAGAGGAAGGAGTTACGCAGTGCGGCAGTGGGGTGGAAGCATTAGCAAGCAAGATTTTTTGTGGGTATTTCACTACACACACAAGCATGTGATCTATTTATTTCATTTATTGTCAGCCTCTTGAATAAGGCGCATGTTAACTTGATAATAAGTCAATGTCACATCTCTTGTAGTTCTATCCTATGAAAAAGAAGATGGTGATTGATTCATTCCCCCTTGCAGTTTGCTCCTTTACTTGTCAGAAAATGGACGACTTCTGAATTTGTCATGCCTAAATTTGGAAGATCATCCCACTGCTTCATATAATATAAACTGTGGCAAAATACAGTGTTCATTGCTAAAATATCCGATTGCTTTCCTATACTGCTATCCTAAATTTGGAAGATCTCACTGCTTCATATAGAAATTGCATGTTCAGAGATCAAATTTGGAATTTAGCGGACACAAAATAAGAGCCCAAGGCATGGATGGAAAATGGAGAGAGAGAATTCAAAAACTCTATTGTTCATATTATATCAGTCAGGATGGAAGTTCCACTTCAATGAAGACTTTTCTGTAACTTATTAATTTAAAATTTTAATTTCAGATTACAATCTTTTTTTTTTTTTGGAAATGATCTTTAAGTCCGAACATTCCCTTCATTCACTCTTTAATTGATTTCATAAAAGTAACTCGGGGTGGCTACAGTTGCAGCAGCTGAATCAGGACTTCGATAATTGATCTACATCTACGAAGAACACATCAAATCGAAACTATTAATGGCGAATGACATGCAATGGAAAACTGAGGAAATTCGTTAGGCGGCTTCCAAAATATGTGACGGCAAGATAACACAACATGGAGAATTTGTAGATCTTTCAAAGTTCATGAGAATACATGTCACCTACCTTATTTCTGAATCCATAACTAGCACGTAAATAAAGTTTCTCTTCAAATTACTTGCATGTACGACCCCAAATACATATAAAATATTTATATTAACTCAATCAAATTTTTACTTAACATATCATAAATAATTTTATAAAATCTAAAGTTTTGGCTCAAACCCAACTCAATTTAACTTAGATATATAAGGAAAAATTGCAAGGGAAGTACTTTTCTCTTTTCTAATTCTTATAGCTGTTATAACTCTCTACTCATCAAACTAAGAATTTCAGTTTTAATCTTGAGTTTTGGGTTTAAGAAAAGTGAAAGTAACAAATAAGTGATTCTCTCTCATGTTACTTTTAATTATGATTTGTTTATGGAAGGATTTAAAAAAAAAAAAAAGAGAGAGAGTTTAGGGTTTATAAGGATTAGAACTTAGAAGTTTATGTTGTTAAGATTGATTTATGATTATTAAGGGTTTAATGTTAGGTGATTAATTAGTATGTTGTTAAAAATAAGAATTTGTGAGTTGATTTGTTTAAATTAATTTTTATGGGTTAAGAAATTTATTTTAACCTTACTGGAAAATCTGGACAAAATGGTCTTAAGGTTGAAGATGATCAAACTTTATTTTGGTCCTTGATTTATGAAAATTTCAGTTTAGTCCCTAAACTTTGGAAAAATTATAATTTGACCCCTGAATGTATTTTGAGATTCTGGAAAGTGTTATTATAAGGTTAAGGATGATGAATCTCAGGTTGATAATTGATTTGAAATATTTTCAGTTTGGTCCCTCAATTTTAGGAATTTACATTTTAGTCCCTAAACTTTATAAAAATTACAGTTCGGTCCCTAGTTCGTTCTAGACAGAATTGAGGATGGTTTATGGGTGAAATTTCATTATGATTATGTATTTACAATTTGGTTCAGTTTTGGTAAAATTATGTTTTGGTCCCTGTTTTGGATAATTGTTGTTTTAGTCCCTAAACCTATGAGACTAACCTGGTTTTCTTTTATACATTGGAATCTTTTATTTGTGTTGCTTTGAGTTGCTTTTGAGTATATTTCATATATTTATTGTAGGTGAACTCCTAACGATTCTCAATAGGTTTTTCGGGTCTTTCATCGGATATTCCTTTTAGTTCGATATTTTTGAAGTGAGTGGGATACTCTTTAATATGCATATAATATGAAAACAAATATGTATATTGATTATACGAAAGTACAACTAGTTAATTTCTTGGATATTTATATATGCTGTTTTATTTTTCGAGTACTCATTTATTATTGAATTTGCACTCGCAATCTGTCGAACTAGATTATATTCGTATGATATACATTTCTTTGATGATTATGTGAATATCTATTATGTCTTGATATAGAACTTGTCAGTAACTCCATGCTAACAGAGAGTAGTTAGCCTATATGCACATAGTATTCTGTATACCTAGTTTATGAGAGAGGCATCAGCTTGTGGCTGATCATCCTATAGTGGTTACCTTCGGGTATCATCTGGTCACCTTTAGGTGTTATTTGGTCACCTTCAAGTGTCATCTAGTCTCTGACATGTATTCCACTACTTTGTGATAATATGTTTAGTATGTATATGTATATGTATATGTATATGTATATCAAGATAAATCGTCTTGCAAACTATTAATATCTAAAATATACATTAAATATTATTCCCTCACTGAGTTGATTGAACTCACCCCTCATTATTAATATAATTTCAAGTTCTTAGTTTCTATCAGCATTTGGACTTGTTGAGTGTTCCTGCTTCTTCAATTTTGGTCGGTATGCCTTGCTTGTTTTGCAAGGCTTTCCTTTTAGTTCTGATTTGATGTCTTAGACGCTCCACTATTACTCTGTTTTAATTAAGTTTGAATTTTGACAATGTAATGAGTATTATAAAATACTGTCTTTGTTTTAATTACTGATGAGAAGTTTTTAACTATCATTTGGTTTCATTAGTGTTGAATAATATGATATTTTTTTAAAATTATGAAATGCTGCATATATTCAAATAACTTATTCTTTTGATATGTCTATTCTGAGGCTTAACGTAGTGTGGGGGTGTGCTTCCGACACTGCTCCTACGTTATATAAACCCGGGATTGAGGTCATGATAAATTTCATAATATAAATCAACATCTTAATACAATTTTTATTATAAATTCAATAAATGGAGCGCACTAACTAGACATAATATAATAGTATTAATTACAAGCAAAAGAGCAAGTTCTGAAAAGCTAACCAAAGTTATAAGCTTAAAAAAGATAAATAACGAAAAGGTAAGTTCAATAAGTTAGTGAGTAAATAACATTCAATATGCACCTACGAGGTAATGCAATAGTCAGGAATATATATATATATATATATATATATATATATATATAGACACACACACACACACACAAGATTTGTTTTATGCTTTTATAGGAGAGTTTCACAAGCAGACCATAATAAGAAATATCATGAGATAAGGCTTGTCAGAAAATCAAAGTACAATGAGCATAACGCTCCAAACTGTGGGATAATCAATCACCATAGGTTGATGACTCTCTTGACTAGCTAGAGTTCAGAATTACGATGTGTATAAAGACTAACACTACCCTGTTAGTATGAGTATTTTGACTAGCATATTATACGGTTATAATCAAACAAAACAAAATCGTTTCTTAAAGGCTCAACTTATACAATCAATCAAATAAGGAGCTATTAATTCAGATGTACATATTATCTCATATCAAAGATTCAATTTCAATAAGTGATCATGTTTTATCATAAACAAGAGATAATAAACAGTATATAAAATTACCAAGAAGTATGATCAATTTCATATTAACAATTCAAATATCCATATTGTTCCTCTTGCATATGGAATATTATCCATTAACCTGACTTAAAATTATAAAGGACACAATAGTGGATATCAACGAAAACCCTATTGATGCCCAGTAAGTGGAATATTAGGAGTATTTAAATATAAAAGAAAACATACTAAGAACTAACCCGAAGCAGAAAAAATGAGATTATAACTTTAAAAATAAAGACCAAAATGTAATTATTAAAGCAAAACGGGTCTACCTAATTGATCCCAACATATCCTAAACTGACTGAATCTAAAAGAACCATTCACTATTCACTTTTAGGTCAATTAGTCGACCAAAACTTACCAACCAGTCAAACAAAACCATTTACGCCAATCAATCGATTGAAACTTACCTATTGGTCAACCACAACCAAACAAGCCTCCCGATTAATCGGTTCAGACATACTAGTCGACCAGTTGATCAGGATTCTAGAATCTTGATCCACTAGTCTCCTTTAAAATGGTAGATCTCAATTTTCTAACCCAAACCTTAAAAACCCATAACAATTTAATTAACCCATCACACTTTAATCAATATAGGTTCAATTGGGCAAGATAAATTTCTCAAGAAGAATGGATCGAAATTGGTTGTAATTAAAGGAATTAAAGGACCAAGGATTGAAAATATCAAATTGAAAATATTTGGGAGATCCCATTAAATGAGTTAGGGTTTAATTGAACTAATTTTATATCTTATAACTGATTTGGATCTCAATTAAAAAGAATTTTTAAAATCTAGTGAAAATTTTAAGAAAATAAAAAAATTAAAGGCTTCTTTTAAGTCTTACCCTCAATTAGGATAATTTAATTTTTTAATCTTGATCAAATTCCTTTTGGGAAAATGAAAACTTGGAGGGGGATTGACTTTAAAAAAGTGCTAAGTGATTAGTACTTAAAAGTGTTTCATTAAGGCTTTATATCATCATATTACACTAAAGTATCATTAAATTCCCTAACTATAGCATGTTTTATAATAACAAGTCTGATAATATAAGATATCTTTAATTTATAGTGAATGCTCATTTTAAATGCAGGTTTATCCCATAACTCAAAGGATTAATTGATGTGATTAACTATTGAAATTGAGAAGATAAAGAAAAGGTTAAGAGAAGATATGTTGGTTCAATTCAAACTGGAACACCATTCGGTTATTGGATCATAACTGGAGTTGTAGAAATTGGATTTAGGTCTGGTTTATATGTATGGAAAGCTAAGACATAGGCCTAAAACTTTCATGAGGAGTCCAAGATTTAAAAGTGTCATTTTCGAGTTCAAATGGTAGCAACAATGGAGAAATCGGAATCTATCCTGCAACTCAGACACTGTTTCATTTTCAGCTTATATCTAGAGTTCTAGAAGTCCAAATGAGCTCTAGTTATTTTGTTGAAAAGCTGAGACAATTGCCCACAACTTTCATGAATACAATGTGCTCGAATTATGATGTTAGCAATGACATTTTGGTCAACCAATAATATCAATAACCAGCCACCAAGTCAATGGTTGGCCACCAACTAAATAGTTTGTCATCCAATCAATAGTTTTGAATTTTAGCCTATAAAAGAAGGCATTTTCCACGTAATTAATCATCTTAGTTTTTAGATCAAGATCATGTTCTTGCTTTCTTTCTTTATATTTTTCTAATGCTTAAGTTTTGCTTTCATTAATCTCTTATTTATGCTTTTCATCATAACTATGTTCTTATCTAGTTTATTTATGTTCTTCTTCTTTATTATGTTTAACTAAGTTTATTATGTCAAGGTAAAAAGGTTTATCTAATGATGTTAGAATAAGTATAATATAAACTCAACACGGACTTCAATGTTTATATCCAAGAAAGTTTGCTATTAACATGTCTTATCTTTTTATCTTACTAATTATTAATACCCTACTTGTTAAATGACTATCTAGATTTATCTTGTATAACACTTGGTAGTTGGTACATTAAATGCTTGATCATTTATAGTCTTCGGTCAACATCGTTATTATGAGAGGAACTTGATTTGTTGTTAACATAAGTTAACATCATGAATACCTAACAATATTTACAAGTATGGTATTACTTAGATAAGATGATTAATATGATCATGTTAATAATTTATAATGAGCTAATAACAATAAATCATATGATTGGAACCTCCTTTGTGTGTGGTTTCCAGTTGAGTAATAAAAAGAGTTTATATTGTATTTATTTGAAATACTATTAGTGGATCCTCTAACCTTGACAATTGTTTTTATCATTGTTTAGCCTTCACATTAATCTTACATCTCAAAGTCCTCTTTAAATAATAATAATAATAATAATAATAATCATTATTATTATTATTATTATTTGTAATTTATATAGTTAACATCCCTATGGTTCGACCCCGGTCTTGTCGGGTTATTTATTACTTCGACACTCCTACACTTGGGAAAGATATCAACTCTTTAATCATGTCACTAAGCTTCAAGGACCATTATGGTAATCTGACAGAACTAAGCGATATTGTTTCAAGGTCAAGTATATATTCATCACTCTCTTTATCTTTATCTTCTACTCCCAAGCTAGAAGCTAGAGAGATCAAAAGACTCCCCGTCACTATAAAAACTTAGCCCTATTTGTGGCTCGAACTAGACCTTATTGTTGGACCATTCAAACTCTCATGACCATTATCCTTATCATTGTTGATTAATCTAATTTAGGCATTATTTCATGTAATTTTATTGTTGACTCCTGTAAAATCCCAAAAAAAAACTAGAAAATAAAGTTATAAATGGTTATGAATTAAGAGGGATGAAATGAATAGATTTGTATATACAATTATGATTATTAAAAGGTGGAAATAAAATACTAATAAGTTAGCCAAGACTAAATTGAATAAAAAGGAAGAACAAAGGCTAAATCTCTTAAACATAATAATATGAGGGATTAAATAAAAAAAAAGAGAGAGAAAGCAGTCTTCTTTTAAGAGGAAGTCAATGGGATAAAAAGGAGAAAAGCATCCATCTTTTTTAACTTCTCTTAAACCTACCTCCACAAATTAGCTATGCATGTCACCTTTCAACCCTGAAAGAGAGAAACAACGGGGAAGGTGAGTTAGAAACCTTGAGAGAAATACACGAGCTACCATTAAAAAAGAATAGAAGACTTGTTAGAGTAAGTTAGAAGAACAAGAGAAGTGGAAGTGAAAGGAAAAAGAAAACCATGAGGAGGTGTCCAAAGGAGATAAAAACGCAAGTTAGAAGGACATTATACATCTTCAAAGCAAATTTGTAAGTAAACTTCAGAAATTTCATATTTTTTTAATTAGGGTTCTTGAACCAATTTAGGGGAAATGAATAAATTACATGATTAGATGAAATAGAAAGGGAATAACCTAGAGATATAACATTATTGTCCAGAAATAATAAAGATTTAAGAGTGAAATTAAGGCCTTATTCATTCGGCCAAGAGGAAGAAAATGAAGAGAAGGGTTGTTTAATGTGTGTTTATGCATATAATTGATGATTTAATCTTTTTTTTCCATCATTCTGATGATTTTTAGTAGCCAAGAAACTCACCACAATCTTAAGTTTTTTATTGCTTTTGAATATGTTTAATTGTGTTACTTGAGTTTAAATGTGTAGAACAAAATTAGATCATGTTAATATAGTTGAGAATTTGATGATATTGGATTGAAAAACACAAAAAGAATGGTTATTGAATTAAGGCCTATATTTGGCTATGTTAAAGAAGTATAGAAGAAACAATATAATTCTTGATTAAAAATGATCTATGTTTCGGCCACTCTTGGAAGAAAATAGAAGAGACATTATGTGTGTATGTGTATGTGTTGATAATTATGCATCATGACAATGAATAACTTTGACAAAAATTGATTATATTGTAACACAACTTAAGAGAATAGAGAATTTTATTTGATGGTTGATAATTACACATGTTCAAGAATATATTAGAGATAAATTTAGATAAGTTACAAACTCTAATTTGATGATATATTAGTCATAGATTCCTTAGAGTGTATATTTATCTTACATATCGCATGTAAATTTTAAAATTGTATTGAGTGTTTGTAAGGAGTATTTAATTTGATAATGGACATATGTGTAAGACGAATGATGAAATGAGAGATATTTATTAATACCAAAAAGTTAATAGAATGAATGAGATTGAGATGGAAACAAGTGTTTGTCAACACTTAAGATTGACATAGAATAAAAGGAAATTTTGCTGGATTTTCTATAAATAAAAAAATTCCCTTAACTTCTAAATTATATCTTAAAAAGTTTATTAAGACTAATGATATATTCCAAGGTCGTTACAACCTCTTATAAATGTTGTCATCGTTTTGTAATTCTTATTTTGCATTGCTTTTTTCTCTTTTTTTTCCACTTTTGATCTTGTTGTTTTTATGGTTTTGTATTTTATATCAACGAGTATCTCGATGACCCTTGCAAGGAGAGCATCTTTATTCTCGCTCTCGCACTAGGGCTTGTGGTCTTGACTTTATCCTAGCCTTTTTATGATTTAATTTTATTGCTTAGGCATCCAATGACTTGGTCTTATTTTAGTAGGTCCTTTTCTCCACCCTATAAATAGCATTAGGTCTTTGACGAAGAAGAGAGAAAAGAGAGAAAAAGGTAGGAAATAAAGAGATCAACAACGAGAAAATAAAGAACAAAGCAAAGTATTTAAGAAATTTAAGGGAGAAAAAATTAGATTAACTCGAGGGAGTGAAAGACAATTTGAAGATTTTAAAAAGATTTGGATTCTTTAGGTTTTAAGTTTCGGGTAAAGGAAAGAGGAAGGCGGTGTCACCATTACTAAGAATTCAAAGCCTTATTTTTGTCTAGTCAAGCCATGCCTTACCTGTTTTGGTATACCCCCCCCCTCTTTATTTGTTCTTTTTGCTTGTTATGCTTTTAAACATGTATCTCATGTTTGATATTTTTTAATAGTTTATGCTACTTGCTAAAGATTTTTTATGGTTCTATATGCATCCCTTCTGTTTCCTTCAATATAGATTTGATGGTTTTGATACATTGCATGTGATTGTGGCCTTTCTGTTGAATGTTTATGATATTTCTATATGAGGAGCACTATTAGTGTTTTATATCTATAAGTTTGAACTTGTAACAAAAGTGACTTCTTGTTGAATGTTGTTGAATCTTTTATGAGTAACATTGATGGTGCCTTAAATCCATGTGCTTAAAACTATAAAATGCTTCCTTTTATATGTCATTTTTTTTGTCGTGTTTGATTTGAGAATGACATGATTTCATATACAGTACTAAGTGGGTTATATGTTCTCTTAAAGTTGGAACAATGTATATCCTAGATAGACAAACATTTGGTTAACAATTTGATTATTCCCTTTGATGTAGTGTGAGCATGTTCTAAGATTTGGTGTTATTTTTTGATAATCTTGCCCTAAAAAGATGTTATAATTTAATGAATAATCTTCTGTTAATGTTTATATCATATTCAAATGCATATATAGCTCTCAATTTAGCTAGATAAGTCTAACCTAAACCAAAGTAGGTCTTCTAAAATACCTATTCATATCCAAGTACTTGTTATTTTGAAAATGTTCATGCATTTTTGGCCGAGACCCTTAAAATAGTTCTTTCTTGCACTTAATATGTTCTTGGCCATCTACTAACTATTACAGCATCAAACTTTTATTTCAAATTGAGTTTTGTCTAAAATAATGGAGGTTTCCAAGTTGTTTACTCTCGATTTTGAACCTCAAAATCAACAAAACCTTTCACTCATATATTTTTAGACCTTAGAACACATGGTAAGGCCTATCAAGTTTTAGCCAACATTAGAAGGCCTAATGGGCCGACATTTTATATTTTAAAATAAAAACTCACTTTTATTGTATTCAAAATATCACTTCAAATTATTTTAGTTATTCAAAATATCATTTTAACTATCTAAGGTAAATGGACTTATTAAAAGGAAGTAGCTTTTCCTTAGGCTTTCTAAAAATGTTTGGTTGTTACTTCTAGTTGTTCAAAGTATATGGACTCTACATGGTCTATGAATTTGGATTTTAAAAGGAGCAATAGTCTTTGTTTTTCTTTTAAGGTAATAAAATGATTCTTAAGATATTTAAGTCTAATATTTACCGAATAGTTGAGAGTATTGATTTCTAAAATAAACTTACAAAAAAATATCTAACAAACAAAATGAGAATAAAAATTGTTCACTTGTTGTGTATCAACACTGATGAAGGTTAGCCAAAGCAAGATAAGTAAATTTAAAAGGTGAATATCAAATGGCACACCTGAAGAAAATAAACCCTATAAAGGCCATTGTCGAGATGTTTTCCAAAAATGACCATAGTGTTACTAGATTCTAACCTAGGCAGGGGAGATGAACTCATAAGCAGTCAATGATTTGATAGGACTAAAACACATAAGTTTCAAGTCGTGAGGCTGGGATAACCTTATATAAAAAAATTATGATACCCAATTTCCAATAATCTAATGCATGAGGATGAAAAAAAAAAACCAATTAACAAAAAGGATAAAAAAAGAAGCCAACTCGGGCAAGGTTATCATGCCTCGTGAGCTAGATCATGTAAATAAAATAACCTAATTAAAGCATATTATATAAATTAAATAATTTAATTTATTATCAATTCAACAAATTGATTTATTTATATTTAAAGATTAAGTGTAATATGTAATAATGTGTCATGATTTTTCAAATATTAAAAAAAACCATATGTGATATGATTTAATTTTTTAGTGACTAGTTTTTTAATGTAACTATTATCCCTTTGTCTATAATGTTATGATTTTTACATTTGAGTATAGAGAGTGATTAGTCTGTCAAATCATATTTGTTATTAATAAAATAGTTATTAATTCTTTAAATAAAATTTAAAATCTTTTTAAAACCCCAATTAAAAAAGAAATAAATAGAAATTTTACTTTAAAGAACTACAAGGTAAGAGCATCAAAATGATGGGTGGGGGAATAAAAAATAAAGACGCTACAAAAGATAAAGTAAAAAGGTAATAATATAATTGTTATTAGTTAAAAATTAATTACGAGGTGATTTTTGTCTAAAAAATTATCAAGTTGGGAAAAGGTTGGTCAATTGCGTTTTCCACTTCTCTTTCAATGAATGAAAAGCATTAGAAAATAGTTTATTTAAACAAAAACTCTTATCTTTCTTGGAAAATTAAAATAATACTTTATTGTTAAACAGACCCAGAAATTTTCGTCATTCCACTGCCCAGCCATCCAACCCTTTGTAAATTGTAACATCTGATTGGTAATTACGGCTCTGGCAGCGTAATTAATCTCTTTAATTAATTATTACCGCTACTCTCTCCAATTTTTTATCCGATTTTGTGGGCCTTGAAATCTCAAGTTACCAAAACACCCTCCATTCTCTTTCACAAATCATGTGGCAAATTGGTAATTCAAACCCTTCAAGATCAACTTATTTACCCCCACCAGGAATCTCCTCAACCTCAACATGGCCTCTACCTTCCAAACCCAACAAACAAATTCGGATTATGCCCTGCATGTTGTAGCTACTGTATATGTGACACGCGGCTCTGCAGTCCAGCTAATTTGTTTTTTTTTTAAAAAAAAAAATAATGTTTAAACGATATTAGTGTATTTTAAAAAAGAAAAAAAAATCACAATTTCATGGAAAAAAAATTAAAAAAATAACTATTATCAATCATGAGAATCCAAATGTAGAATGATAAAATAAAAAAAATAATTAAACAAAAAATTCTAAAATAACAAAGTACTAACAAACCTGTATAACATTGCAAAAACTTGCGAGCAAGTCATAAGAACGAGATAATTTAGTAGAAGACATAACAGAAAAAAAAAACAAAGCTTAATATTAAAAAGAATTGAATTTTGAAGGAGAAAATCAACAAGAATAATAAAAATCGACCTAAAAAAACCTGGGTCACCCGACCACACCTCCTGTGTAGATCATAAGACGAGGATAACCTAATTGAATGTAAATCAAAGAAAATAACAAATTTCATTTTTTAAAATGAACAACTTTGAAGGATGTAATTTGAAAAAAAAAACAATGTCAACCCTTATTAACTTTTCAAACTCATGACCCTAGCCAATGACTAAACTGGAAGCACCCCATCTGAAAAACTTGGCTCGACCTAATAGATTGACCTGTGATCCGGGGCTTAAACTGAGCTGAATTTTATAAGAAATTTGGGAAGAATTGATCTAGTATAAATGATAAAAAAAACCCGGGTTAACCCATGTCTGGTTACCTCGGGGTAACTCTAGTCAAAATCAAGTCAAAATCGTTGATTATTTTCTTTTTTTTTCAAAATAATATCATTTTTGTTTTTTTATCAAATCAAAAAATTTGGTTAACTCGGGTCAACCAATTCAACCCGTGACCCAGTACTTGTCTCGGGTCGGGTCTAAAAACTATGAGAAAAACCATGAAGATCAGATCCCAATAAATCAAATGTTAAATGATAAAATAAAAAAAAAATTCAATTATACAAAATAAAAAAAAATAGCAATTAAGAAAATATAGACCTTATTTGAAAAACAAAATGAGAGGAGAACTTAAAATCTTGAATTGAAGGGTAAAATAAAAAAAAATCAAATTAATAAAAGAATCTAAAATAAAAAAAATAAAAATAAATAGAATGAAGATTAAATTTGAAAAAAAATATAAAAAATCAAGAGTATGGATTTAAAGATAAAATTAAAAACAAATTAAAATTTAATAAAAAGGATTAAGAATCAAAATTAAAAATTAAAATATTGAGAGTTAAACTTGAAATATCATTAAATTTTGAATTTAAAAAAAAAATTAAAATGAAAATTCACATTCATAAAAAAAAAATCAAGAGTATAAAGGTCAACTAAAAAAAAATTAAAGAATTAAATTTAAGAAAAATTAAAAATAAGATTATAGATATATAAAAAAAATTTTAAAAATAAAATTAAATAAAAAAATAAAAATCAAAATATTAAGAGTAAAACATGAAATATTAATAATCGATAATACTTAAATTTTTTATTTTTTTCCTTTAAATTAATAGTTTTTTTAAAAAATAAATAATTTTAACTTAATTTTATTTTTAATAGGGGTATTTTCGACTCTAAATTTCAAATATAAAATGACTTGCCTAGCTCTCTGCCCAATGTACATTGTCTTGGTACGTACCTCTCAAAAGACTGTTACTCCATCACCACTACCACCATCACCCCTACCAAAACCAAAACATATCCCAGACCTAGAAAGACGCCTAGATAGAGATAGCCAAAACAAAGGTCATTTTGAAAAACCCAGAAACTTTTTCTTTTAGCGAAGGAAAAAAAGCTTAAACGGTGCCATGTTTTTGTAGTAGCTAATAACCCTATTTTTTGTGTGATCTTTGTTTCTTTTGTTTGGTTCCACGGAAGCAAGTAATCAATGACCATGAAAGCCCATCGAACACTGATCTAAGTACTGTAAGTTCTCTCACTCTCTCGCTTGCAAAAAGTGTTTCACCTTTCCTTTTGGCTCCAAATCAAGAACACCAAAACGCAACCAAAGGACAGGCTTGATCTAGAGCGTGTAGAGAGACAGCAACAGCAACAGCATGGGTTGTTGTTACTCAAGAATAGAGAGAGAAGAGATGGTGTCAAGATGCAAAGCAAGGAAGAGATACATGAAACAACTTGTCAAAGCAAGACAATCTCTTTCTGCTTCACATGCAATGTACATCCGTTCACTTCGCAGTACTGGATCAGCCCTTCTTCAGTTCTCCAACACTGAAACCGACCTCCACCACCACCACCACCATCACCGCCGCCTCCCACCCATCCATCCCTCCCCGCCACCACTACCACCCACCCCACTACCACCTCCCCCACCTCCCATGAGCCCAAGCTCAGACACATGGACAACCACAACCACCGCAACCGCTGCCTCCCCGCTTCCGCCCCCTCCTCCACCGCCTCCACCAGTGGCGGCGTCGAGTTGGGATTTCTGGGACCCCTTTGTCCCTCCTCCGCCGAGGTCAATGGAGGAGGAGGAGTGGGAGGAGGTGACCACCACCGCCACTGCATCGGAGATGGTAGCGGTGGTCCCACCTTCGGTGGTTAGTGGGTTTTCGAAAGAGACTGCTAGTGGAAGTGGGAGTGAGCTTGCTATGGTGGTTTCAAGAAATAGTAAAGATTTGGTGGAGATCATTAAAGAAGTCGATGAATATTTTCTTAAAGCTGCTGATGCTGGTGGTCAACTTTCTTGTGTTTTGGAAGTTTCAAGCCCTAACTTGTCAGTAAGTCAAAGCAAAGGAGGTTAGTTAGTATTTGATCTTGTAGTTTTATACATTTGTTTTATTATAGTCCCATTTTCTTGTTTTGACTTTGTTTGGTTAATGAGAAAACTAGGGAATCAAAAATGGGTTCTTTGTCTTTTATTCAGATGTTTGATTTGTTTCGTTTTCTTGGGTCATGTTCATTTTGTTTGTTGATGTTGCAGGTAAAGGTTATAATTATGGATGCCGTTTGACCAGTCCATCATTGTGGACATGGGGTTCAAGTCCAAAGCTTAATGGGTTTGGAAAGATTAGTGAGGAAATGGTTGTTAGTCATGGAGGAAGCGGGGGCGCAGCTCATGTTAGTCATTGTTCAACGGTGGAGAGACTATATGCCTGGGAGAAGAAGCTCTTCCTGGAGGTCAAGGTATGGCCTTGATGGACCATATTTTGTATGTAGACATGTTTTGTTGTTTACATATTGGATTATCTCTAGTTGTACTTGATGGGTCAAAAAGAGTAAAAAAGGGAGTCATAGGCTGTCCTGTCTCTATCTATCTATCTATCTAATTAAAGATGATATTCTTATGTTATTTATAAGTACTTTTTTTCCCTTTTTTTAATTTTAATCGAGAGATTATGCTGCTGTGCTGTAGAATGCTGAGAGTTTGAAAATTGAGCATGAGAAGAAGTTGGCTTTGCTGAGGAAGCTAGAGGTGAAGAGGGTTGAGTATGTAAAGACCGAGAAGACCAAGAAAGAAGTAGAGAAGTTGCAGTCCCAAATGATGGTCGCCACTCAGGGCATCGAGTCCATTTCCACCGAAATCATCAAATTAAGGGAGACAGAGCTTTACCCTCAACTCCTTGAGCTTGTAAAAGGGTCGGTCTTTTTTGTTTTTTCAATAGTACTTTTCGTAGGGCCCATGACCTAGCTACATTTCATTTAAGAGCTGCAGCAAGTAACAAGCAACCCCTAAGTTTTCACGTGACCCATATCGCATCATTTTCCTTTCCTAGAGAGAGTCCAAACGACTACTGGGTTTTAGGGCCAAAGCTTTTGGCTCCTTGAATTCTCATAATTATTACAAGCACAACATGGAAAATTGACCTTGGCCCACACTTGCATTTGAATCTGGCTCTGTTGTGGTCATAGCTTAGTATTGTTGCAGCCCCTAGTCTTGTTTTAAGCCTTGCAAGATTCGAAGGATGGAGTAGACATAAAGAACTGGAAGATAATAATAAAAATACCCAGTGAAAGTCAACTTTGGATTTTTTTGATTTTTGCTCGTATATATACAGTACATAATTTTACTTTTGTCTGCCTTTATTGGCTTGTTTTGTCTCTCTTGCTTGCTTTTGTTTCGAAGTGATAGGAATCCAGCTGTGTGCCAAGGGCTATGAGACCTCAGTTTAGCTTGTGAATCTCTCTTTGCATCCATTGGAGTTTTGTGTGTTGCTAAGGTAGAATCTTAAGGCACAGTGTGCTAGTGAGGCATTGGTAGATGTGGGCTGGAGTCAATAGTGTGTAATTATAGCTTTACTGTCGCGGACTCTGGTAGATGTGGGCTTGAGTCAATAGTGTGTAATTATAACTTTACTGTTGCGGACTCTGGTGGCAGGTTGAATTAATTGAAATTTGGTAGTCTTTTTCACTGTTGTATCCTGGCCATCTCGCAAAATTATTTCCATTTGGAAATCAGAATTTTACCATTAGCAAATATAGTGCAAGCAATCCAAATAAAATAGCGATGAACAATTTCAGTTTTGAAGACAGTAGAGGGTATGAGCCTAAATCTGATAAATATCCTGCCAAATTATTCTTTACACATTATTAGACATGCAGGCAGACATGGCTTATGAGATAAAGTATAAGATTTGTGATGATGCTCGTGCTTAAACAAAACCTTCTTTTCCTTTGCAGGTCAATGTGCATGTGGAGAAGCATGTACGAGTTGCACCAGGTCCAGACACACATTGTTCAGCAGCTCAAATATCTCAACACAATCCCATCTACTGAGCCGACATCTGAGATTCATAGGCAGTCGACTCTCCAGCTTGAGCTTGAGGTCCACCAATGGCACCAATCATTCTGCAATGTAGTAAAGGCTCAGCGGGATTACATTCAGTCCCTCACAGGCTGGCTGCGACTTAGCCTTTTCCAGTTCAGCAAAAACCCAATTTCAAGAACCAGTCAGGAATCAAGAATTTATTCCCTTTGTGAAGAATGGCACCATGCAGTTGATCGGATTCCTGACAAAGTGGCTTCTGAAGGAATCAAGAGCTTCTTAGCAGTAATTCATGCTATTGTAGTTCAACAAGCAGAAGAGCATAAACAAAAGAAGAAGTCAGAATCTGCATTCAAGGAGTTTGAGAAGAAGGCTGCTGAGCTTAGATCCTTGGAGAGCAAGTATGGTCCATACTCGATGCCTGAAACTCCTAGCACTACAAGGAAAAAAGACCCAGTTATGGAGAAAAGAGCAAAGTTTGAGATCTCGCGGGCAAAGGCAGAGGAAGAAAAGAGTAAGCATGAAAAGTCAATCAGCATAACCAGGTCAATGACAATGAACAATCTCCAGATGGGATTCCCACATGTTTTTCAGGCAATGGTTGGATTTTCGAGTGTGTGTATGAATGCTTTTGAATCGCTATACAACCAAGCCAAGAATGGTGACCAAGAGCATGATGTGAAGTGGCTATTGCCCTGAGAAAAGAACTGTATTTAGGATAAAGAAAGTATTGGTAATTTGTGTTCTGTATATAGATAGGAATCCTTGAGTAGATGCGGAATGTGACTGAAGCCTGGAAAAGTAAAACCCACCTATAGATGGAAAAATTATCCAGGTCCAGAGCACATATGGAGGGCAGCATGTGTTTGAAAGGTTATGGAGGTTTTCCATTAGGGTTTCGCTCCAGTGTTGTTGATCTATCATATTAAAGTGTGTGTGAGTTGTCTTGTAATGTCTTTTGATCTGATTTAAAAGTACAAAACTAATAATTTTGTTGAGTTTATGAAAGGTGACTTGTTTCTTGAATGTGAAATTCATGTATAGTTTCGGTTATGATTTCTGTCCCAAGTTCAGCAGCACGCTTGTCCTGAAGAAAAATGCCATGAAGTGGCCTTTTTCTACGTTAATCCAAATGATCGCCGTTTTGTTCATCACTCTTGCAGTCTTGGATCATGCAATTTTTAAATGATGTTTTTTTTGTTTTTTGTTTTTCAAGAAAAATATTAAATTGATTTTTTTTTAATTTTAATGTATTAATATAAAAAATAAAAATTATTTTAATATATTTTTAAATTAATAATAATTTTTTAAAATATTTTACATCATAATATTAATCACATAATAGTACATTTAGCAAAGTGGTACATTCGCATTGCCAATCAAGCATTAATCTAGTAACTTCATCAACATTTTAAATTTTACCCATCAAGAAAAAGCAACATTATTGTTGGCTTAGAAAATTCTAAAAGGTTTTTTTTTAAAATAAATTTCTGGTAATAATTAGAGATCGAAAAGGTCTTCAAATAAAACTCAAAAGGTTTATAATATTTTCTTAGTTTATTTGTAATTTATTTTTTTATTGAATTTAAAACTCTCATTATTTTTTCAACTTTATTTTCGATATTTTTTCTATTTTGTTTTGGATTTTTATTATTTTTTCTTTATTTTCAAGTGTTTCTTGTTGATTTAGGTAAGTTTTTAGGTTTATTTCAAGAGTTTTAAACCTCTTATAAAGGTAAATTACTTGAAGAAAAAATAACAAATAATAAAATTTTAAATTAGAATTTTGTGTGATAATTCTATTGAATGAATTTTATATTTGCTTAATGTTATTTTATATTGTTTTTATTTGCGCCACTAACTATCAATGCAAATTCAAATACATTGATTTTTTACTTAAGAGTTATGATATTCAAGCTTTGTAAGAATAGATGAGAATTTAGGGATGCAGAGAGAGCTCTCCAAGGCAGTGATGTTATTGTTCCTTCAATAATATTTCCTCTTTTTCCAATTTTCTAGTTTCATCTTTCAAGGGCAATTGAGCAAAACAAAATTGATTAGAAGCATACCTTTTTCTCACAAATGTTTTTGTTTGTTTGCCAAGAAAAAAAAACTCCTAACTTTTTCATATTTAGAAACTTATAAAAGTTGGTCAAAATAATATGTTTTCTCAAAACCATGTTTTATTTTCCTTTTTAATGATAAAAGTGTTAGTACATATACTTTATAGTTAATCGAGTGATTATATGTGACACCGATCTTATTCATATAAAAATATGTTTATTATTATTAAAATTATTTTTTTATCTTTAATATTTTTTTATATTTGATTAATAAGTCTAGAGTAAATATAAAACTTTTGGAAAGAAAATTATTTGAAAAATAAATTATAAAGTGATTATAATTATAAGAATTTGTAGTCAATAAAAGTATTAGCAAACAACTAAAACAGAAGGAGGATTCACTATAGTCCTTCTCACATTTTATTGTTCACAACTACATTGTAATGACTATTTTTTTTTCATTTCTCTCTCCTACCTCGGTAAATACACTATGGTCTTTATTGCTATTTTTTTTTTCAAAATCAAACCTTTTAGTTTTGATTGCTGGTTTTTAGTCATTTTCCTTTTGTTGAAGTTTTATTTCTTTTCAATTTAATCCTTGATTTTTTTATTTGTATATATAAGGTATTTCAATTTGGTCCTTCTACTTTTAATTCCTTATTATTTTCCTTTTTCCTTTTATCAAATTTTTTATACCTTTCAATTTTATCCTTCAAATCAAGTATATGATTTTTTTTTCAATAATAATAATGATTTCAATTTGGTCCATTTTCTTTTAATTCTTATTGTTTTTCTTAGCCTGTTTTTCTAAGTTTTTATAGTTTTAAGTTATAAAACAAGTAGTTGTTTTATACACAATGTAGTAGTTTCAAAATACTTTGGCATCAATAGAAACAAAAGAGGAGGTGTCATATAGACTTCTAGAGCCATGCAGTCAAAAGTTACATTCAATATCCCATATGGAGTCTTATTAATAGATTTTGATGGAACTCTTTTTATAAAGTAAGTAGTAGTTTGTAGTCGTTGCTCAACAAGGAAAATGGTAGGTTTGTGTATCTCATTACGAACTTCACCATATTCAATAGGGTGCAATTTTTCCTTTCAAAAACTCCATTATGTTATGGTGTTCTACGGGTGTCCATTATAAAAGAATCTCATTCTCTTAGATAATCTTGAAAATCATGGTTGAAGTATTTACCACCTCAATTTGATCAAAGTATCTTAATACTCTTTCCAATTTATATTTCAACTTCATTCTAAGAATTTTTTAAATCTTTCAAATGATTTAGACTTTCATCAAATACACATGACTATATTAATCTGTGACATGAATCATTATTGGTCTACATGTATCTATATTTATTAGATCTAATAATTTATTAGATCTTTTACTTTTTTAAGTAAAGGGTATTTTGATCATCTTATCCAATAAATAAGCTTTACAAGTTTCGTATAATTCATAGTAAAAAAGATCAAATATCATTCTTTATGTAACTTAGTGCTTCTTATTTTATTGATATGATATATTTTACAATACCATAAATAATATGGATATTGATTATCTAATATATTATTCTTGCCATTTAAATTGAACCTGAGCATTTCAAGATCAGATATATACAAATTATTTGTATGAATATTAGATCCATAATAAATATCATTATTATAGAATGAATAATATTTTCCCTTAATAATAAATTTAAATTCATTCAGAAATGAATATGATATTACAAGAAAGTGCTAGAATAAAATAACAATTATCAAATTTTAGTATCACCTTATTTGGAAAAGTTAATGCACCACTTTAACTTTAGTCAATCATAAACATACATGAAGCAAAAGCTTTAATAAGCTTTTTAGCCTTCATGATTCTAAGATAGTCTTTGCAGTCTTTCATGATACCTAAAATAAGATTTCATGTTTAGACTGCAAGATCAAGTTAATACTTAACTCATGATCCATAACAAACTTAATTTGTCTAATTTTTAAAATAACCAGTCATCCTCCACACATGGGTGTTCATCAAAGAATCCTTTGTCATCTTGCAGCGTAACAATTCCTTAGAGGTCTTATACCTCTTAGTGCATCAAACAACTCTTCAATATGTATAATTATTATATAAGCATCCATATTCTCATGTTTTGTTTGAAGTTCAAGTGACATACTGGCCAACCTCACATATATAGCCTACTCATTGTCATTAATATGATGTTAATATTCAACCTTAACTTCATTATTAGTGTCCTCATCAAGGACAAAAGAAATTAGATTTTCAAAAACATATAATCTTCTTTCTTGTTTAAAAACATTTCTCATATTTTGGTACCAATTCAAGAAGTTTGGTAAATTAGTTTATTACCATCAAGTATTCTATGTATGTGTATATTTATTTTTACTTATGGTAATCTATCAACCTATTCATGTAAAGATAGCCAATATTGGTTTCATTCATAAATATTTATAATCAGATTTAGATAAGATCTTTAATTATAATTTGATCTCCCATTATTTTCCTGCAAATTAATAGCCCTCACTATTAATTTGAGAATCTCGTTTAGATCTTCTAAGGGGCTAGAATGTCATTTAGTTTATATGATCCTAAATAACTCAATAGATCAAAATAAATTAAATTAGGTAGATAATATAGCTTATCAATTGCATCTTTATTTGACTTCTAAATTAGTTAGATGACAACTCTTTGTTTAAATATATTTCACCTAATTATTACCTCTAATCTTATATGATAAAAAAATAACTCTTCTAAGTCACTTAAGTTAGTTAAGTAGAATCCAATTTTATAGCATTAAACATATTCAATTAACGATAACTTTGAATAGTTCAACAAGTTATCCATAAATAAAACTCTGGTTTTATGCATATAAAATCAAAAGGCAACAAATCATATTCTCAAAATATACTTAATATATTAACGAGGGATTTATTATTTTAATTAAGTCTTATTCCATGGCATTAATGATATATCATACATAACAATTATATATAAACATACATCTCTAGTATGTCATTCTAATTAGATAATTATAGACATATCTAAACTAATTCTCACGAGTTATCGAAGAAAATTAGGTGGTCAGAACCCAGATAGATATTGCAAAACTTTATAAGTCCTTTACGAGCACCATGGTTGTAACCTTTTTTGTCAGGCACAAGAACAACATTAACACAGTTATTGGTGGTTGTGCAACCATCCGAACCTTTTTTTTTTCATATTCTAGCCAAATTTGGCCTAAACTATAACTGGATTTTTTTTAGAAAATAATTTTGTAGACAAATTTAATTCGTAATTAACATTAATAATAATTAAAACATGCAATAAAAAACCTTAATTATCTAACAGTGGCTCTAATACTACTATTGAGTTTCCTAAAACACAATTACACAATAGAAATAATAAATTTAAAAACTTTTTGGGAGTCCTTAGGATATCATTTGATAGATCTAAAGTTGTTGAGGGTTTACACATAAATTACTTGAAGATTAAACGTTCTTTTTGGCTTTGAATAATTGCTTTAAGGTTTGGTTATTGTAAAATCACAAGTCCTTCAAGTGTCTGACCATTAATGATAATCCATACAAACTACTAGTGAGAAACCTCTTAAACCCTTTTAAGAGAGTTTGATTGTCATGCCTTTGAGTTATAGCCTTTTTTTTTTGTGTATATCAATAAAAAGAGAAATTATTAAGACTTTACCTCTTAAAGTTTGTGGTAGAAAATGATATTTTAGCTTTCAAATAGATATATTGTCCTTTAACATTTGCATGACATGTCTTGGGATTTGATCAAATTTTTAAAAAATCTTTAAATGAACTTGGCATTATATTTATCCATTCATGGATAAGAATAAAATGACATCAGTTATTTTTAATTAAACATCTCTTGATTTTAAGATAACAAAGAGACAAAGAAAAACATGATTCATTAAAAATAAAATATAGTTCCAAAACATATGAAAAATAAATCCTAGAAAAATAAAACTTTAATGACCTTGTTTATCAATATCAATAAAAAAAATGGGTCAACAACGCAAAACTTATTACATTTTTATATCCATTTTCTTTGTCAAAATTTGCGACTTGGTAATACTTATCAAATGCCTCTTACATCATCCTTACCAATCACTTACTATGTTGATGATGTAATGGTGATAATAGGATATGTACCATTATTCTTCTCAAATGCCATATAACCCCTAGTTTTCAACTTTCAAACTTGATACCTGAAATTCTTGAAGTTATTAATTGAATGACCTAGAATCCTATCATAATATTCATATTTAACATTTGAATCATACCACCTTGGGTATGGTGGTTGTATGAGATTTGTTGAGACTAGGGTGATGTGCTAAGTATTCAAAAGGTGTTGGTAAATAATGCTACAGGGAAAAGATTTATCGATCTTAGATAATGGAACTTAAGAAATTGGATATGCCACAAAACTCGATGATATTTAAGGTGATCATATAAAAATTTAAGGGGATAAATTATAGTCAAGAATCTTAATTTGAGGGGTATTTTCTAGTATGTTATTTGGTATAGTGCCAAATTTCATTATCGAATTTCCAATCCTTTCTATATTTAAGCTTTGCTTAATCCTTTATGTTATAGTCACCACATATATGAAATGAGTTAATGAATTATCAATCAAGTATTCAAAGTACAAAAATTTAAAGGTATTGATGAAAAGAAAGATAAGTTCAATTTATAATAGAGAAAGGTGAATTTGCACCACCATTCTACACCACCTATAAGCAAATTCCTTAATTGACTTGTTATTTATTTTCTCCATACTTTAAAGGTCAAGCCTACTTCGAGCCATTTTCATATTGAACTTATACAACTATATGAATACTTCAATTAGATCTCTTTATTTCTTAACCTTATTTGCATTCAAGCTTATATATCGAGTCAAGAAAGCACAACTCAGACTTCCATGGAAGAAATGGACGAGAAGCTTGTCATTTTTAACCACTTTTATTATTATGGATGAGAAGCTTGTCATTTTTGACCACTTTTATTATTTTACTACACTAAATCCTCAAATAGGTCTTGAGGTACTCAAACTTGTGTATTTAATGAATTAAGACATCTTGAATTTCTACATAATGAATACATTTGGTACTAGACTGCCTTCATGAAATCATATAAATCTATGCCCTCAATTGTCCTTAAGCGTTCTTCAATTTTTGAAAGCTTTTCATCATCTGAATCTTATGTAGGCTCTTCATTCAAGACTTCTTTTGCAGTAGACTCTAGAGTGGAGGCAAATCTTGTTTGTTGATAAGGGGGCAACACTAAAACAGAATGAGGAGCTCTTGGGAATTAAGAATCAAGTGTCAATCCCAGGAATTCATGGATAAGTGGTCTCGTGTGGATCTTCTTGTTGGGAACCTATGTTAGATGCAGATAAAAACCTAAGGCTACATTTAGAGATTCAAGAATGAAGGGGATGCATTGCAGGGTGCACATTGCTGTAGTGTTTTCTTTGGAGGTCCCATCAATAGATAGCTTGTTCTAAAAACTATGTCCAAACAAATTGGTGAGTTTAGCTATGTCACTTTATATCAGTTCAATCTCTTTTTGATGAGTTTTCTCATAAAGAGCCTTTTCTTCTTAGAAAATATGCATGCCTTCAAAGCAGGATAAATGATATTAGAAAAAATATATATCTTCCTACAAATAATGATATTAGCAAAATAGTTACGCCATCAGGATGGAAATGAAATAAATTAAAGATGATGTCTTTGAACAGGATTAATACGAGATTAAGCCTAGAGGCAATTAAAACATATAAAGGAAAAAGATACATGAATGGATCATAAAAAGTTCTATTTTTTAAAATAGGGTGGCCATGATAACAAGAGTTTACACTATGATAATAGTCTATTCGTAATGAATGTGAAATTGTTGATAAGGAAAAGAATAATTGATGTGAAAAAACAAAAATATTTCATTAGATCTTATAATACTAAAGTTGTCATTGTGATGAATATATTGTTTTATATTAATTATTCATTAAACTAATGTCGCACGTGGTTCGACGTCGCGGCGATCGCCCACCACCCTTATCATCAGGTGTGGTATGTCTATTTATTCTGGAAAACATGGTGAGACAAGGAATTCGTTATCTCTTAGAGGTGAAAAACAGAATGGGAGTCGCCACCTAGTATTTTGGTCACTAGGAACCCTAATTGGTCTCAGAGATTGGGTACGAAGACTGATTGCGTAAAGGGAAGGTATTAGCACCCCAAATACACCTCACCTAAGGTAAGCTGCATTGTTTTCTTGTCTGATAAAAAAATCTAAGGTCTTATCATGTTGGTCTGTCTAGGGTTCAAAAAAAGTTTTCTTCGGTAAGGAAGTTCTTATCTTATGGGGCAAAAATCTAACCGGCCTAATGTCTATAAAACAACTATCTTTTTAATATCGGGAATATGTTTTACGTATAAATTCGTAATCTTAGACATTAAAAAAACAAAATATTTTTGAATTTTTGAAATATTGGCCAAGTTCTCATGACTTTAATAAATTGGTTATTAAAGCCAAAAATGCATGCTAAAATATAATATATATTTTTTGAAGTTTTCTATTTTGTATAAAAATACAATATGATTTTTTTTTAGCTTTGAGAGACTCGGTCGTATGCATAAAAACAAAAAAAAAACTATATGTTTTCAAAGTTTTAACGAAAATTAGGTATTTTAATATCGGATTTGTATATTTTAAAAAAAATACAGACCGATATCAATCAAAATGGCGTAAAACAAATACACGAGGAAATCATAATTTCTTCAAAAATATATATTTTTCTTTTTAAAAAAAAAGAAAAAGAAAAATGAAAATGAACTGGGCTGGGCTGATGTTCCAGCATTAAAAAAATAAACTGGGCCGGATCTGGCCTAATTGTATGGGCTAGGCCTGTATTGGCTCAGCTACAAGGCTGGCCTCAGCCCGGCCGTGTGGGCCGGGCTGATGTTCCAGCCCGACAGAACAAAAGGGTTGGTTAGTGCATGGTAACCAGCCAAAATATAATTAGCTAGTTACTGTGCACAACACAGTAACTAGCTAATTAAGCTTCATTTGCTGCAGAATGTGAGTCATGTTCTACATGCAAATGGAAGAAAAGCTTCGGCACGTAAACTAGGGGGCAGCGGCGGCGAGGAGGTTACTTGGAGTGGCGAGACACAATCGTGGTCGTCAGCGGTGGTTAAAGGCGGCGGCAACGGTTTTCCTTCCTTCTCTCCTGTCTCCTCTGTTTCTCTTCTCAGCCCTCTTCTCTGTTTCTTCATGGCAGTCAGCGACGGTCAGGTGGTGTGCTGTGGCGGTGGAGAGGAGGCACGGTGGCTGCTGTGGTTGTTCTTCTTCTATTTTTCTCTATTTTGATTTGGTTTCTCCTCTGTTGCTACTCTTGTCTCCTCTTTCCCTCTCTTTTTCTTTCTTTTTCCTTTCTTCCTCCTCCTCTTTTCTTCCCTGTTTTATTCCTTTTATTTTTGTCCCTCTCTTTCTCTGTCGGTTTCTCTCTATCTCTCTCTCTCTCTCTCAGTTTCTCTCCCCGTTTGCTGTTGTTCTCTCTCTTTTCTCCTTTTTTTCCTTTTTCCCCCTTTTCTTCTGCGTTCGGGTGGTATTTATAGAGGCAGGGGGAGCGGGGTTGACCCTGCCCCATCCTATCGTCGCCCATGCATGGGGTGCACGTCACCTGCTTTGCCACTGCGCTGACAGCGGTGGCCAATGGAGGCGTTGCTTGCGAGACACGGCTGCTCTGGCATCTCATCATAAGATGGGTGGCGTCTGACTTTGGCTCTAAAACACGTGGGAGGAAGAGACAAGGGGAAGAAAACGAAACTTTTCTTCCCCTGCTGCACGTCTAGGGGAAGAAGAAGAAGAAACAGTGCCGCCTCAAAACGACACCGTTTTGTCCTTTTTTTTTTATTTTTTTCAAACACATGAAACGATGTCGTTTTGCTTAAAACGCGTCGTTTCCTTTAAATGAAAATTGGTGCCAAAGCGCCAGATTTCAAGCAAATCCTTCAATTTGCACGCGTTTTGCATTTTGGTCCTTGGTCTCGGATTTCTTCAATGAAGTCCTCAATTGGCCATCAAACTTTAATATTTATGCAATTAAGCCCCTGATTTGACCAAATTAACTCTCAAAAATTATAATTTGACCACAAAACTTTAATTTCTTCCAATTAAAGCCCAAATTAACTCTAAAATCAATTTTTCTTACAATCAAACCCTCCATAAATTCAATTAAACCTTCAATATAATTTAATTGAGTCCATCAACATTTGATTTTGTACTTTTCTTCCTCAAATAAAATTTTCTTTGTCAACAGGGTTATCATCAGTCAATAAAATACTGCCAAATTTTAATTTTTATATTTTTAAACCTCTTCAACCAAATTTTGACTATTTTCTAAGCGTTCTGACATCCTCTTTTCATTGTTATATTTTTTTTTTAATTTTTTTGTATTTTTTTGAAGAGATGAAAAAATGTGAATTGAAGAATAACCCAAAAATGGGTTATGACAGTTGCCCTCCTCTTTACAATGCTTACGGAGCAAAGATTTTGCATAGTATGTTTTGTAAAGAAGAAAAAAAGAGAAAGAAAAAGAAAAAGAAAACGATCACATTATCTTAGGCAACCTACCATTTTTGAAGAAAATTGGTCTATTTTCACGGGCGACCTGCCCACACACTCATACATACCCTGATCTATTTTGATGGGTGACATGCCCACACATATTCAAAGTGGTTTATTTTCAGGGGCGACCAGCCCACACACTCACGCTTACCCTAGTCTATTTTCATGAGCGACCTACCCACACATATTCAAAGCGGTCCATTTTCAGGGGCGACCAGCCCACACACTCACACTTACCCTGGTCTATTTTTATGGGCGATCTGCCCAAGTAGAAAAAGAAAGAGTGGTCTCATTGTAATGAGTGACTTTCTCAGATAAAAAAAATATGGAGAATGGTTGAGTTGTAATGGGTGACCTGCCCAAAAATGGAAAACAGGAAGAGTGGTTGTTTTGTAATGGGTGACCTACCTAAGTGGATGAATGGTCTCATTGTAATGAGTGACCTACTCAGATAAAAACATGGAGAATGGTCGAGTTATAATGGGTGACCTACCCAAAAAAGGAAGAGTGGTCATGTTGTAATGGGTGACTTACCTAGATGGAGGAATGGTCTCATTATAATGGGTGACCTACCCAAATAAAAAAATATGGAGAATGGTCGAGTTGTAATGGGTGACCTATCTAAAAAAGAAAGAGTGATCGTGTTGTAATGGGTGACCTACGCAGAAAGAGGAATGATCTCATTGTAATGGGTGACCTACCTAGATAAAAAAACATGGAGAATGATCGAGTTGTAATAGGTGACTTACCCAAGGAAAAAGGAAAGAGTGGTCTCGTTGTAATGGTCAAACATGGAGAATGATCGAGTTGTAATAGGTGACTTACCCAAGGAAAAAAGAAAGAGTGGTCTCGTTGTAATGGGTGACCTACCCAGGTGGAAGAATGGCCTCATTGTAATGGGTGACCTACCCAGAAAAATGCTAGTCTCATTATAATGGGTACCTGCCCAAGGAAAAAGGAAAGAGTGGTCTCATTGTAATGGGTGACCTACCCAAGTGAAAGAATGACCTCATTGTAATGGCTGACCTACCCAGATAAAAAAACATGGAGAATTGGTCGCGTTGTAATGGGTGACCTGCCCAGAAAAAGGATGGTTAGGGCTCAAAGGCGCACTTGAAAGGAGGTAGGGTTAGAAAACACACTACCTAAGAGATGATGGCTCAAAGGCGCACCCGGAAGGAGGTAGGGTTAGAAAACGCAATACCTGAGAAGCGAGGGCTCAAAGGCGCACTCGAAAGGAGGTAGGGTTAGAAAACGTACTACTTGAGAAATGGTGGCTCAAAGGCGCACACAAAAGGAAGTGAGGGCACGAAGGCGCACTTGGAATGAGGTAGGGTTAAAAAACCCACTACCTAAGAGATGGTGGCTCCAAGGCGCACTCAAAATGAGGTAGGGTTAGAAAACGCACTACCTGAGAAGTGAGGGCTCAGGGGTGCACTTGAAAGGAGGTACGGTTAGAAAATGCACTACCTGAGAAGTGAGAGCTCAAAAGCACACTCGAAATGAGGTGTAACACCGATCTGTCAATGATGAAAGCAATGCATTATAATTGATATGCATGTATACTTACCTGAGAAATATAGGTCCCCATTTCTTCAAGATGTCTTTCTTTTCTCAAAAGTTGGAGTGTTGGCAGTAGACTTTGGTGGCTTTTTTGCTCTTGCTTACTCGAGCCATCTCTTGTGATCTTGACCTCTATGAAGGACTTGATATCATCATACTTCTTTGTCCTCCGCCCTTTATCTCAAGGTTTGCCAATTTTGCCTAGTGTTTTTTTAGAAAGGGAATCATGGAGCCAGCCTTACCATGCGTTTTTTATTGCCCCCCAGCTTGATCATGCCCCCAAGTATTCAATTCAGGTAAGGCTATATGAAGGAAGGTTTGGTTTTTTTTTTTACAAGGAGTTGTTTTCATGCGAAATTTTTAGAATTTCAAAGCTATTCCAAACACAGAAATCATTTTGACATCGATTCAAAACAAACTCATTCTGAATAAATTCAAGTGATTCTTATGAAGAGGTTTTTAGAAGCGATGAAAACTCTTTGTTTTGCTTTTGGTGAAAATGTGAAGTGACGTTTGGTTGGTCGAAAAATGGTTCAAAATTCAATTTGAAGGTTATAGAGAACCAATTTTCAAAGCATTTATTTTATTTGCATGAATAATGATTTGGTTTGCATGAGAAAGCACTGCCTACCGATCCAGATTGCTTGCCTTTGATCAGAAAGGGCTTGATTAGGCACGTAATGTAGGCTTGGTTTATTAGTTATGAAAAAAGGATATTTACAGGCTCAAAAGGTATTTAAGGGATTTCAAGACTAATGATCACTTGTGCTTGTTTCCTAAATTTTTATCTTTGGAATATATTTCCAAAATGGTCTATCATGCCCCTAGTGTTGGGCTTGGGCTCTTTCTCTTTGTTTTTGTTTTCTTCATTTGGTCGAGCATTATCATATTGATTTTTTTTTTGCTCTGAATTTTTGGATCCTTTGGATTTTTCTTCATGCCCCTAGCTTTGTTTGAGCACTTCGATGGTTGAGAATTTTCTTTTATGCCCCCTAGTGTTGCTTGGGCACTTTCACTCATTGAGGTTTTTTTTTCCAATGTTTCTTACACTTGCCCCAAGTGTGGGGTGTGATCCTAGCCAAGGTTATTTATCTCAAGAAAAACATTAGGCTCAAAAGGGGACTGTAAATGATATATTTTAGCTTTATGAACGGATTATCAAAAAATGGCCTTTCCTCAAACACATGCACTTTGGATCGGTAAGCTTTGCTTTCATGCGAGTATGCCAAGTGATTTCTCATTATTCATTCAAATAAAACTCATGGTGTTTTTTTTTCCAGGTTTTCTAGGTGTATGGTTACCTTTCTAAGGAATCACTTGAGTTTTCAGAATTTTGTTTGTTTTGGACAAACACCAACATGATTTCTTTGTACTAAACTTTGAATTCCCAAAAACTTTATGAACATGTGAGATCATGCCTAATTTTGGAGGGAAAAAGAGAAACACATTAGTGGTTTCGTAGGTGAAGGTTATGCTTAGTGTGTTATTTGCATGAAATGGCAACAAAAATAAAGGTATGTTATGAGAACACAAGAAAACACGTGGTCTTATTTAACCAAAAAGGCTCATTTGACAGAGAAAGTCTTGTGGCATTATGAGCCAAATTACCAACAAGACTGGAACAAGTTAAAACTGACATGATCAAACAAAAGACAATAATAGGGCAGGCTTCATCCTTTCATTTTGGCAAATTCCCTCTTAGGCTAGCTTTCCCCCAACAACTCTTGTAGAGGACTCATTGACGATATGGACAAAAACTATAGTCGAGATTCGAGATCTTCAAAATTTATGCTGCCTTTTTTCGCACCCTACCTAAATCATCGGTGCTTCCAGATTTCCTGGACATTCCACCGCTAGTGCATTTCTGATCTACCACTTTAAGCATGATTAGGTATGGGGTTCGTGTTCACATTAGAAGTGTTTTTCAATTCTATCCACCCTGCTTTGATTAATTACAAAAGTTTTCTCTTGAAGGCGTTACAAGTTTGGATACTATGTCCAGCAATACCAGCATAGTATTCGCAAGTGAGCTCTGGCTTGTACCAGCTAGGGTAAGGTGGTTGTGTCGGTGTTAGAGGTTCGGGAGCTACTTGCCCGATGCTTAATAACTTCTAGTACATTTCATTCAGGAGGAGCGGTAATGGAGGTAGTTGTTCTTGGACCCTTTGATAATTTTCAATTTGGCTTTTGGCTTGAAAAGGCTCAGGTTTTTTTATGTTGGTAATTTGGGATAGAGTGTGGTAGTTTTGGGATGAATTTTTCCTACCCTTGTAGCCATCTTCAACATGGTTGACCTTTTTCCTTTCGAAGCTTTTTTTCTCGGTAGTTGCAGAAATTCTACCACTCTTGACGCCTTGCTCTATGCGTTCGCAGACTACCACAACATTAGTGAATTGTTGAGCCGAACTACCCATCACATGCTCGTAATATGGCGCTTTGAGTGTGTCGGCAAATAAAGTGACCATCTCTTTATCCAGAAGTGGAGGATGGACTTGAACAACTGATTCTCGCCATCTTTGAGCATATTCCCTTATGCTTTCTTTGTCCTTTTTTCTTAGATTGGACAAGCTAGTTCTATCGGGAGTAATATCCATGTTGTACCTGTATTGCTTGATAAAAGCCTCAACAAAATCTTTCCATCTCCGGATCTTTATGTTGTCCAATCTCATGTACCAGCTTAATGTTGCCCCACTTAAGCTATCCTGAAAAAAATGTATCAGTAGTTTTTTGTCATGCACTACTTCTGCCATTTTATTGCAATAGGACTTGAGGTGAGTCATGGGGCATTGTGTTCCATTATATTTGATGAACTCAGGAACACAAAACTTCTTCGGGATAACCACATTTGGGACTAGACACATCTTCGTTTCCCGTACTAGATCATATAAGTCTACCCCTTCAATGACTTTCATTCTAGCTTCCAGCGCCGCTATCTTTTCTTGATCAAGGCTATCAGATGACTTGGCCTGGTAGGATTCATTAGCAAATGCATCCATGACTGTTGGGGCTGGTGCAGGTGTTGTTGACTGCACAAACGCTAGACTATATTGAGGCTCTTGACCATGCTCACTCATTCTTTCTTCGGGTTGAGCTGTTGTTGAAGTCTGATTAAAGGTGACCGGTCGGTTAGAAGGACCTTCACCAGAGGCATTTCTTAGTGTTTGCTCAAGTAAGCCAGTAAGGCGAGCCACGCTTGTCTTCAGAGACTCCAACTCTTCTTGAAAATGGGCATCACGGTGAACGCGTTCTTCGTTTTCCATGTTCTCGCTCGAAGTCGGGTGTTATAGACTCGTTGGGGAACTATATTCCAACCTGTTGTATGTATGTATGTTATTTACAAATGAATGGATGTATGCATATGGATGCAAATGTATATACATGCATATTAGGGAGTTCATACTCTAGCGATAGTTTTTGGGCCATTACAGGATGGGTGGCTTTCTACCTGGTCTCAAAAGAGTCTCTTGCTGTCCCAGTGATCACCCTCGTGAAGGCAATATGGGGGCTCAGCTAGTAATGGGATGGCACGTGCACCAATCATTACCAATCTAAGCTCTCAGCGAAGAGTTGAGGTTTACACAAACTTAAACCTTGACTAAAAGTCGTAAGGTAAGTTGCTAGTCCCTCACCTAACTTAAAGTTTTTCAATATAAATTCCCTTAAAATATGAATGATGCATGAAGCAATTTTACAATGCGAACAAATATGTACAAAATTAAAACGTATGAGAAAATGAGGAAATACATATTAACAAGGACACAAACCAAACAATAAAACACAATAATCAGACAAAAACAAAGCTTAGTCCACAAGGTCCCCAGCGGAGTCGCCATTCTGTTGCACGTGGTTCGACATCACGGCGATCGCCCACCACCCTCATCATCAGGTGTGGTATGTCTATTTATTCTGGAAAACATGGTGAGATAAGGAATTTGTTGTTTGGGTACGGAGACTGATTGCGTAAAGGGAAGGTATTAGCACCCCAAATACGCCTCACCTAAGGTAAGCTGCATTGTTTTATTGTCTGATAAAAAAATCTAAGGTCTTATCATGTTGGTCTGTCTAGGGTTCAAGAAAAGTCCTCCTCAGTAAGGAGGTTCTTATCCTATGGGGTAAAAATCTAACCGGCCTAATGTCTATAAAAGAACTACCTTTTTAATATCGGGAATACGTTTTACGTATAAATTCGTAATCCCAGACATTCAAAAAAACAAAATATTTTTGAATTTTTGATTTTTTGAAATATTGGTCAAGTTCTCATGACTTTAATAAACTGGTTATTAAAGCCAAAATGCATGCTAAAATATAATATATATTTTTTGAAGTTTTCTATTTTGTATAAAAATACAATATGATTTTTTTTTTTTTAGCTTTGAGAGACTCAGCCGTATGCAAAAAAAATTTTTATATGTTTTCAAAGTTTTGAGGAAAACTAGGTATTTTAATATCGGATTTGTATCTTTAAGAAAAAACACAGACTGATATCAATCAAAATGACGTAAAACAAATATGCGGGGAAATCATAATTTCTTCGAATATATATATTTTTTTAAAAAAAATGAAAATGAACTGGGCTGGGCTGATGTTCCAACATTAAAAAATAAACTGGGCCGGACCTGGCCCAATTGTGTGGGCTGGGTGTTGCGATGTCGCGGTCGAACAAATTAATTACCCTAGCTTCAAACAAAACACACAAGATAGTATAGAGTAAGCAAGGGGTCAATCCCACGAGGAAGATTCAAGTCAGATTTTTATACTAGATGATATCCAATTTGGGGGGGGTTTGGACATTATCTAGGTTAAAGCAAAAGAAAACAGAAAACTATCAAACGAAATTTAATAAAATAAGAAAATTATCAAGAGAACAAACCTTGGTCACAAGCACATATCCACCTACAGAAATCAGAACTGATCATGGAAACGAAACATCAATTTATATTTTGAATATTTATCTCTTCTTAACATTGGTTAGTTAACGGATCCGCCGTATAAGTAACCCTAACCATCAAACAACCACAGTGTCCGCCCTAGTAATTTAATTCAATGGCAGCCTTAAGAACTAGATAAGTTGATTAATCAAGAAGACATAACTGTCCGCAGTCTATGTTTGATTTGATTGAATGTTCTCCCTAAGATTAATAACGTAGATCCGCCACAATTATTAAACTTAGTTACTTCATAAGTTCATATACCACAACTCCGGTTTTGATATCAAACTTAGCAATAGATTGTCTACAATAATAACTTAGAGTCCGCTCTAGCAATTAAAATAAACAATCATAGGAAAAATAAGCATAGGAGAACAAACATATTCATCATATAAATTGAAAAGAAAAGGTAAAATAAATCTCACAGTTCTTGAAATCCGAAGGTTTCCGTGTCCTTACAACCAAGAAAAAGTGTTTAGCTTTGCATGTTTGTTGAACAACTAATAAAAAAGAAGGAAGAATGCATAATTTAGGGTTTCTTAGAGGAAGGGGGCGTTTTTCTCTTCTTGGCTGGCTGCCCCCCTTCTCTTCTCTCATTCTTTTTATATCCTAGGAAACCCTAGGTCTCTATTTTACAAAATAGTCCTCCATTAAGTAGACTGTTTACATTGAAGTACTTCAATAACTATTTTTCTAAAAAAAGAGAAATAACCTTGCATGAAATCTTCAAGCTTTGACTTAGAGGAGCTAAATTGCTGAAATAAAAACTTGAATATCGGTTTAGATGCTTTGAAACGTAATTTGAACTCGTTTCTTCACGAAACCTGTTTGCTGGCAGAATTCAGATGTCATCTTTTAAAACTTATATCTCCATCATATGAAGTCTTTTTTTTTTTTGAAATTTGGAGCGTTTATAGAAATTTGAGTCATGAATCCAAAAAAATTGAGTTTGCATCAATCGGACTTCTACAGCTCTAGATATTCAAGTTGGAATGGCGGAAGGTTAACATTGACAGATTGCGAGATTTGACTTTGAAGGCTGCGATTTCCATGCTCTTCCTTATTTTATTTTCTTACCTTAGATTTCTAGAAAGGTATGGATGTTACCTTTTTAATGCCACTAGAATGACTTCATTTCAACCTCTAGAGCTCACGCTCTGCACAAAACATCGACTGAAGGTCAAATTTGCCAATTATCTCCAATTTACTCATTTTTGCATCTTTCATCCAAAAGTATCTTCAAAACATAAAACAAAGAATATCAAGGCATTTTATATATAAAACATAGGCAAAACACTAGTTAAATGTGGGTCAAACTATTAAATAATATGGTTGCATCACTGGGCCTGTATTGGCCCAGCTACAAGGCTGGACTCAGCCCAGCCGCGTGGGCTAGGCTGATGTTCCAGCCCGACAGAACAAAAGGGCTGGTTACTGCAACGTAACCAGCCAAAATATAATTAGCTAGTTACTGTGCACAACACAGTAACTAGCTAATTAAGCTTCATTTACTACAGAACGTGAGTTATGTTCTGCATGCAAATGGAAGAAAAGCTTTGGCGAGACACAATCGTGGCCGTCAGCGATGGTTAAAGGCGGCGACGGCGGTTTTCCTTCCTTCTCTCCTGTCTCCTCTATTTCTCTTCTCAACCCTCTCCTCTGTTTCTTCGTGGCAGTCAGCAGCA
Source organism: Populus nigra (assembly GCF_951802175.1). Classification (NCBI taxonomy): domain Eukaryota; kingdom Viridiplantae; phylum Streptophyta; class Magnoliopsida; order Malpighiales; family Salicaceae; genus Populus; species Populus nigra. Next base: position 9,335,564 of record NC_084865.1, on the reverse strand, counting down.
GTCAGGTGGTGTGCTGTGGCGGTGGAGAGGAGGCACGGTGGCTGCTGTGGTTGTTCTTCTTCTATTTTTCTCTGTTTTGATTTGGTTTCTCCTCTTTTGCTGCTCATGTCTCCTTTTTCCCTCTCTTTTTGTTTCTTTTTCCTTTCTTTTTCCTCCTTTGTTCTTCCTTGTTTTATTCTTTTCATTTCTGTCCCTCTCTCTCTCTCTCGGTTTCTCCCCCCGTTTGCTGCCGTTTTCTCTCTTTTCTCCTTTTTTCCCTTTCTTTCCCCCTTCTCTTCTGTGTTCGGGTGGTATTTATAGAGGCAGGGGGAGCGGGGTTGACCCTACCCCATCCCATCGCCGCCTATGCATGGGGTGCACGTCGCCTGCTCTACCACGGCGCCGACAGTGGTGGCCAATGGAGGCGTCGCTTGCGGGACACGACTGCTCTGGCATCTCATCATAAGATGGGTGGCATCTGACTTCGGCTCTAAAGCACGTTGGAGGAAGAGACAAGGGGAAGAAAACAAAACTTTTTTCTTCCCCTTCTGCACGTCCAGGGGAAGAAGAAGAAGAAATAGTGCCGCCTCAAAACGACACCGTTTCGTCCTTTTTTTTTTATTTTTTTTCAAACGCATGAAACGATGTCGTTTTGCTTAAAACGCACCATTTCATTTAAATGAAAATTGGCGTCAAAGTGCCAGATTTCAAGCCAATCCTTCAACTTGCGCGCGTTTTGCATTTTGGTCCTTGGTCTCAGATTTCTTCAATTAAGTCCCCAATTGGCCATCAAACTTCAATATTTATGCAATTAAGCCCCTGATTTGACCAAATTAATTCTCAAAAATTATAATTTAACCCCAGAACTTTAATTTCTTCCAATTAAAGCCCAAATTAACTCCAAAATCAATTTTTCTTACAATCAAACCCTACATAAATTCAATTAAACCTTCAATATAATTTAATTGAGTCCATCAACATTTGATTTTGTACTTTTCTTCCTCAAATAAAATTTTCTTTGTCAACAGGGTTATCATCAGTCAATAAAATACTGCCAAATTTTAATTTTTGTTTTTTTAAACCTCCTCAACCAAATTTTGACTATTTTTTGAGCATTCTGACATCTTCTTTTCATTGTTATATTTGTTTTTTAAAGAGAAAAAAAAATATGAATTGGAAAATAATCAAAAAATAAGTTATGAAAACTATCATGTGTTACAAGTCCATTGCACTTTTAGCAGCAGTCATGACATTGTACATATAGCGTTTCTATAGTTTTGTTAGGTGGGGACATGTAATTATTTGATGCATCTATTTATGTACATGTTATGTAAATTCAAGGCAAGTAAGGATAATATTATGGATAGTGATTATTAATCATAATCTTATATATGTATATAAATATGCATTTTATATTTAGATTACTTGGAATTAAGTTGATTGGTTTACCCAAAATAACTAATAATAAAGGGATTGAAATAATAAAATTAATTAGTGGTATGTTTGAGGCTATCTATGAATATTGTTGGTATAAATATAAAATATAGATTGAGTTTTGTTGCTTCGTAGAGACAAAATTTAAGCAAATAAAATTTTGAATAAAGTCTTAAACAAAAAAAATCATATCATTTTTTCTATTAAAATAGAAAGACAATAATTTAAATATTATGTATGAAACTGAATTATGATATATAGAAAGTAATAAAAATTTCATGATATTATAATAGGCCGAGATAGGTCACGGTGGTTTGGTGGTGTTGTGGGCTCTATGGTTTATTGTTGAATTCTAACAAGAAAAATAGTATAGTTTTAAAATCTAGCCCGGCCCGGTGGGTTGATCCAGGGCTGGAATCGGGCCAGGTTGAAAAAAAAACAGGGGAAGGAAAAACCCGGTATGACCCAGCTGACCTAGTCAAAAATCTTATTGTAACATGATAACTTTTTCTTTTACTAAAATAATATCGTTTTGATTTTTTTAAAATATTAATTCAGACAACTCAGTTAAAATCTAGAACTCGGGTCTTAAACTAGACTGGTCACCGAACCAGGTCTAATAACTATGAAAAATATGAAAGGGGGCTGCTGTTTTTTTATTCGGAGAAAGAGGAGTGAAAGTTGGAGTTAAGGTTTTTTTACACACAATGGGATAGAGCTTCTCCTCTTTTCCTTTTTTCTCTTTTTCTCTCTCTGTGTATGTCTCTGTTTGTTTTTTCCTCTCCTTTTTATTACTGTACAACTATATATATGTTTTTTTCTATGTTTTTTCTTTCCTCCCTTTTTTCCTTCTTTGCGTGCTCCTAATTATAGTGTTAATTTTTTAAAAACTTTAAACTTTAAAATATTTTAAAATTTCTTTAATTTAGATTTAAGTTTTAAATTACTCTATTTTTGAATTTTAATTTTAAATATTTTTTTTATTTTTAGGTTTAAATTTAAATTTTTAATAACTCTCCTAATCCACCAATTAAACTCTATTTTAGTCCCTTTTTTGTCCTTTTAATTTCACTCACTAATATTTTTTTTAAATAATTTTTGTAGAAAATATGTTAGAAAAAAGGGTAAAAATGAGTTATGAAACTTCTAATAAAAAAAAAACAATTTTTTCAAAACCAAAAAGAGAAGCACGAACAAGAAAAGAGAGTTTTGATTAAAAAATATATTTTTTGTTCTTAATTAAAATCATTAAAAGTTTTTATAAATACCTTTTAATTTCCTTTAGTTTTTACTCAAATAACTTGTTGCTAATAAAAAAAAAAATACATGTTTTTATTAAAGAAACATGAATACTAAAAGGGAATTATGGCTAAAAATATTTTTTCTCAAAAATTAAATCAAATAAAAATAAAAATTGAAAAAGGGGATGGGCAAAGTGTTTAACATGATCGAGCCTACAATCATGGCACATCTAGAGAATAATTACTAACAAAACCAAAAGATTTGAGAGGAAATTACATGCTTGCATTGTTCACATTAACTTTAATTTTTTTCATCAACTTTTAATATTTGATTAATTTTAAATTGATTTTTATAATTTGTTTTGACTTATTTTCTATTTATTTATTATAGTCTCAAACAAATTTCTCAATATTTAGTTAATGCTTAATTTAAAAAAAATCTATTTTTATTATTATATATTAAATCTATTTAAAAAAAAAAACAAAGTTATTAAACTCATTGAAATCTGTGATCTAAGTTATAAGTTTGGTTAGTTAAGCCATGAATTTTTGGTTGATATAATATGTCACCGTCTTAATATATATATAAAAAGATATTATCTTGAATTTTTTTAAAAATCAAACCGGATAATTTTTGGATCGATCAAGTTGACTAGGTCATTTCAAAACAAAAAATAGTTTTTAAAACTAGTTATTAAATTCAGAAAAGTTCATGACCCGAGTTGTAAATTTGTTAAGTTAAGATGCAAAACCTGAGTCAATCTAATATGTCACTATCTTAATATTAAAAAAAATAGCATCTTGAATTTTTTTTAAAGACAAACTATATTTTTACTTGTTTTTTGTATTATTTTTGGATCCGTCAAATCAATTATATTATATTAAAACAACTCTCATAATATTTAATTTAAAATTTAAACTAAATAAAGAATGAAATAATTTGTTTTAAAATTAACCGAAATTCTTTACTACCTGTTATTTTTACTCTCAATAAAATTTGTTCTGATATGCAGCGTAACGCCACCCAGTAAATTAGTTTGTTTTCCAAAAGAGAAGAAACATTTCCTGAATAGCGATTTCTTTTCTCGACGACGTGTCATTCACTTGAAAACCTGTCATTTCTTATATCCAAACGACTTCATTTTACCTTGTCGTTTAAATTTAAGAGAGCACATTATAAAAACCACAAAGTCACAAACCATCCTCAACACTGATGAACCGCAGCAACGCAAGCAAAAGCTTCTCTCGTCAATGGAAGAAGAAACATCAAAGCTACCGTTACCAGACGCTTTCCTTGACTTTCTACAAACAAATGGGATTGACCCATTAATTTATACAGCCACTGAATCCACCCCACGTTATATAAGGTAACTTTTCTACATTAAAGACTCAAGCTTTACTTCAGTTTTAACATCTTTTGTTTCAAAGATAGTTTCTTTTCTTTCTTTCCTTTTGTTTTTGAAGGTTAAAGCCTGGAAGTGAAGCTTATTTGGAAGAGATAGAAGCTGAAATTAAGTGTAGGCTTCAGAAAGTGAATTGGCTACCTGGGTTTTATTCACTTCCTCCTCATATTCAAATTGCTAACTCTAAGCCATATAAAGAAGGCAAGGTAATGTTCTAAAGATTTAGGTTTTTGGTCACTTCTTTTTTCTGAAGTATTGGCTTTGTTGGCTGTGTTTTTGGGCTGCTTTTTATAGTCTTGATTGCGGGTTTCTTGTGTTTGTTTTGGCGATGGTTGATTTTTTTTTCCTTTTTTTGGTTTTGGGGGTGATTTTAGATATACGGGATTGATGCTGCTTCTGGGGCTGCTGTTTTGGCTATGGATATTTCAGTGGGAGATCATGTTCTAGACCTATGTTGTGCTCCTGGTGAGTAATGTTTGGTTACTTTTCTGGTGTATTAATATGGGTGCAAAAGGTAGTACACTGATCCAAACTGTAGCTGGAAGTGAATATCCTGCTTTGCATAAATTTGAAAAACTTGATCTGATATAGAATCTTGCACAAGTGCTAAATGGGGTTTTCTTTGTTTTTATGGGCATGCTTGGTTTTTCTACAAGAAAAAATTAAATAATAATACTTGGTTTGATTTGGGATTGTCCTGCTTGAGTGAAGATATCATGGTGCTTTAAGCTAGAAGCATAAAGTAGGTTTAGAATGGATATTGAGAGGAGTCAATGAGCATGAGATCACTAAATCTTAAAGGGCATAATTGCTTAGACTGTTTGGGAGGCATCTAAAGAGTATTACTGGACTAGTTTTTAGTTGAAAATAATTTTGTAAAATGTGCATCTCCTTGAGAAGGGAGAGTATCATATTCAAGAAACAGAGGCAAACTTCTTTTAGTTTTGAATCTGCCAGTAGTTTAAAAAAAACGAATTTGGATTATACTCCAGTTCTTTATTTATCTCCAAAATTTTAATAATATTATGGTTTCATAACTTGTTTAATCATATATTCTTCTTATGTTCAGGTGCTAAGCTTTGCATGATATCAGACCTTCTTGGTGATTCGGGTTCTGTAACTGGTGTTGATGTTGCTAGGCACCGGCTAGCTGCTTGTAGAACAATGCTACAAAAATATGTATTAGGTGATGCATGCCGACTTTTTGTTGCTGATGGAACAACATTTTCCCTCATGCCCGTGAGGGATCATTTGGATTCTATATCATGTAAGCAATTTGGGAAGTTGTTGAGACATGTAATTTGATCTTCCAATATGATCCTGCTTAGGCTTTGAACCCTGTTTAATTTTATAGCTTTTTTGATATGTTACCATTCTGTCTAGTATTTAACAGGTGAATTTGCATTGGAAGAAAAGAAAGACACTTTTAGGGAGTGGACTTCTAGGAGATCGTGGAAAGAAAGGAAAAGAGCAGCCAGAGCAAGGGAAAATGCTGCTTCAAGATTGGTTTCAGAAACTGATCATCCTGAACTTATTTTTTATGGGAAGGCTTCTGGGGTGGTTGGGCTTAGCAAAGATGAATTATATCGAACTGTGAGTAGCAGTGAAGTTTCAAGCTCTGGCTATGACAAGGTCAATTTGTTTTGCCCAAAATCTTTTTTAGAGTTGTTAGATCTCAGTGAATCTTTGAATCTAATGATTGGTTGAAATTTCATTCAGGTCCTTGTTGATGCAGAATGTACCCATGATGGATCAATTAGACATATCCAAAAATTTGAGCATTGGGGATGGGAAACTCTAAATGGGCGTGTACTGAATGCAGAGAGATCTGATAACTTGACCACTCTTCAGGTGATTGACCTTTTGTTCCATTACTTATGGTAATGCACACTGCTTTGCTGAATGTTTAAGCAGCATCCTTGCTTTGCTGAATGTTTAATGGAACATCCAATTAAGTTTCCCATGTATCAGGGCTGAAGCTAGAACATTTTAAGTTTTTCACATGTTAAGACTGAAGCCTGCGCTTTATAA